>NC_081406.1:485703524-486019149 GCF_030272615.1 Cryptomeria japonica | reverse complement strand
CCTTAGAAAATTTCATCTCAAGAAGCCTATTTATTATAGTGAGTCAAAATTCCCAAGTCCAACCGTACTCACTTGGGTTGTTCCCCTCTCACCAATTCCTAATAAAATCAGGAGGGCAGGCTTACTAATTGTAAAAACATGAAAGCAAACAAGAAAAGGTTTGAGGGTCAGGATTTCTGATTGTCTATGCAAACAAGAGCATACTCTCCTACCTCTACACTTTCTTGAAACACAAAAAGAAAGAGTTCTTTTACCCCTAGTTAACATCTAGGTGCCTAGAATAAAAAGATTAAGAAAAACATAATGTTTAGTTGGATTTCCTTAGGCAACCTACAAAAAATCAGATTAGTAGTTTTTTTTTGTCTTTGACTGCTCGAGCAAGACCTATAAAACTCAAAAATTTGATTAGTAGACAAAATTCGGTAGAAATAGTGCTCACGCTATTCTGCAATCACCCATGCTGAAGTGCCTGCGTACGCACTGTAGGGGGTCCAAGAAGAGGAAAAATGAAAAAATGTAGAAAAATGCTAAAATTAAAAAAAATAAAATATACCTGAGGTGGATGGGTTGTTGTGATGGTGGTCATGCTGAAGCATGTGCGCTCGCGTTGAAGTAGGTTAGTGAAACTTAAAATTGAAATAAATGCAAAAAATACCTGCTAGCAGATGTGATGTTTAGATGGTGGTCGCGCTAAAGAAGGGTAGCACAACCAAAATTTTGAAATTTTGAAAATTCAAATATGGGTGGGATTCTGCCGGAGCGCTTGTGTTATTCACAGAGCACTCACGCTAAAGCGACAATTCCAAAATAAGAAAGATAGTTAGATGCAAAAAACTAACTAATATATTTTTTATTTTTAAAAAAAGTTTTTTAGCCTTTTTAGTGTGTTTTTCAGGTTAGATGCAAAAACTAACTAATAGAAGCAGAAGATGAAATAAGGGGAGAGGGCAGAAGGAATAGGATGACGCTGCAGGTGGATGTGCTATTCCTATGGTTCTTGCATTATTTTGTAGTTCTAAAAAAAGGTGGGTCAAAAAAATTTAAACTGCCATCCCATGCGCCAAAGTAGGCAACGCTCGCACTAATCTTGTGGTGGTCACGCTGTTCTGCAGTCACTCACATTGTTCAATCACCTATGAGCAAAAAATCACAAACACTTGCAAAAAGGATTAAATTCCAAGGACATGGGTCCCATCGGGCATGCCAAAATGAAGAGGGGAGAACGTAGAAAGGCATGGATTATATGGTTACTATTCAAATATATCATTCAAACACATAAAACACATAACCATAAAATGACAATTTATACCTTTCTAATTATGCCTTCTCCTTCAAATTGGACCTTCAGTGAACTGAAGAATGTGCCCCTTCCTCACTTGAGTGGATTGGTCCTTGATGGCTGTTTGCAATTATCTCCAAGTTCTCAACAAGATTGGATTTTATAGGATTTTGATAGGATTTTGGATGGATTTGGGTTGGAAGATTGAAGGAAGAAGAGAGAGGAGAAATGGGCAGCATGAGAATGTTGTAGAGGAAGTGGATCCTTTGTGAGGAAATGATCATCCAACTTATAAATTGGAGGAGGCCAATGTAGGGCCAAGATTGATTTCCTTATGTAGGGTTGAGATTGATTTGAGATAGAAGGCATGGATCAAGGGTGTCTTAGGAAAATAAACAAGAATATAAAATTCCTTGGGGAAAGGGGGGAGAAATTAGAATTTCAAAATGAGGAATTAAAAATTCCAAAATAAGGACGTATTGAAGGATTCAAAGAAATTTGAATTTCTTTGAGAGACTCAAAGTTGATGTGACATGAGTGGGAATTAAAAATTGGAGAATAATGATAAGCATGATTATGAGAGATTCTAGAAGGATTAATTAGGTTGAGTGGGATTAGGAAAAAGTGATTTGAAAGAATCACATGAATAGGTTAATTAATTAAAATTAATTAACAGAGTGGGATTTTAGAAGAATTGATGATTGAGATGACTTTGGAGGAATAAGGAAATAATTAATTTATTTGATAAATTAATTACTGGACTATAGTGATAGGATTAATTAAATTGGATTTAATTAATTCTAAGAGGAATAAGGTTAACACAATTAAATTAATTTATAAAGTTGACAGGCTTAAATTAATTAAATATTAATTTTAAGTGTGTACAAGTATAACATTCATGGATTCGGCATTGCATGTATTTCTTCTTTCTATTTCAGGACCGGTGGGAGGAATGACTTTACTAGGGAAGTCATTTACTTCTGGCATCAATACATCAAACCCAAGGGATGACAAGTAGACTTCCATCCTATGACTCCAAACAAAAAAGTTTGAACCATCAAACACAGGAGTAGGGATTGACACTAAACAAACCATTATGTTCAAATTCCAGAATCTACCCAAGCTAGAGAAATCTTATTGACTAGGAACCTAGGCTCTGATACCAATTGTTGAATACTAGATGTCACTGAAAGGAGGGGTGAATCAATGATTTCTAAATCTTTTCCCTTTTCTATCCTATGTGTATATACCAGTTAACTGATCTAACATAAAGAAGACATACCGGTTATATGGGAGAGTAACACAAATGCAACCACACATAAAAGGGACATCTCATAACACCAGATGTATGAGGAAAACCTTGGTGAGAAATGTTGTTGGAGACTACTACTCCAATCGAGCCTCACAATGAAAACCCCGATTACAACATTTCGGGTACCAACCCAAGGAGTACCACTCCTCCTTTAGGGTACCAACCCAAGGAGCACCAACCCCAGATTTTAGGGCACCGACCCAAGGAGAACCAACCCCTGCACCGAGCTCTAACTCAGTGATCTACAGTGAATATAATGAATTACAAAAGTAATAGCCTTGTTACAAAATAACTTTGAACTCATATCCAAGTCTCTCCACCAGTTCTCCTCTCTTCAATTCTTTGCCAGTTCTCCTCTCTTCAATTCTTTGCTGGTTCTATGCTTACCTTCTCACTACTGCAATCTTACTCTTTGTTGCACCCTTGCCAGTTCTGCACTTTGCACACTACCAGTTCTCATTTTGTCGATTAATTCATTTGTAGGCTATTACAAGCTAGGGTTGCCGTTGCACCAAAAGATCAACCTATCAATTCTCAATACAATCACTGGACTTATAGAATCCACAAGAGGTTGTTAAAGCAAGTCGTGAATCCCCGTGAGGGACACTGGCCCACTGCCAACAATCCCCCTCCCAGCGTCACTCATCGTAGCCTACATGATTCAAACCTGTGACCAAGCTCTGATACCACTTGTTACAAGCTAGGGTTTCCATTGCACCAAAATATCAACCTATCAATGCCCAATGAAACCACTAGACTTATAGAATCCATAGGAGGTTGTTAAACCATGTCGCAAATCCCCATGAGGGATGTTAGCTCATTTCCAACATAGGCTTAACTATACACTGATCTCTGGATTACCGGATCTCCTCAACTATTTGCACTGCACTATAGCTCCTTGTTTTCCTTATTGTAGGTTCTAGCACTACCAGTTTACACCACTGCAACTCACTTTGCAGTTTACTGATTTCTTGGTCCTTGCTGATTTTGCCTTTGCCAAACCCTCTCACTGGTTGCACCTTCTACACTCAGTCTCTATGATCTTCAATGAAGTCTCTAACTTGTTGGCTCATTGCTTCTATTTCACTCTCTATTCTTTATCATTCGGCCTCCAGCATCATCAATCATCTTCAGTCATGAGTCGACATACTTATACTTGAGTTTTCCCCGCCATGAATGACATTCAATATTCTAGCATGCTTGGGTTTCTTCATTGACTCTGAGGCAAACCAAATCCAATCAAATCTCCTTCCAAAGATCGACCACCTGTAACTGATCAGCTATCACCACCAATCGTGTTGTATCCAGAACACATTTGTGCTATTTAGAAAACATGGCACCTTCTTCAGTTTGCACATGTCAAACACCTATGAGGCGAACATGCAGATATCACTTGGACACTCGACCTTGATCATGGAGTCATCAAATCAGATCTTTGTGCTCTAATCAGTCTTGATCCACACCATTCTTCTTTTGACCCGTGAAACATGTTATCAACATTGATGTCGACCAACCGCCACCTACCTCATCGACAACTCTACACTAACCTGTACATGCATTCCACATCAAATCAACATGGCCACTTTGTCAGTATCCACATTTTCTAGGTCTTCTATGTTGGTCTAGATAAGATCATCGACCAACCACACAACTGGGTCCATCTACCGGTTCATAAACCCCTATTGGTTATATCCTAATCAGTCTGTCTTCAACCTTGCACTTGGATTTTCTTTTGGTGGAACACCTAAACTGGTCAACACTCTTGCCAACCTTCCTCATGCACATCTTCAATAGATGGGAGCCTTCTGCATCTACACTTTGTCATCTTATCGGTTGACATCTATATCGGTAGTATCTTTTGCATGTATACTGGTAAGATACCATGCACACCAGTGGCCCAAACTTCATTTTCATTTTGGTTGCACTCTTTGTCTTCAACTACTCAATCTTGCCTCTTTCATTATTTGACTTGTTCTCCTATCAAATGGTTTGTCAAAGTGACAAATGTATCCTTCCTTCTCTGTACCGACAACCCATCATGTCTACCTGGCTGATCTAGTGCATATCTCTAATCTCATGCACCTAAGGTAACTTAGTGTTTCACTGGTTGATCCGGTTTGATCCTTCTACTCTTTTGTCTTATCTTGGAGAACTATGATACATTCCGTGCAAAGTAGGAGATTAGCTCAGTATTACTACTTACCGGTGGGAGTGGATCCTCTTCATTTGCATCCATCATTGCACCAATATGAATTCCCTGTTTGAGCATGCATATCTTCAAACAAGCACATATGATCTAGTTGGGCACACTCACTGTCAGTCATCTCTTCATATGGTGACTGCATCTTTATTCAGTGGGAGTCATGTTGTTTCACATCCACACAACATACCGGTGGCCTGAACATACTTCACCTTTGATGTTGATGTGATTTTTGTAACATTTCACCTCTTCATCACAATCAACAACCCAACATCTTGCTCTCTTATCAATTGGCAACAATGCACTACCAACATGTTACTCACTGGTCTTATACCATACCGATTTGTTGTACATGTCTTCAACACAAGTCTACACTAACTTGTGTACCGGTGACTCCAATGATCATTATCCATGATGACACACTCTTCCTTACCGCTGACCTACTATGCTAGTTGACATCAATGACACCAATTCTGATATACATCATTGACAACACTTCACATCAAACTCCCATACCGGTTGCCTTCCTATAATGGTTGACATCATTGACAACACAATGCCAACATAGATACCCTTGTAGAAATTTCTCCTGAATCATATTTCTGCTTCACAGATATAGTAGCTTTAAATGTAGTTTTAGATTTAGGAGGGGCTTCACCAAATTCATTCAACTCAAAAGTAGAAATCTTTCCAATCATCATGTCTTTAGTCACATTTGTCACAATCTAGATCTCTTCAATAGCAAGAGCCTTGTGCATGTAAATAAGAGGCAAGGATCTTAGAACCTTGGCAACAATATCAGACTCTTCCAATACTCCACTGACACATCCGATGTTCAATACCATCTCATTCACTTTCTGCATAAAGGAGGTAATGTTCTCATCTTCACCTATCTTCAGCATGTCATACTTTCTTTTCAATCTCTGCAACTTAGAAAATTTTACATGACTATCACCTTCATATAAAGTCTCTAGCTTCTTCCAGATCTCATGAGTAGTCTGCAAATCCATCATATTAGTCATCTTAGAAACAAATAAGACACTCAATAATGCTTCCTTTTCTCTAATGTTTAATTTAGCTTCCTTAATCTCATCTAGAGATGTAGGACCATTTTTAGGAACGCTATCTTAGTAATCTTCCAATAGTCTTCACCGATGCATTTCAAATGACATTCCATCAAACCTTAGACTATCCTTCTTAAAAGAAAAGGTTGTCATCCTAGATCTCCTCAAGCGGTCAAGCTTCTTCCAGAGGATCTAGCTTTGATACCAATTGTTGATAATAATGTAGCAAACTAAGGGGGGGTGAATCAGTTTGCACACAAACTTTGCTTAACTTAAACACAAATTAAGATATGATAATTAGAAATGAAAGCACAAATCAACACCACATCAATAACACACGTAACATCAAGATTTTTGACATGGAAAACCTAATTAAGTGAAAAAACATGGTGGGAACCTACCCACAATGAGATAATACCCTGTTAGGAGTAAGTGAAATATTACAATGGGGAATGCACATGCATTTAGGCATATTGCCTAGAGCTCCATTGCTCAAATAATAGAAAAAAAAGGGCTACAACCCTTGGGAAGACTCACTTCCTTACAAAAAAATTTGGATTACATCTGGAGAATCATAAACTAACGAAATAGCATCTCCTCATACCAGGTTGCAGTTCTAGTTAAGCACACATACTCAAACTCTTTTCTTCCACACTTTTGCACACTCTTTCACACTTCCCTTTTGTTCTCCTTTGCTACTAAAACATAAAAACAATGTTTGTGAATGCATATACATCTCTGAAATTAATATTACATGTATTTACACAATTTATCTGCCTGTATTTCAAGATTGGCTAAACCCTTAACATGGATTACAAAATAATAACCTAAGACACTACAACACCACATGTGAACCAAAACAATGTTAGCTAAGACATAGTCTAGACCAAAATCAACACTGCATGCAAGATACACTTCCAATAATTTTACCTCGAACATCTGCAACATGCTACAATCATGATGAATTCGCATAACATGAAGAACACCACTAGATCAAGAAAATGATCAATATCATGCACAACGATCAATATAGACCAACAAAATGGATATAATACAATCTAAAAACATCTATAAGAAATGTGAATCACCACTAAAACAATGGCAACATAACCACTTACTATAATCTTCATCATCATTATATCAAACCTTAAGAACATCAACACAACTAACTGTCAAACTGAAAGATTCACTTGCATAGCGCAATCCGGAATATTGAATAACACGAACAACTGAATATCAATCATAATGCTAGATTACGCAACTCAATCAAAACATCATGTAGACCACTAAAACTTTTGTTGAATTAACTAGAGATAAGTATCTCAAAACCTATTAAACCGTAACAACTCATCTGCAACACATTGATCAAACCAACTCATTTAATTTGACTGCAACATTGGAATACATAGAAGAATATGTTGACATCAATGCCAAATCATCATTCTAGCAAAATTCTCAATAATATCTAACAATAATCTCTCATATTTATAAAGGAAGGCTCCCCTTTTTAATTTCTAAAAGAAACCACTAACACTTAACTAGGAGCTAAAATATGTACACTAAGCTAATCAGTAAGGTGTTACTTTCACCGTATTCTCTTTTTTCAGAATAGGTGTTCTTCCTTAATCATATCCTCTTCTTTCTTAATAGATGAACCTTTATTACAATAATCTTTCAAGTACAACCAAGAAAAATTAACCAAGAATCTCATAAAATCTCAAAGACTTTTTATGACTTCCTATAAAGCTTCAAGAACAAAGATGAAATATGTGTAGCTCAAACACTTCAACATATACTTCACCTTAGATGCATAAAAGTAGAAGGTAAAAAAACAAAAAGACTGCAAGTTGTCTCTTTTCTTGAGAATGAAACATTAGATTCAAATGTGATAAGAAGCTCAAAGACTACAAGATCAAGTTTGACAAAATAACATTAATTCTAAAAACAATAAGCAACTCAAAGACTGCAAGATTGGGTTTAACTTTCTTTCAAGTAACACCACAATACTCATAATCAACTCCAAATAATATCGTCACATTGCAACTTATTCTAACACAAAGATTGAAAGAAACTTGTCTCTTTTATTGATTCCAATTTGATTTATATCTAAAAACAAATTTTTAGAGTACTTCCCAAACTAGCAGAGTTTTGTTGCATTGCCAAAATATCCATCCAAAGATAAAAAAAATATCCTTATTACTATATAGAGGAGAGGTGCAACATGAAACTAGGAAAGTCACAACTAATTTGTGACCAAGTCAAAGGTAGAGTTCTATTTGACTCAGGACACATGTAGTCCTACATGTGTACTAGTGCGTACATAAAATGACACTTGAGGTGTCGATAGCTTATTAAAAAATGACACTTGAAGTGTCAACTAAAATTACAAAATTCCACTACACTAGAGATGCATAAAAATTACTAAGTGTCTAGAGTCACATCTAATGATCATCCTTCTTCAAAAAATCTTTGTGTTGTTTCCAGGTAGCCTTATTTCAAAATCATTTGGTATTTGCAATGTTTGACACCACTAAGGATGAGAGGAATAGCGGATAGGGGAGTCTTTCTTCTCGAACTTTATGTCTTTTTCCTAGAGATGATTCTAACATTTGTACAAGAATGACACCATAGCATTGGGAAAAACATCATCATTTGTGAAGAACAGTCACCAACCATATTGATCATTTGAACTGAGTAGGATCAGTTATGCACTAAATTAAATTTCATTAGGGTTTCAAAAACCCCCATTGTATCATGGTAGAACAAGTGTAAATTGGTCCTACAAACCCTATTTAAATGTGTGCATTTGGTGTAATTCGGGTTTATGGGCCCGATTTACACTTAAGGCTAAGTGTGGCTAAAATGTGTAGTTTGGGTTTTTAGACCTCAACTACACTTGGAATAAAGGATAGGTGTAGTTTGGACCTATATACCAAAAATGCACCTACGGAAAAAAATGTGAATGGTGTAGATTGGACCTATAGGTTCGAACTACACCTAAATAGTGCACAAGGTAAAATTGGTGTATGTCAGACCTATAGGTTTGATCTACACCATTATAGGGTAAGACAAACATAGGTGTAGGGTGGACCTATAGATCAAAAATATACCCAGGGAAGATACATGGTGTTGGTTGGACCTCCAGACCCACCATACACCAAAGAGGAAAGAACAAAGTGTAAGGTCGACCTATAGGTCTGCCATACACTAGAAATGTTAGGACTTAAATCTGGTGTAGGGCAAGCTTACGAACCCTACCATACACTTTGTATAAGCTTCATGGTGTAAGGTGGGTTCACAAGTCCATCTTACACCAAGCATCATACTATAAGGGAGTAAGGTGTAGGTCAGACCTATGGGTCCACCATACACCTTAAGCAGAGGTAATGGAAAGGTGGAGGTGTAATTCAGGCTTGCAAACCCAATTTGTACTACAAAGACTAAATGGTGTAACTCAAGTTTATAAACTTGAATTGTAATTGGATACTTAGAATTCACAAGACACAAAAAAGGCCAAGAAAATTAAAATAAATGTTCTAAAATGGAAAATCATGCATGGGAAATGACACAAATTACCTCAAAAAACGTGTACAAAGCATATAAGCTACAAATGGGTTTAAAATTTGTAGGGTTACCCCAATTTTTACAAATTGGGGAGGATAAAAAAATTATAAATTAGGGATTTTGTGGATTTAACCTCTAAATTTATGTAATTAAATTAAAAATGAAACTTAGGAATGTAAATTTGAATGAGAAAGTGCATGCAAATCAATTCTGAGATCACAAATAAAAAATTAAGTGCAAGACATTGGGTTCACCAAAATGAATGGTTCAAAATTAAAGTTAGGGTTGAATTAAGATAATTAACCATTACATTCTAGAGGAGGAACCCAATAGATCTATTCTTGAAAGACCAAGATTTTGATTGAATCAAGCTCCTTTGGTAGGGCTTTTTCCTCCTTAAATTGAATTGAACTAAATGTTTGATAATTAGATCAAGATAGTGAATTATTGAAGCAGTTTGACAAAAATAGTAAAGTATAGATGTCATACGGAGCCACCAACTTGGATCTAAGAAAAATAATATGTTTTGAATATGTTCTTAGAAGTTCAAGCCAATTTTTGGGGACCAGGTAGCATCAATTCACCATTTTCCTCTAAATCTCTCATCATCAAAAGATGATCCTATTTATCTGTATGAATTCTATTAATCCTCTTGATTACAACTCTATACTTGCTTCCACATATAGTAAAAAGAGGAATTATGGTCAAAATAGGGGTTTACCTTAGGTCAAATCGCAATTTTGAAATTAACCATGAAATTGAATTGAAAATCTAAATGAAAGACTGCAGTAAAATGATTTCCTTTTGAAGGGAAGGTTGAACATGATTCAAACACTAATGATATACATCAATGAATTTTTGTTTATCTCCACAAAGGATTTATGGTTTCATGTAGGTTGTCTTCATAAAAGATAGAACATGAATGTCACCTCCAATGCTTGAATGTTGACTTCACTTTTGCTTCAATACTTGATGAAAGACTAGTTGTTTTCTCACTTGAATTTGCTAGAGTGTAGATCTTGATTTCAATTTGTTAGTTTTAAAATTAGAGGGGTAGACCTATTTTCATACTTGATTGTCAAAAATCAATTGAATTTATGCATCAGGTCGACATAGGGATATTTTTCCCGCTCACCAGAATGACCATTAGAGGGGGGAAATTTAAAAGGTATAAGGCATATATGCCTTGGTCCTAATTTAAGACCAGGATGTGGTAAATCCTAGTCTTGATTTGGGACGTAGGCATGGTATGTCTTGGTCCTAGAAATCAAGACTTCAAATTGGAGGCTAAGCTGGAAAATTGATGAAAATTTGAACTAGATGGGTGGTGTGAGAAGAATCAATATTGCAATCAGACCTTAGAAGATAAAACACCAAAGTGAGGCCTAAGTGAGGAGAAAATTGCAGGTGAGTAAAATTTAGGATGATACAATAATAAGGATAACCAAACAAAGCATAATATGTAAAAAAGTCCACAACATGAATTGAAAAGGATTAACCAAGCAAAGCATTATATGCAAGGAAATCCACAACCAGGATTATAAAAAAAATATAGTATGTAAGAAAATCTTTAACATGAATTGAAAAAGGATAATCAATAAAATCATATATGAACCACAACAAGGATACCCAAATAAAGCATAGTATGTAATAAAATACACAAAATGAATTGAAAAGGGATAACCAAGCAAATCATTGTGTGCAAGGAAATCCACAACAAGGATAACCAAACAAAGCATAGTGTGTAAGGAAATCCTACAAAATGAATTGAAAATAAACAACAACGAGGCCACATGTATGCCTCCCCTATAGATGTCAATGTATACCTATGTTGATGTCTAAAGGTGGAAATGAGAGACAAGGATAAACACCTTCGACACCAAGGATATATCCTTTAAGCAACAATTTACATAACTCTAAGCTAAAGAGGCATAACTCTTTTCAATCGAGGAAGAGATAGTTGTAAAATAATATCTTATAGAAAATGCAAAAGGATCCAATTGAGGGATACTAGTGAAAGGTGGAAGAGATATTCTCCTAAAAATATCTGAACCAAGGGAAATCGAGCAAGGCAGTAGAGGGTTAGTTTAAACACAAATGATATGGAAACCAAATAAAAAGCATAGAATTAACATTATTACCTTGCAAGAGAATATCTCTCTTGTTCCTTCGATTGAGATTGATGAAGTAGAGACACCGTTGTGCTCCACTTGTTTTGATGTGCTCTTCTTGATGGATTTGGAATGCTCTCCAAATGCATAACAAGATTAGAATGATTTGATAGGATTTGGATTTGGTTTAGATGAAAATGAATATATTTGGATTTGATAAAGGATCATGAGGACATGATAAAAGAAGATAGAGGGAGAAAGGGGAAGCATAAGATTAGAGGAAGATTCCATGTAGTGATTCATGAGGAAATGAGACTCCAATTTATAGATTGGAGGAGGCCAATGGAGGGCCAAGATTGATTTTAGTATGAAGGTTTGAGATTGATTTGAGATGGAAGACATGGATCAAGGTGTATTGGGATAATAAAAAGGAATATAAAATTACTTGGGGAAAGGAGAGAGGAATTAAAAATTCCAAAATAAAGGATGTGTAGGAAGACTAAATGGATAAAGGAATTAAAAATTCCTTGGGAAGAGGATGCATGGGAAGATTCAAGGAATTTGAATTTCTTTGAAAAGATCAAAGGTGATGTGACATGAGTGGAGGAATATAAAATTGTAGAATAATGATAAGTATGATTAAGGAAGAATTAATTAGGCTGAGTGGGGATTAGGAAAAGTGATTTGTAGGAATCACATGATTTAAGTTAATTAATTAGAATTAATTAACTAATAGGAATTTAGAAGACTTAATGATTTGGTTGACTTTAGAAGAATAGGGAAATAATTAATTTATTTGATAAATTAATTATTGGACTATAGTGACAAGATTGATTAAATTTGACTTAATTAATCTTAAGAAGAAGGGAATTAACACAATTAAACTGGTTAATTATGTTGACAGGTTTAAATTAATTAAATATTAATTTAATTAATTTTAGGTGTCTACATTTCCCTCCTCTTTGATATAGCGTCATGAAGTGATGTTATATCAATGAAGAATAAAAAATAGTGGATGGAAAGAATAAGGACTAGTAGCATGATGCCCCAGTCAAAGGTGAAATAAGGAAGGATGACTTGGAGGTAGTGGTATGCTCCCTCGAGAGGATAGGTGGGTTCAAAGAACACAAGTGTGCTCTCGAAATGGATTAGAATACTAAATAATGAAAGAATGAAGATGATGAAAGAGGGAATAAATGAATTGGAGCCTTTGAGATGAACGAATGAAATGAAGTAGATGGGATTTATTGTTGTGCACATGTAGAGAGAAAACCAAGTTTTGATATTGCCAAGGATGATCTACACCATTGATTATAAGAAGCAAGATGTCATGAAAACCCAAGGTGTGGACTGGCTCTCAAACAAACAGGTATGCCTTGCACACAATCATGCTAGTGTTTATAAACACCAATGCAGGATTACCTGTACGTACAAGGGAAACCTTCAAACACACCATACCACAAAAACAATACCCCATTATACACCAACCAATACATGCCAAGATATAGGATAATCAGGGTAGCCTTGAATAGGTATAGTCTTGGGACACAAGATGAAAATCAAAGTGAAAAGCTCAATCATGCAAACAACATGCACATGACCAATTGATATCTCTTGCCAAGAGTAGGATATGGATTTGGATAGACTGCTAGACATGGGAAGGATACATCTTGATGGGTAGGTGATGGACTTGGATAAACTACCAGACATGGGAAGGATGTATCTCGATGGGCAGGATGTGGATAGATTGATGGATTACAAAAGACAAGTTGGTTGTGCAGAGTCTATAGATGAGAGGATTGCTTCTTGGATTTGATTAGCACAGTATGGATTGGTGTTTGGATTGCATGGAAATAAATATAAGCTCAAATAGATGGCAAAAGCTTAGTTTTGATGGGGAAAATGGATTGGATAATATGGGAGGTAGATTAATGATTGAATGGGATTGGGTGGGATGGGGAATATGATTGAATTATATTGGATGAGATGGGGAATATTATTGAATGGATTGGATGAGATGGGGAATATGATTGAATGGATTGGATGACAATATGATTTGTTTATGGATATAGGATAAATGGATTGGAACCAATGACATGGAAGAAGAAAGGTTTGGTAAAAGGATGGATGAATGAGGGAGATATTGTTTGGATAGGTGATAGATGAATTGAGTGTTAGGTCCCAGAGACAACTGAAAGGGGGGGTGAATAAGTTGTCAAATAAATTCAAACCAAAAACAACTTAACCAACCTTAATGCTTAATATCGGTAAACCAAAATCTATACCAATAGACAGTTTATCAATTAATTACAGTACCAGTAAAGATTAATGCATGAAATAGAAAGACAATAACATCCACAACACATAACACCAATATTTGTATGTGGAAACCCTATAAGGGGAAAAACCACGATGGGAAACCTTACCCACAATCAGATGATACTACTATAGATAGTATGTGTATACAAATGGGGTTTGCACATGTAGAAAGGCCAAGCGCCTAGAGCTCACTGCTCAAACACAAATAGGAGTCACACTGACTACAATTGGATGGTTAAATCTAATAATGATGTACTATTCAAAATAGCATCTTCATATGCTGGATTTAGTACCGGTGTAGTTCTGATTGCCTTTACAAAAAACTTACTTCACCTTCAAATGATGTCTGCATGTATAGCTCTACTTAATCTCGCATATACCTTCTTATAATTTCTTTTTCCAATCACTTATCGATCTCACAAATAAGATCTTACATATATAACATAACCTAAGACCAATTTTACTAGGTCGGCTCTAAAAGATAGTACAATAGAATAATTATAAGTAAATCAATAACTGATGCAATATCTGATTCAACATGTTGGCTTAATGCATTTACAATAACAACAAAATCATCTTCAAAGCATGTCATGTTGATCTGGAATAGATAATCCTGTCGCTGCTTATTCTGGACCTATTTGCCAGTAACAGCAAATATGCAAACACAAATAATCCAATGAATGAATCTCCAAGACAAAGTGTCCAAATGATGTCTTCGACATAACCAAGTGTTTTCCATGTCATTCCAAGTGTCGATGAACAATATATCCTATCGGTGTACTAGATACCAATGACTGTGCATAAAGTCACTTGCTTGCCGATGAACATTATTGATCCTCCAAAGTGCCAGAGTTGATAAGTGTTAAAGCTGTTGACATCAATGACAAAACCATATCAACATAACCAAAATACCAACAATCTCCCCCTTTGGCATTGATGGCAACACAAGATGGAAAAACCATCAAAGTGCCAAAACAGAATTGCCAAATACCAATAAACCAACAATCTCCCAAAAGAGATCATAACCAAAAATCAAAATTCAGATACAAAGAGTAATCAATCTCTCCCCCTGAGAGTAATGTGTGTTTTCCTTGTGTTTTTCCATATCAATCTCTCCCCCTTTGACATCAATTGTCTAAGTCTCTACTAGTGGGGGTATGACCCCAAGCTGATCTCTGAGATATTCAAAAATCTCCTTAGGCAAAGGCTTAGTGAAAATATCTACAATATGCTCTTTAGTATTCACATAAACCAGTTTTACTTCTTTTGCTTCAACATTCTCTTTCAAAAAATTCAATTTGATAGAAACATGTTTAGTTTTAGAATGTAGTATCAGATTCTTAGATATATCAATTGCTGTAGTGTTATCACAATAGATAGTTATAGGTTCCTTGCATTTTACCTTTATGTCCTTCAACATTTCCTTAAGCCATAATACCCGTGTATAGTTAGTTGCTGCTACAACATATTCTGATTCTGCTATTGATAAAGATGTGCAACTTTGTTTCTTACTTAACCAATAAATTAATCTGCTTCCAAGAAAAAATGCTCCATCGGTGGTGCTTTTTCTGTCATCCACATCTCCTGCCCAATTTGCATCTGTGTATGCACACAATTCAAATTTTTCATCTCTAGAATACTATAAACCAAGATTTGTAGTGCCTTGTAAGTACCGGAAAATCTTTTTTACTATTGATTCATGATTTTCTCTAGGATTACTCTGAAATCTTGAAACAATACATACCGCATTCATAATATTAGGTCTTGTTTGTGTCAAATACAATAGGCCTCCTATCATAGATTTGTACCTAGTTGGATTAACAGGTGTAGATTCACCCCTTAGTGATAATTTGTCATTTGTAGTCATAGGTGTGCTTACCGGTTTAGAGTTTTCCATCCCAAATTTCTTTAGTAACTCCTTCAAGTACTTGGATTGACTCAATAATATACCTTTATCAGTCTATGAAAACTGCAATCCTAAAAATAATTTTATCTCTCCAATCATAGACATTTCAAGTTCTTGCTACATTTCAATAGAAAAGTCCTTAGATAATCCATCTTCTCCTCCAAAGATTATGTCATCAACAAAAAATTCTATAACGAAGATGTCATCATAAGTCACTTTATAGTATAAGTTGTTGTCAGCATTACCTTTAGAAAATCCAATCTTCAAAAGATATTTATCCAATCTAGCATACCAAGCTCTTGGAGCTTGCTTCAACCCATACAAAGCTTTCCTTAACCTGCAAACCATATCTTTGTTATCTATCAAAGAAAATCCATCAGGTTTCTCAATGTAAACTTCTTCTTCAAGATCTCCATTCAAAAATGCACATTTAATATCCATTTGATATACTTTATAGTTCTTGTGTGTTGAGTGGATGGATGTGGATGGGATATGAAGGAATAAAGGATGGAGGGTAGGATGATGGAGACCCAGAGACTATTTTGTAGAGGAGTGCAAAGCCCCACACTAGAGGTAGTGGAATTAAGGATGGAAGGATGGTGGATAAAGATGTATGAGATGGGAGGATAATGTGTAATGGATATGGATGGTAGAGGAATTAAGGCTTGTATTTTTCCAAAGCATGCATACATATTGTTTTCCCTCTATCTTGATCAAGATCAAAGGTAGGAATGGAGGATGCATTTGGATAGGATGTATGATATGAGATGAAGGATATGGATAGGATAGTCAAGATCAAAGATAGGAAAGGAGGATGGACTTAGATAGGATGTGGATAAAGGATAAGGGATATGGATGAAGCTTTCCCCCAAGTGTAGAGTGCAAGAGGAGGATGGATTACATATGACGCTTTTTTACCAAGTTTTCATCATGGTACTTACCCAAGGTGCCACAAGATGTTGTTTTCACCATTGGATGATTTTTTTCTCTTTAAGGATGAGGATAAGTGGATGTGGAAGATAGGGGATGTGTGAAGGAGGAATGGAAGACTCAAGCATATAGCTCCATGGATAGTATCCCTTAGTGCTTCTTTGAATTGGGGGTACTCTCAAAGATGTTGTTAGAAATAATTAGGGAGATGAATTGGATGAAGGACATAGGGGGATGAGGATTTATGCAAAGGATGGTATTATGGAAAATGGATGTTGGATAATGGATGAGGTTTTGAAAAACTTGTGGAAGATAAACATTGGCACACACCTTCAAGGGTGGTGGAGTGGTGGAGGAGGGGGTTTTAAATTAGATGGAGGATAAAATGTGGATTTTGGGAAATATGGACCCAAAATAGATGAAGGAGGTGATGGAGTTAAGGTAGTGTAAGGGCCCAAAATGGATTTTGATTATGGCGGATTGTTAAATGGAGGATTGGAGGATTTATGAGTGGAGGGAGCTTTTAGATTAACAAGTTTGGATGCCAATTTGGATTAACAAGTTTGGATTCCAATTTGGATTTTACTTTGAGATGCATTTCTTCTTTGAGTAGTTTGGGAATCCACATAGTTTTTTATTTTTCCTTTTGGGGCCTTTGTGACCTTTTGGATTTTTCTTTCTTTTGGATCATATTTTTATTTTCTTGAGCATGTCTTTTGGAGGGGACATGTTGAACCTTTGATTTTTGTGGATTCTTGACTTTATGCATTTTAGATTTGGTGTCCAAATTGCTTCCAATAGAAATGGTACAAGTGCATGAGGATGGATGACTTAGGGATTTTATGGATAATGGGATGATGGAGGGAAAGTATTGGGAGGGATTCAATGATATGTGTCTTTTTTAATCTTGCTTAGGGATTATTTGAGATGATAGAGTGGTGGATGGAGGGATGTAAGGACCTAAAATGGATGGAAGGAATGGAGGATTTAGCTTTGGAACATAGGGTCCTAAGATGGATGTGGATGATGGGGGATGATGGGATTTTGATTTATATGAAGGTATTTTTAGATTTAGGAGGAATAGGATATGTACCAACATCTTGAGTGTTTCTTTTCCCAATAGGATACTTATTATTTCAGGAAAAAGATGTGAGTCCATTTTGAGGGGGATGGGATGTAGAAGGGATTGTAAGCTCTTGGAGCAAACCAAAATGGATGAAGGTGGGAGAGTCGAGTTGATAGGCATGGGATTCATGGATAGATTGGATAGAGGTGATGGGATCTTGAGATGGAAGAAGGTCATTGGATGTAGGGATCATATGATCATGAGAGGAAGTGGAAGGGATGAGGTCATCAGATGGAGTGGAGTGTAAATATGGATTTTGAGATGGAGAGGTATCATGGGATGGATGAATTCTTTGATCTTGAGGTGAAGAGAAATATATGCTAGCATGTGTTGGAACAAGATCTTGGCATATTTGTAGTTGTGGGGATTGTATGATGGAGGAGAATATGGAAGCTTTAACTTGGGTAGATGGAGGGGTGGTATTATGATGAAGCTAGGGGTATTGAGGTTCATCTTGATTTGGAGGTGATGGAGGTGGATGGAGGACTTGAAGAGTTTTGGCAAAAAAAATTTGAGGTGGGGATTTTATCTCCTTTTCTAGCATGCCTTGGATAAGATTATGGATTAAGGACTTAGAGGATGGGGATGATACTGATTTTGGAGGATTAACATTATGTGGATATTTCAGATTAGATGGGAGATTGGTATTATGGATTGGGGGATTATGATTAAGGCTTGGAGGATTATGAAGTAAAGGATTTGGATGGGGAGTAGAGGTAATGAAGGTGTTGTAAGAAGATGGGGATTGGGATGTGGATGGGAGGGTATATGGAGGTATACATATTGGATTTGAGGGGTGTGTGGATGAGGCATAATATGGAGATATAGATGGGGAATAAGATGGATTTCCCTTTTCAAAGGTAGAGGAAGGATATGAGATATGATATAAATTGGTATTGGATATAGTGTGTTGAGATGAATTGGATGGGGATATGATAAATAGATGGGAGGTTATGGGATTGACTTGGTAGGTAGGTTGAGGTGGTTCATGAACTTCCATGAGCATCTTCTTATACCATGCCTTAAAGTTTCAATTTAAACTTTGGGTAGCCATGTGAGAAAGGTGGTGATGTTAGATGAAGATGAGGACTAGGACTTAGAAAATTCAGATTGGATTGAGGATTGATTGGATTCGATTTGATTTTAATGGATTGGATTAGACTTGATTTGATTGGATTGGATTGGATTGGATTGGATTTGATTGGATTGGATTGGTCCTTGGATTAGGATAAGATTGATTTGGATTAGGATGACACTTGAGCCCCTAGATTAGGACTTAGATGGGAATTGATGATGTGGACCACAAGCAAGGTGACAACCAAGCTAGGTAAAATTTAGACCTTTCCAATTTATCAAACCTTCTTCTACTTAGGGTAGCCTTACGTTCCTAAGAAAAATGGGGTAAAAGGATTAGGGTTTTGATCAACCCAAAATGATTAAGAAAAGGTACTTGGGGAAGATTCTTTCCCAAGCAAAAAATCTAATTGATTGATTGATTAAAGATAAAGGTTTATGTTAAACTTTCACAAAGTGTCAACCTTAGGATGAGGTTGATTGATTGATTTATTGGATAATTTAATTGATTGGGTTGATTAGGATTGATTGGGATTTTGGAAATTTGATTAGGCTAATGTGCTAAGTCCTTGACGATGGAATGAAAATGATTGTGGAAGAATGGATTGATGGTATGAAGAGAAAGGGGAAGGTTACCCTGTATTGGATTAATGATAGAATACAAATATTGGTTGGGGATTGATGATTGTTTAGATGGATGAAAATGGATTAGAGATTTTATATGAATGAAGATGAGGGAAATAGGGGTTTGATAATGACAAAGTGGAATTTGAAGGGGTAGTGTTTTATACTAATTCTACTCTTGGAAAGAAGACATGGGAAACACATTAGCCATTGACACAAATAGAAACTTCAAGCACATCATGCTATCCTAGGAAGTTGGTTGAGGAGGAAAACCTTTACTTGTTGACTCAAGTACACACCCAATAGTTAAACGGAATACGGCTACTTAGTCTCACACAATGGATTCTCAATGTTGTATTAGCCGACTCCAAATGCTAATGGGGGCATGATATGGCAAGTCTCTTGGGGGAGTTACTATCCCCCTTGTGCAAAGATTATCCACATTTCAGAGGTGAACCGGGTGGCTTCTATTCCTAAAGTTCTTAGTAAGGGTTTTTGTTTGAAGACTATCCTTTGTAGTTGCGTAAGCCCTATTGAGGCCTATAGCCTAACAAAGTACCAAGCACAATAGTAATCACACAAGCGTGATTTAGACCTCAAGGGCCCTACAAAGTGTTTGATATGAGAGTAAACTCAGATATCTCTGTCCTTTGAGATTTTCATCTCAAAAGGTGATTTGATTATAGTGAGTTGGAATGCTCGGGTTCAACTATACTCACTTGGGTCATTCCCCTCTCACCAATGTCTATGCTAGTGTGCCAGGCAAATCGGGAGGGAAGGCCCACTAAAGGTAAAAAATCATGCAAACAAGAAGAAAATAAAACACAGAAGACATGTGGTTAATTCCCCTAAGAAAAACCAAATGTCATCTAACTAAAAAAAGATGCACACAAGATCTAATCTAGTGGGAATATTGTATTCTATACAACGTCCTATAAAGAAAATAGTTTAGTAGTCTCAAATTAAGCCTTGGACCCCTCGGATAAAGTCTGTAAAACTCAAAATTTGATCAGTAACACAAAATTCTATAGATACAGTGCTAATGCTATTCTGCAGACGCTAGTGCCAAACCACGAATGCTCACGATAAATCAGAGATAGTGGAAAAACCAATAGATAATAAACAAAAACAAAAATTTAGCAGACATAAAGTAATACCAGCAGTCACATTGTTCTGCAATTGATTGCGTCGAAGAGCGAGCGCTTATGCCAGAGACAAAAAATGTTAGTGGTCAACAACAAATTTAAAAATTCAATTTTTTAAAAGAAGCGGGAGATTTTCTAAGGTGCTCACGCTATTCACAGAGTGCTCACGCTATTCACAGAGTGCTCATGCTAAAGTGACATTAGAAAAAATAAAAAAACTAAATACAACAAGTTAACTAATTTTTTATTTTTTATTTTAAGATGATTTTATCCTTTTTATGTGTTTTTTAATAACTAGTTAGAAAAACAGAAAGGAGAATGAGTGAAAATAAGAATAGGGAAGTGAATGGAGTGTAGTGTCCCTCCTTAGTTTATCTTTTGATCTATGTAGTAGACTTGTTTTAGACATGACAATAATACTTGGATGGCTTCTTATGACTTTGCACTTATCGTAGATTTTATTTTGTGATGTTAGACACTTCTTCATAGACATACGCTATATGACGATTATTATGATTGATTATCATACCTTGGATCATTATGATAAAAATGGGATTTCTTATTGTTGATTATGGGATAATATGGATATATGTGATTTGATAGATTTTATATGTGTACACATGCTTGATGGCTTTATATGTTTCAATATGATGATGATTTATGATGGATTAAGCACTCTATGATATTATGGATAGTTTTGTGTTGATTGTGCATTTGAGGAGATTATTGACATACCAACCCTATCTCTTGTTTACATATATGATGAGATGCTTACTTGATGTGTCTATCATTTTCGGACTGTCTTCATGGTAGAATCAATGTCACATCACTCATTGTGAGTGGGATGTGTCGTTGTGAAATTCTACAATGTGTTTGTCGTTTATATATATGTATATATATGCATCATTGCTTTGTGGTTGTAGGATTTGTAGGTGCTAGACACTTATTCCTCCTAGATTTGTAGGTGTGAGCTTCCCCCAGTTACACAGGTGCGATTATGTCTTCATTCCCAATGGTATATGTTGTATCAGAGTTGACAAAAGTTCCCTTCACCTACTCTAGGTCTAAGTCATCACTATATGTCGTCAGAGTCTTGGTGTAGTATTCCATGATGGTCAGTTGGTTTGGTGAGTATGTTAATATTTGATGATTTATTCGATTATATGTGATGACGTGATTATTAATGTCTAGATCGATTATTTGATTTATAGTATTTTGTCTATTTGATTATTAGGTATTTAATCCTCAGTTGTTTATTTATTTAATATATAATTATGATTTGTTTAGTATTTATTATTTAATGGATATCTATGATTTATTTACCCCTTTATTTATTTGTAGCTTGCTTATGTCTATAGTTTAATTATTTATTCAGTATTAATATTTGTTGGTTATTTAATAGTTAGGAGCCTTTAAATAATTTATTTATTAATGTTTCCTTTAGATTATTTAATTAAAATGATTTTTTCTATAGTTCATCTATTTAATATAGTTGACTTTATATCCACTTGGGATATGTAAATACTCCTTGGTAGAATAATAATAATATACCCCCACTAATATATTAATACATATGTAAAATACATTCTTATATTTATCCCACCTACCTTTTATCCTTATTGGTGGATTTTGAAATGAGGGATAAAATTATATTCCATAGTGGGTAGGTAAAATATATTCCCAAAAGGAATATTTTGATTGGTTGTTGTAGAGGTTAGGGCTTTTGTGCTTTTTCATGCTTTTTATTCTCATTTTCAAGCTTGTTCACGGGTTACTTCCGGGAAAATCTTTCTCTGCAATTTTATTTTGGAGCTTGTTCTTGACTGTAGGTGTTTTGTTTATTGGATTTAGTTGGAGCTCTCCCTCAACTCTCATCCATCACTCAGGGTGCAGGTTGGGTTCCTTATCTTTTGTTATTTCAGTTTTTTTAAATTTTTCTGTGTATGCTCCGTGTCTAAAAATGCCTTCCAAGAGCTGGGTAGGAAATATTTGGTTTTATATCATTTTATTGTAGTTTTCAGATTAATATATATGGGGGATAAAAATTTATATTATATGGGTGTTGGTATATTTTTATTGGAGAAATATTTAGTCTCTTGTAGCATTGGAAAATCTATATTCATGACTACTTGTTGTGAGTTTCCTGTATCATTGTCTGGATCATGTGATTGGTGTTTTGTTTGGTGTAGTATTGGCCTTATCTATTATTGGTAGTGTTTTTCCTATGTGGTTTAGACTCAAAGAAGTCCCTGTGTGTGAGTTCTGGGTCTTCCAGCTGTACGATATGTTTTGAGATTTCTCTCTCTATGTTTTCTTAAACTTTATTCCATTTATTTCTTCTTACTTGTTGGGTCTGAGCGACCTATTTCATGTATTTTTTATAAGTTTTTGAATTAAGCTTAGTTTTTAAAGTCTTCAGGAAGTTTTGTTTTTTCGTCCTTTTATGCAAAAGTGTTGATTCTGCATTTGCGATGTCCTTTCATTCATTTGTGTTGTCCCTTCATGCATTTGCATTGTATGTTGTTGCATTTGCATTGTCCTTTCATGCATTTGCGATGTCTGTTGTTGCATTTGCGTTGTCCATTGTGTAAAAACGTTGTCTCTAACTGCATAGGCGCTAAACTATTAACATAGGCACTAACCTGGAATGCAAAAGCGCTAAACTAAAGTGCGAAAGCGTGACTCTGTCTATTTTTAGTATTTTTCACTATTTTTCCAATCAGATTTGGATTATTGAGTTTGGTTTCATTCCAAAGGCTTTTTGGGGTTTTTGCAGATGTTTTCCAATTACTGTTATTTATTAGTTTGATGTGATTTTACATTTTCTATGTTGTAATATTCTTGACTTATTTATTGTTGAAGATTTGAGTTCTTCTTATATTGAGATATTGTTGTGGAGACAACAAGATGGTATTGTTGTGGAGACAACAAGATGATATTGCTGTGGAGACAACATAATTGATATGTTTTATTTATGGAATACTTAAATTTTATATTCTATGGATTTCCACTTTGAGGCTCATATTGTATTGTAATGGATTTAAGCCCTTTTTATGATCTTTATCTATGTTTTTGCCTTGTATGTTTATGTGTTGTTGGGTTGCATGACGAAGCTATGGATCTCTTCTTGGAATTTGAATTGGAGCCTCTTTTCCTTGGTTTATTTTCGGAGCATGGAGGGGGAGTGGGCTTTCATGTGATGACTAGAGTCATGAGAGATAGGCAGTTAAGTTGATAAGCTTTCCATCTGGGCTACCAGGGTACATGGGAGTTTTCCTATGTTTAAACAAGTGATAACATTAATAATGAATTAATTGGGATGGGTAATTAGAACTCATTTTAAACAAGATAATTAATTGTTGAGCCTCATGGCTTATTCCTAGGGAGGATGTTTTAGGGTAAGCATGAGAAGGTCGTGAAGATGGTAAGTCAAATCTCTCTTGATTCTCTCATGCGTAGAAATGGCTCCACATGTCTATTGGGGTTATGTCATGAAGAGTTGTGTTGTAAATATTATGGGGGAGGATAGCATGTGATGACACTCCACTCCTACATGTGTCCTTTCTTGAGATGCATTGATGTCTTGTTGATTTGTGTGCCTTTGGGAATTTCTATTTGTGTCTTCTTGTGAAATGATTATGGTTTGAGTGTCCTTGTAATGTCTAGTCTCTTTGGTAGATAAGTGTCAACCTAGGTCTAGAGTGCGTGTTGGGACCTTGTGTCATCTCCTAGCACGGGGGGTGGTTCCTTTTAGGTTCCACATTGGTCAGGTGGTTGGTTCTTTTTCCATTGGGATATCTTCTTGTTGGTGTTCTTCATGCGTGGATGTGGACTTCTTCTCATATGGATGTTTTTCAGCACTTGGATGTATCATATTGCAGATTTATGTAATTGTATTTTATGGTTATGCGATGTAAACGCTTGTAATGGAAGTATTTGGAAACTTGTTATGTATGTAAATGGAATTTTTAAGGAGTTGAGTTACTCAAGATATAATATCCCTGTGATTGTAGATGTAGATATATGCTAGTTAATTGCCTTATAGAATGGGTGTAGGAATATAAGTGTTATCATGGGTTATGTGATGAGATTATCTTATTATGATTGTCAATGTGTTTACAAATTAGATTAATGATGCTCATGTTGTAAAATTTATGTAATTTCATGGTGTTATGTGTTTTAAGAGAAAAGTTTATGAATTTAAAAGAAGGAATTGAATAATATAGGAATATGAGAATTTATGTTTAATAGGAATGCTTATGTGGTGAGATGGTTGTGTTTTATCTTGCACAGCTTTGTAAGAGAAGTAATGTAGTAGAATCAATATTGTGAAAATAGCATGTATGTTCATACCTATGTTAGGATTGGATAAGTAATCTAAGTTGATAATTAAGATGATAAATGTAGTAAGGATATTTAGTTGCATATGTAGTTGAATATTGGGTTTAGCTGTATGATGAGATTTTATATGCAATGATGGTGGAAATGATTGTGACAAAATCAAGTCTTGAGTTAGATATATAATGCACATGTTGTATGGATGCCTTTAATAAAAGTAATGTTGGACTTGAAAACTGGTTGATACTAGATCACGGTAATCAATAGTTAGTTAGTAAGTTAAATAGATTAGCTTAAATCTTAATGGATGGTTCCTATGATAGTTGTGAATGGTATATAGGTATCTCTTGTACTATTCAAGTATTTCTTAATTAATGATAAGGGTGTATTTGGATTCATTGTTAGGAATTCTTAGTTATGTGTTTATTGTTCTCTTTAGAGAACTTGTGTGATATGCTTGGTCAATAATCCTGAGTAATGATTTATCTTAAAGAAAATCTTATGGTTGATAGTCATGTTATAATTAGTTAATGATGTTATTGCATAATGAGTTAGGTAGTGTGCATATCTAAGAAAAGAATGAGCTTAACCAATGGTTTAATATTGCATTTCTTGTTTCATTGTTTAATGGAATCGATCGTCCGCATATCATATAAGAAAGTGTGTATTAACCATATAAAGAAAGTAATTATTATGTGTGCATATCCTTGAGTAGTGGAACATGGATAGAATAGGATGCATTAAAGAAATTATGGTTGCATATCGTGCCAAGTAAAGGTAGAATAGAAAGAGACACATAAATGCATGTGTCATGGACAATGGATCAGTAGCATTTTTAGAATGGATATAAATGCTTGTATTTATATTGTGTATGTTATAATGGATATGTGAAAAAGAATGATGGATGTTGATTAGGATATCAAGGTTTTGGTTGATTGAGAAAGTGATGATGTTAAGATACCCTAGGGAGGTAGATGTAATGTTTGTCGTGTTATTTTGCTTGCGTTTAAATTAAGTGAAAATCTATTTACATGATGTTCATTTATATTTAGGAATTATTGTATGTTAGTACGTGGTTGAGATGATGTTTGTATGTTGTATTAAATGATTCTAAGATATAAAAAAAAAATCATTGTCTTCATTAGTGAGTTAGATAACTTAATTTCCTCTAGGGTATTTTAGCGGGCATTACATGGAGAGAGGTTGCAGGTGGATGCACTATTCCCGCAGTGCTCACGCTGAAATACAGACTATCCTGAAGGTGGGAAGGAAAATTCAAATTTGCAGCCAGTCACATTGAAACATGAGCGCTCATGCTGAAAATTGTATCGCTCACGCTAATCTGTGACCTTCAACAAAAAATCACAAAAAATTCAAAAAGATGTTAAATTAGGGACGTGGGTCCCACCGGGTGTACCACAATGAACCAAGAGAAATCGAGCAAGGTAGTAGAGGGTTAGTTTAAACACAAATAATATGGAAACCAAATAAAAATCATAGAACTAACACTATTACCTTACAAGAGAAGATCTCTTTTGTTCCTTTGATTGAGCTTGATGAAGTAGAGGCGCCCTTGTGCTCCACTTATTTGGATGTGCTCTTCTTGCTAGATGTGGAATTATCTCCAAATGCATCACAAGATTGGAATGATTTGATAGGATTTGGATTTGGATTAGATGGAAATGAATAGATTTGGATTTGATGAAGGATCATGAGGACATGATAAGGATATGATAGAAGAAGATAGATGAAGAAAGGGGAAACATAAGATTAGAGGAAGATTCCATGTAGTGATTCGTGAGGAAATAAGACTCCAACTTATAGATTGGAGGAGGCCAATGGAGGGCCAAGATTTGTTTTAGTATGAAGGGTTGAGACTGATTTAGGATGGAAGACATGGATCAAGGTGTATTGGGATAATAAAAAGGAATATTAAATTCCTTGGGGAAAGGAGAGAGGAATTAAAAAATCCAAAATAAAGGATGTGTAGGAAGACTAAATGGATAAAGGAATTAAAAATTCCTTGGGAAGAGGATGCATGGGGAGATTCAAGGAATTTGAATATCTTTGAAAGGATCAAAGGTGATGTGACATGAGTGAAGGAATATAAAATTGGAGAATAATGATAAGTATGATTAAGGAAGAATTAATTAGGCTGAGTGGGGATTAGGAAAGTGATTTGTAGGAATCACATGATTTAAGTTAATTAATTATAATTAATTAACTAAGAGGAATTTAGAAGACTTAATGATTTGGTTGACTTTAGAAGGATAGGGAAATAATTTATTTATTTGATAAATTAATTATTGGACTATAGTGACAAGATTGATTAAATTTGATTTAATTAACCTTAAGAAGGGAATTAACACAATTAAATTGGTTAATTATGTTGACAGACTTAAATTAATCAAATATTAATTTAATTAATTTTAGGTGTCTACAATATCTACCCCCAAAAATATAGAAGATATTTAATAAAGATGACATCATTGAAGAGGGAAGGAAACTAAGAGTAAACACCTTATCCTTTGCTAGGAAAAATAGATTCTTATTGAAGGATTGCACACAATAACTAAATAGAGATTATTCATAAAATACAAACTATTTCAAGCAAGGAATATGACCTACCAAGGGATGCATATGTGCATCCATAGAGAATAATTATATACAAGAACGAACATCAATTTATGAAACATGCAACTCAACAAAGGAAAAGAAAATCCTTGAAATGAGAGAAATTATTGAAACATTATTTTTTCCCCCAATCATGGAGACAAGAATAAGGAATGCAATTACATTTCTAACCAAGTATTCTTGTACATCAAATTGTGAAACCATAAATGACAAAAATCCCCCAAAAGGTAGTCTACTATTGTCACATAGTTAGGAGCAACATAGCTAGACCACTACTTCAAAACAGGGCTAGATTCCCTAGAGATCTCAGACCTGAAGACCACCACTTCAAGCCTGACCGATAATTTCTTGATGATATTATGGCAATAGCTAGAAACGGGGCGGTTGACTACTTTAGAATTATTAAGTGGATTTTTCATGAAATTAAGGACCTTAGTATAAAGAACAAGGTTGTTTCTAGTAAGCTGGATGAAATGGAAGCTAAAGGGGCACCTCAGAAGGTTGTTGGGGCTTTACAGAACGAAGAAGAGAATATTTAAATGGTTGAGTGGCTTCAAACAACTATCGAGCTCATGGATAAGATGAAGAAGGAAAATGAGAAAAAGATAAAATATCTAGAAGGGAAAACTAGCCAAATCCAGGTTAATATGAATTCCATCATGAAGCAAAGCCACAGAATTGTGAAGAATTTTGCTACTAAAATGAACACCTTGGTGGATAAGCTGGAAAATACTCAGAAGGGGACCCTATTTGTGGACTTGGAAGCTGACAAATATAAAAGATAGAAAGAGGATTATGGCTCTTCAAAGAGGACTGGAAACAACCTAAAAAGAAAAGCGGGTTGTATGCCTTAGGAGATCCACGAGTTGAAGAAGGTGGCTCAAGAATGCATAACCTTGAAGCCGAGATTGTTGATACACTAAAGACCCTAGGTTAACTTTTTTTGTTTGATGCTGGCCTTTTACTGAATTTTGTCTCATTGTTGTTGTCCTTTTGTGTTTATCTAGCAACTTTCATGTCTTAATGAAATTTATTTGAATATGTTTTATGTTAGACAGTTCAAATAACTAGAAGATGACTGAGAGCGAGGGGTGAATCAGTTGTCATAGATTACTAGAACATTTAGCAATTAAAAATTTAATACCGAAACCCAAAACATTAATACTGGAATGCTTAAACCAAATATCAGAATAGCGGTTAAATCAATTAAGCATAAACAATAATCAAAGAATAAATACCATCCACATGACATCAAGATTTATACGTAGAAAACCTGGTAAAGGGAAAAACCATGGTGGGAAGCCTACCCATAGTCAGGTAATACTTCTACAGTAAGTATGTGAATTATAATTGAGGAGTGTCAACTTGCAGGAAGGCCAACAACCTAGAACACATTGCTCATCACAAAAGGAGTCTCACTGACTACATAGAAATCTAGACTACAATCTGGAGGAATGAATGAATTACAAAGATAGCATCTATTATGCCCGAGTACAGTTCTGGTTAAGATCAATACCGGAGGACTAAATCCTTTTACATAAGCCTAACTCAATCTCCAATGGTCAACCAAATCCTTTTCCTGAATGATATTACATTATTCGCATATTACATCCATTTCCCATTCCCTGACCATATACCTATGATGATCTATAATGAGATCTTACATCATATATATACAAACCCTTGACCATAAACAATCAGGTCAGCCACCAGACAATAAACCAATTACATAGTTACAAAACATGTTGGCTTTAGACCAAGCAAACAATATTCAACACATAAGACATCCCAGAAACATATCAAGAGGTCCAATCCACACATTTCATTAAGCTAGTCCATAACCTAGATCAATCGGGACCCAATATAGGTCCACATGCTAAAGCATTGATCTCCACTTGGAAAGTATCAAACATGATCACCAACAACATCCTGAATCCATACCAGAAGTTGCACCAATACCACTTATGTATATCATTATAGATCTTCATAAAAGCTCTGTCAGTGAAACCCTCGTCGGTACCACAAGCCAAGCTTCCGAGAAAGAAGGATAGTATCTGATCACCTGACCAAAACCAACTTACTAAATATGAACACGAGTATCATGAACAGGCCAATTCCATAACCAAACTATATCAGAGCATACCAGATCATGTCGGATCGAAACCAGCTAGAAACCACTCAACCTACCCAGATGAGAAGGGTGCTGGTAAAGCATCCAAAACAACTATTTTTGACATCAATGACAAAAAATCAATGCAACACATAATCAATTCCTCCAAATGGCCAACAATCTCCCCCTTTGGCATTGATGGCAACACTAGATGTGAAAAATCCTAAGTACTAAGAAATGCCAAATAAGTCTCCTGCAATGGAAGACAACCAACAATCTCCCACTCAAAGATATAGCAATGAAGTTCTAAAACAAAGACCAAACTCCCCCTATAAATGATATCTCTATAAAGCTCTAGATTACACATATATCTCCCCCTAATGTATAAAACTCTCCTTTTTCTTTTTCACATCAATATCTCTCCCCCTTTGACATCAATGCCAAAAATCTGATAAAAATATCAAAGCAAAAACATAAAACACAAAGCTGAATAATCCCCCTGAGCAGTAACATCCTCACATCAGTGCTAGAATCAATAATATCTCTGATAATACATACCATATTGATGCCAAAAAGAATCAATTAGTTCACTGTCGGAGGGGCAGAAACCCCTAACCTATCTCTCAGGTACTCAAATGGTTCTTTAGGCAAAGGTTTAGTGAAAATATATTTAATATGATTTTTAGTGTTCACATAAACCAATATGACTTCATTTTTTCCACCTTTTCCTTCAAAAAGTTATACTTGATAGATATGTGCTTTGTCTTAGAATGAAATACCAGATTCTTTGATATGTCAATAGCAGCAGAGTTATAATAGTGAATAACTACCGGTCCAGTGCAATGCACTTTGATATCCCTCAATATTTTCTTCATCCATGGAACCTATGTACAGTTAGTAGCAGCAAGAACATACTCAGCTTCAGCAGTAGATAAAGAAGTACATGATTGCTTCTTGTTTATCCATGAAACCAACTTCTCTCCAAGAAAGAAAGCTCCACCAGAAGTACTTTTCTGGTCATCAACATCTCCAACCCATTCAATATTTGTATATGCACATAAAGTAAAACCATCATCCTTAGGGTACCACAAACCATATTCAGATGTACCTTGCAAGTATCTAAAAATCCTTTTCATCGCACTCTCATGATTTTCTCTAGGATCACTCTGAAATCTAGATGCAATACAAACAACATTCATTATGTTAAGCCTAGTCTGAGTCAAATAAAGTAGACCTCCAATCATAGATTTGTATCTTGTAGGATTTACCGGTGCAGAAACATCTTTCCTTGTCAATTTCTCACTTGTAACCATAGGAGTACTTACCAGTTTAGAATCTCCCATACCAAATTTCTTCAACAATTCCCTAGCATACTTAGTTTGACATATGAAAATACTTTTGTCAGTCTGAGTAATCTACAAACCTAAGAAAAATTTCATTTCGCCAATCATACACATTTCAAATTCTTTCTCCATATTCTTAGAAAATTCCATGCACAACTTATCTTCACCTCCAAAAATAATGTCATCAACAAATAACTCAATAATCAGTATATCATCATCAATGATCCTATAATATAAATTACTGTCAACATTACCCTTAGTAAAACCAAGCTTCAAAATATATTTATCCAACCTTGCATACCAAGCTCTAGGTGCATGTTTCAATCCATATAAAGTTTGCTGATGTTTGCATCATGTGAAAGTGAAAAACCATCACGTTGCTCAATATAAACTTCCTCATCAAGATCCCCATTAAAAAATGCACACTTAACATCCATCTAATAAACCTTGTAATTCCTTCCTTTTGAGAATATCCTTTACAAACCAATCTAACCTTATTCCTTACAACTTGACCATCCTCATTCAACTTATTCCTATAAACCCATTTAGTTCCAATAACATTCTTATTTTTAGGTTGGGGAACTAAAGTCCATGTGTTATTATTCTCAATCTGATCTAATTCTTCTTCTATAGCTTTCAACCAATATTCATCTTTACATGCTTTAATTACTGATATCGGTTCAACTTGAGAAATTAAACATACCTCATTAGTTGTCAGTCTTCTTCTTGTCATCACTCCATTATTCTTATCCCCAATGATCTGATCTTCTGAATGATTCAATCTCACATACCTAGGAGTCCTCTGACTCTCTGTTCCTCGTCCCAGTTCTTCAGTTACTATTGAATTTTATGATATTTCTGGAGTAATTGGTTCAACACTTTGTTCTAGTAAAGGTGCTATCAGTTTAGATATAATCATTTCTACCACTGGTTCCTTCTCATAAACTCGGATTTGACCTCTATTAAGCTCATCTACCTTGACATTAGCACTCTCCACAATTCTCTATAATATCTTGTTATAGCATCTATATGCTTTTCTTTCATTAGAATAACCAAGAAATATGCCTTCATCACATCTAGGATCAAATTTTCCAATGATATCATCTCTTCTGATATAACATTTACTACCAAAGATTCTGAAATAGTTAACTGTAGGTGTATTGCCAAACCATAATTCATAAAGTGTCTTACCAATTTCTCCATATGTACTCTATTGAATATGTAAACCATTGTGCTCACTGCTTCTCTCCAGTAGATATGAGGTAGACTAGCTTCCATCATCATTGTTCTAGCAACATCCAAGATAGTTATGCTCTTCCTTTTCACAACTTCATTTTGTTGCTCGATGTCCAGGGAGCAGAAAATTGTCTCCTTATACCATGCTTCTCACAAAATTTATGAAACTCACCGGATGTGAATTCTCCACCATGATCTAACCTCAAAAATTTAATCTTCAATCCTGTCTCAATTTCCACTTTAGCTTTAAATATTTTAAACTTTTCAAATACTCCACATTTCTCCCTTAGAAAAGTAACCCACATCATTCTAGAATAATCATCAATGATTAGCATCAAATATCTATCACCTTGAAAACTTTTAACTCTAGAAAGGCCACACAAATCAGTGTGAATAAGATCAAGAACATCATTAGATTTATCTTGTATACTCCTAAAAGAGGTTTTGATCCTGACCTATTTTCCTATTTGACATTCTTTACATACTGGATTATAGGGCTTCACAATCTTAGGTATATCTCTAACTGCCTTAGTTGAACTGGTCTTTACAATGCAATCAAAATTCACATGACATGACCTCTTATGTCATAGCCAACTCTCATCAATTTGTGCAATCAAACATGTTTTCTCACCGGAATTCAAATGAAATATATTACCTTTTTTGTGTGTACCGGTTGCAATCTCCAAACCAGATCTGTTAATGATTTTTCATTTTCCATCCTTGAACTATAATTGAAATCCCTTATCCATGAATTGTCCTACACTCAAAATATTATGCTTCAAACCTTCAACAAAATAAACATTTTGAGTATTGTTCTTACCATCCAATGATATAGTTCCTTTTCCTTTGATCATACATGCTTTATCATCTCCAAATCTAACCAGATTGCTATCAATTTCTTGCAAAGATAGAAACTTCCCTTTATTTCTAGTCATATGATGTGAACACCCACTATCAATTACCCATTCATCTTTGTCTTCAATTTTAGCAGTAAGTGCCTTCTCTTCAGGTACATTCTCTTCCAGTGCCAGAACATCTTCCTTGATAGCCAAGAACACCCATTCCTTTCCATTGCCGGAACCAGTAGTAGAGTCTTATGTCAATTCATCATCAAAGTCAGTAATACCTTCCTCATCCACTATGTAGCATGATTTGTCTCTATTTTTCTTGTACTTGTACTTATTCTGATATCTAGGGTTAGGCTTAAAAGATGTTCTAACTCTTTCTTCAAATTTTGAATTCCTTTTAGGACATCTAGATGCAAAATGACCAATCTTATTACATGCAAAATATTTAAAGGTGCTTTTCCTTCATACTTACTTCCTATCGGTCCTTTGGGTACTCTTCTAGCAAATAGTGCTTCAAGTTTCTCAAACTCATCATCTTCTCTCTTCATATCATCCAATTCCTTTACATATAAAGCTTTCCAATCTTGCTTACCAGTTGCTAATGCAGATGCATTAAAAGCAGGTTTAGACTTCACAACTCAAGAAGGTCCAAATTCTTCAAGCTCAAAAGAAGATAATTTCCCAACCAAGGTATCTCTATTGACAGAAGTATTAGACATTGTTCACAACTCATTAATAGCAGTAGCCTTCATCTTGTAAGCTAGTGGTAGAGCTCTTAGGACTTTAGAAACAACTTCATCTTCACTCAGAGTTCCACCACAATATTGAATTCCTATAACAATCTCATTTACCCTTTCCATGAATGTAGTAATCATTTCATCTTCTTCCATCTTTACGTTTTCATATCTCACCTGGTAACCATCAAGTTTAGCAATCTTCACAGTAGGGTCACCATCATTAAGAGACTCCAACTTATCCCATATAGCCTTTCCAAATGATTTCTGAGTTAATCCCATTATTTGTTGATCAGAAAGTGCACACAAGAGGGCGTCTCTTGCTCTACAATAATTCTCAAGCTCTGTATCCAAGTTTGTTGGAGGAGGATTTCCAAATGCCGGATTATGAGGTGTGACACCATTTTGTGTGATCTCCCAAATCTCCTTGCCAAGACATCTTAGATGAGTCTCCATCTGAATCTTCCATACTGTGTAATTTGTTCCATCAAGCCTAGGAATATTCTCTTCGAAAGATAGCTCTAGATGAACTGGATGAACTTGAACTATTAGTTGCCATAGGATCTTTCTCAAGCGATTAAGCTTTCTGCAGAGAGGACCAAAGCTCTGATACCAATTGTTAGACAGTTCAAATAACTGGAAGAAAACTAAGAGGGGGGAGTGAATTAGTTGTCACAGATTATCATAACATTTAGCAATTAAAACTTTAATACTAGAACCCAAAACATTAATATTAGAATGCTTAAACCAAATACCAGAATAATAGTTAAATCAATTAAGCATAAACAATAATCAGAGAATAAATACCATCCACATGACACCAAGATTTATACATGGAAAACTTGGTAAAGGGAAAAACCATGATGGGAATCCTACCCACAGTCAGTTAATACTTCTGTAGTAAGTATGTGAATTAGAATTGAGGGTCCTGCACTTGCAGGAAGGCCAACAGCCTAGAGTACATTGCTCATCACAAAAGGAGTCTCACTGGCTACATAGAAATCCAGACTACAATCTAGAAGAATGAATGAACTACAAAGATAGCATCTCCTATGCCCGAGTAGAGTTTCAATTAAGCTCAATACCGGAGGACTAAATCCTCTTACATAAACCCAAATAGATCTCCAATGATCAACCAAATCCTTTTCCTAAATGATATTACATTATTCACACATTACATATCCATTTCCCATTCCCTGGCCATATACCTATGATGATCTACAATGAGATCTTGCATCATATATATACAAACCCTCGACCATAAATAATCAGGTTGGCCACCAAACAATAAACCAATTACATAATTATAAAATATGTTGTTCTTAGACCAAACAAACAATATTCAACACATAAGACATCCCAGAAACACATCGAGAGGTCCAATCCACACGTTTCATTAAGCCGGTCCATAACCTAGATCAACCAGGACCCAATATAGGTCCACATGCTAAAGAAATGATCTCCATTCGCCAAGTATCGAACATGATCACCAACAACATCTTGAATCCATACTAGAAGCTACACCAACACCACTTATGCATATCATCATAGATCTTCATCAAATCTCTATCGGTGAAACCCTCACTGATACCACAAACCAAGCTTCCAAGCAAGAAGGATAACATCTGATCACCAGACCAAAACTAACTTACTGAATATGAACATGAGTATCATGAATAGGCCAATTCTATAACCAAACTATACTAGAGCATACCAAATCATGTTGGATCCAAATAAACCAGAAACCACTCAACCTACTAGGACCAGAAGGGTGTCGGTAAAACATCCAAAATATCTAGTGCTGACATCAGTGATAAAACATCAATGCAACACATAATCAATTCCTCCAAATGGCCAACATTTTCATGCTTGTAAACTTTGTGGTTTTAGGTCCCTATAAAACCCATTTTTTCCTTAATAAAAAACATAATATCCAAAGAGTGTTATTCATCTATCATTTTAATAGTACCATTATCAATCAGTCTTTAAATTTTAGTTTTTAAATCAATACATTCATCTGTGTAATGATAATAAGTTTGATGATATGTGTAGAGATGATTATTATCTTGACTAGGTTTATAGAGTTCTTTTTTTTCTTCAAAATAACGGGTAAGTATTTGAACTTTAAGGAGATTGTGAGATTTTTCCAAGATCAAGAGCTCAATGAAAAGTACAATAGAGAGACAAAATATAGGATAAGAATAAACTATATTCTCATCAATAGATAAATGATCAATTGTTCCAATTACATACAATGTAGATGAGCCTGCTTATATAGGCAAGGCTAGGGATATGTGAGCACACAAACATGACATGTGGCTCAATAAGAAACAAGGGTAGGTAGGAAGTAGGTGTGGGTAGGTAGGAGAAACAATATAATAGTCCACATGAGGTGGATCAGCCACTGAATGTGGAGTGTAACAACAAGATCAACACCATAAAAGGTGGAAATTCTCCAACACACACTATCCCAATGTGGCACAAACACCCAAGTGTCTCATACCCAAACTACTATGAAATGCATTTCCTAAGTAAACTTAAGTAAAGTGTAATAATATCCATGATGAATAATTATTTACACCAACACCCCCCTTAAGTGCAACTTAGGGGAATGCACTTAAGTCTACAATGCAACTAAGCAATGCAAGATGGGTCTCGGCTACTAGGCCATGTTAGGTACCCATGTACAAATGCAAATGCATGCAAACCAATGCAATGAAATCTCTCACAAAGTGGGGAAAGAGAGAAAAACCCAATGGGAAAAAACCCTCCCCAAAAAGAGAGATGAAAGCTATACAAGAGAACTCTCATAGAAGAATATGAAGGACAAAACCCCATGTGAGGAAAAAGTCCCCCCCATATGAGAGAAGAAGAGAAGATAGGAATCCCCCCCTTAGTGTGGATTCTGCACCAATGATAGAAGCTCAATGTATGAAGAAACTGCTCCATGAGCGATGAACAACATTCCTCCCCTTAGGAAGAAACAAATCCAAAGGTGTATCCATGAAGTCTCCCCAATCATGAAGGGAAGATGTATGAAAAAAACTCATGATGAAAGGAATCTCTGAAAAACTACTCAAGTGTCCCCATGTTGATGTTGAATAATACCCCCTCCAAAGGTGGTAAAATGTGCCACACTGCTGATAAAAGAACTCCAAGATCTAGTGGAGATGGATTTAGAACATGTCCCAAAGACTCATATGTCTCCTCAAAAGATAAAGAGACCTCCTCCAACTGCTGTACATAAGTATCCACAATCATGTCAACCTTGAAAGAATGATCATGTAGAGAATGAACAAGAGGGTCATAGTATTCCCTCGCAACAATCGAAGAAGGATCACCTTTATCAAAGAGAAGATGAATGTCATCAATGATGTCTCCCAAATTTGCAACATAGGATTCCATAAATAAACCTGCAATGTCTCTCAAGTAATCATCCCATGAATCTGAAGCTGGAAGACAATGAATATCCTGCTACACTGAATCACATGAAGGCTAAATTGTCACACTATCCTCATCATCAAGTGCAATAGGTGATGTGATATCAATATGAGGAGATGAAATACAAGACTCAAGAACGGGTTCACATGTGAGAGTCCCCATGTTCAAGTGCCCAAAGTTCTCCTCAAAATCTGAACCATCACAAGAAGTGTGATCATCATGTGTAGAATCATCAAATGTGAAATCATCATCATCAACAAAATCTGAAAAGGAGTATAACCGAGATGCATGATCAACCACCCTAGTTGCAATGATAGCTCTAGTCTCCAAGTCTCTAATGAAAATTGACTCAGGTGTGAACTCCACAACTCTCTTAGTTGTGCCATGTGTGATTTGATAGATAGAAAGGAGATTGTTTGTCAAGTGGGGTACACACAACACATTATTGAAGGAGTTATCCCCAATGTCAATAGATCCTTTCCAAATCACATCCATGTATGTATGATTTCCCATCAATATCTACGGCATGGTGCAAGGCTCAAATGTAGAGAACATAGATTGCAAAGATGCCATATGATGAGAAGCCCCTGAATCTAGAAGCCATCTCTCTAAATCATGATTGATAGTAGAACATAGAGCTTTTCCTTTTCTTGTCCCAAAAGAGTGAGTCTTCCCACTTGTAGAAGCCATGAATGCTTGCCCTTTTCCTTTTGAATGTGAGGGAGTGGAAGTTGATGAATCATCCTTCTTGTAGAGATTAGGCAAATCAATGTTATGCTTTTTGATGATATGTGTGAGCTCATCAATCTTCTTAGAATGGCAACGATGCTCCTCATGACCAAAATTTTTACAATAGGCACAAGTAGGTCTCTCCCTCTTTGGTGAATTATCCCTCTTGGAAGAGGATGTATCTCCTTGTTGTGGAGAGGATGATGCTTTGTCCTTAGGCTTTGATTTCCATTTCTTCTTGTTTGAGTTGTCCTTTCCTTGATTTCCTTTGTTCCCTTGATTTGCCACTAATGCGTGAGACTTAGAAGCCTTAAGAATGCCCATGATTATCAACTTAGTTTGTTCCATCATCAACATTTCATTTAAAGCATCAAATGTAGGCATTGTGTAGCTTGAACCCATTGTCATCCTATGGGTTTGGAAACTAGAAACAAATGTTGCATATTCTTATGGAAGCTTGCCTATCAAGTTGAATATCAATTGAGTATCCTTCTTATCAATGCCACAATCTTTGAGTTGTGCCCTCAACTCATTTGCCTTAGTGACATAATCTTGTATAGTATCAAAGTTCTTGGGATTTAACATGGTGAGATCACTATCAATTTGATATCCCCTAATTTCATCAACCTGACCATACAAGTCTTGAAACTTTTGCCAAGCATCCTTGATTAGAGTACACTTCTTAGTATGAAAAATGAGATCCTTTGATACATACTTTCTTAAGGTACCAATTGCCATGATATTTTTAGTTAGCCAATCCAAGTGACCAACTGGATCAACCTTAGGATCAGCGGGAGCAACAATAGTTCCATCAATGTAATGAGTTAGTCCTTTTTCCATAAGTTTACTCCATGCATCAATCTTCCAAGTAGCATAATTATGAGGAATTAAGAGAGGAAACTTAGAAGAACCCATAGCAGCAGAAAGGAAGGAACATAAGAGCACAAAAGCACAAGAGACACCCTCCCAAATTCACTCAATCAAAGTACCCCCCCCAAAATTGATGATTTTGACACTTTATATGTAGTGCGTGTACAATAGGCCACTTGCAAACAATGGAAAGGTGGAATTCTGATTTTGTTTTTCAACTGCCCCAATAGGCTGAGAACTTCAAAGAAAAAGATTGTAAAGATAGATCTATGCAATACAAATGCCAAATTGGCCAAATAAGACCATATGATGAAAGTACAATTTCTACCCACAATTGCTGCAAACTGATAGCATATTCTAAGAGTAGACAAAAAATAATGCACTTTCAAAAAAAATGGTACCTGAAAAGGAGTTTGTATGAGCTCGAACGGAGACCTAGAAGTTGCAGAAATGGGGATTAGATAGGTACAGTCACCAAAAATTGAGAATTCCAAAAATTCCATATCGTACCGCCCGAATTGGGTAGAAAATTTCCTCCACACCCAAAAATCAATTTTTGCCAAAATAGGTTGAATTTATACTCGATTTTTATGGAAATGGCCTCCCGGATGCAATGGTGAGGTCAAAAACACTCTAAGATGCCTCCAACAAAATGCAGTCCCTCATATCTGAAAATAGAAGGCTTCCATGATGTCTCCAAAAACCAATCAATGAAGCCCCAATGGCTCTGATACCATGTGATATTTTGCCAAGATCAAGAGCTCAATGAAAAGTACAATAGAGAGACAAAATATAGGATAAGAATAAACTGTATTCTCATCAATAGATAAACAATCAATTGTTCCAATTACATACAATGTAGATGAGCCTGCTTATATAGGCAAGGCTAGGGATATGTGAGCACACAAACCTGACATGTGGCTCAATAAGAAACAAGGGTAGGTAGGAAATAGGTGTGGGTAGGTAGGAGAAACAATATAATAGTCCACATGAGGTGGATCACCCCCTGAATGTGGAGTGTAACAACAAGATCAACACCATAAAAGGTGGAAATTCTCCTACACACACTATCCCAATGTGGCACAAACACCCAAGTGTCTCATACCCAAACTACTATGAAATGCATTTCCTAAGTAAACTTAAGTAAAATTTAATAATATCCATGATGAATAATTATTTACACCAATAGAGATAGTCAATAGATGTTTGAGGTGATGAGTGAGGATATCTAATTCCTTTTCTATTGGATTGTTAGGGAATATATATAGGGATGTTGATTCCTTTCTCTAAATTTCCAAGGCCTTGTCCACTATAGCCTTGTTTAGAAATCATATCATAACGAGCCTCATAAAATACTTTCAATTGTGAAGAAATACTTTCATTATGAAATTCTTTGTAATTTATTGTGTAAGGAAATTTTGAAGGGCCAAGGGGATAAATGGATGAGGAAATAATATCCTTTGTAGGAAGATTCTCATTTCTATCCACTATTCATATCCACTTTGTTATGTGGGGAAGAAGTATTCTCATCATCTAAACCTTCATCCTTGATCATTATTATGTTAGGAGATAGGTCATGAATAAAGTGCATAACATCATCTTGCCTCAAAATATGTTGATGATTAAGATAAGATCTAGGAGAATAAGGAGGGTCTAGAGTAATAGATGTACTAAGACTGACATGTTTACCTTGTCCCTCTTGCACCAAAGTAAATTGTGAGAATAGGATGGTTCAATGTTACATCTCTATTGGAGAGATCATTGATAGGAGTAATTATTCTTTCTTCATGAATATAAGATACCCTAGGATAGTACAAGTGTGATTCACTTCAATATCATCTCTAAGATTAGCTAGGGTTTCATTTGAAACATCTACCAAAGATTTTATAAATCCAAATATTCCATTAACTTATTTAAAAATGTCATCATATAGAAACTTTAAATATGAGTGAAACATTTAAGAAATGATTTATATGTAGGAAAAATGTTTGAAACCCTTACAATGCAATACATTAAAGTTGTATGAATGAATGGAAGAAACATGAAGTGAAATAATCTATTATCCAACACATAATTTTGATAAAAGTAACTAATGAGAAATGTAATCACATGTGAAATAAAAAGCCAATCAAAATTTGTGAATTTCATTATGAAAAATAAGATTTGAAAACACCTAATCAAAAATATGCAAAATGTTAAAATCATTGGGCTCACCAAAATGTAATGAGGTGGAAATAGGATTCACTAGATTAGTTATGTAAACAATGAATTGGCCTACTTATAAGAAATGTTACATTAAGGAGAGATGGGATCAGTAGACTCAGCCTCAATTGTGTGAAAGGTTTGAATACTGATTGGATTCCACATCTCTCTGTTTGAGTTGAAATGGATACTGTAAAGGTGTAAAGTGAATGCCAGATCTAAGGTTAAAGATTTGATATGCATGAAATAAAAACTTTAGATTTGATATGCAAACATAAACATGGATCTAGAATGAGGAAGATGAGTAGAAATCATGACTAGAATCCAGGCCTAAAAATGTGGGACAAGGATGCTCTAGACGACCCTATCCTCGAAATGTCAGATGTAGATAATAATAACCTTTTTGGAACCAAAATGATGCTTAGAATCTACCCTAGAAGTTTTTCCAAGAATTTGTCAGATGGGTCGGCCTTGTCCTCCACTTCTGGTGCCTACAAAAGTTGGATTTGATCATCTCTATCTACTCTACCTAATTGAAGTAATTACAACTTCATAACCTATTGAAGAGGGGAAAATGAGAAAATGTAGGATTGATGGTTATTATTCAAATAAAATATTCAAACATATAATAAACCACTTATACCTTGCTATCTTGCCTTCTCCTTCAGATTAGACCTTCGATAAAGTGAAGAATGTGCCCCTTCCTCACTTTATCAGATGGGTCCTTGATTGGTGTGTGGATTGCTCTTCTTTTCTCAACAAGAGGGATTGGTTTTGATAGGATTTGATAAGATTTGGATGGATTTGGATTGGAAGATTGAAGGAAGAAGATAGAAGAGAAATGGATAGCATGAGAATACTATGGAGGAAGTGGATCCTTTTGTGAGGAGATGAGACTTCAATTTATATATTGGAAGAGGCCAATGAAAGGACAAGATTGATTTGCTTATGGAGGGATGAGATTGATTTAAGATGGAAGGCATGGATCAAGGATGCCTTGGGAAAATAATCAGGAATATAATATTCCTTGAGAAGAGGGGGAAAAGGAATTTTGAATTTCAAAATGAGGAATTAAAAATTCCAAAATAAGGATGCATGGAGGGATTCAAAGAAATTTGAATTTCTTTGAGAGACTCAATGTTGATGTGACATGAGTGGGAATATAAAATTGAAAGATAATGATACGCATGTTTATGAGAGATTCTAGAAGGATTAATTAGGTTGAGTGGGATCAAGAAAAAGTGATTTGTAGGAATCACATGACTAGATTAATTAATTAGAATTAATTAACTAAGTGGGTTTAGAGGAAACAATTATTGGAGGGACTTTAGAAGAATAGGGAAATAATTAATTTATTTGATAAATTAATTATTGGGCAATAGTGACAGGATTAATTAAATTGGATTTAATTAACACTAAGAGGAATAAGGATAACACAATTAATTCAATTAATTATTTTGACAAGCTTAAATTAATTAAATATTAATTTTAGGTGTCTACATTTTGCCCCTCTTTGATATAGCATTGTGAAATGATGTTATATCAAAGAAGAATGAAACATAGTGGAAGAAAAGGATAAGGACTAGTAGCATGATGCCCCGGTCATAAGATGAGGAAGAATGATGAGGAAGAAGGATGACGAGGAAGTAGTTGTATGCCCCCTCGAGAGGACAGGCGGGTTCGAGGAACATGGGTGTGCTCTCGAAAATGATGAGAAGACGAGGTGATGAAAGGATGAAGATGCTGAAAGAGGGAGTGAGATAAATAAATGATAAATGGATTGGATTTTTTTGTTGTTGAGAAAATATAGAGAGCAAAACTAGGTTTGATATTTCCATGGATAGTCTATACCATTGATTATAAGAACTAGGATGATATGAAGATCCGAGGTGTGGATTAACACTTAGTCAAATACAAATGCCTTGCACACAATCATGCAAGTTTTGATAAACACTAATGCAAGGTTGTCGGTTCGTACAAGGAAAACCTTCAAACACACCATGCCATGAAAACTATGCCTCATTATACATCAGCCAAGACATACCAAGATATAGGATGATCAAGGCAGTCTTGAACAAGTATAGTCTTGGGACACAAGATGAAAATTAAAGCAACAAGCTCAAGCATGCAAACAACATGCACATGACCAATTGACATCTCTTTCCAAGAGTGGGACATGGATTTGGATAAACTGATGGACTAGGGAAGGATGCATCCCAATGGGCAGGTGATGGATTTGGATGAACTGCCAGACATGGGAAGGATTCATCTCGATGGGCAGGGTGTGGATAGATTGATGAATGACAAAAGATAAGTTGGATATGCAAGGTCTACATATGAGAGGATTTCCACTTGGATTTGATTATCAAAGTATGGATGGGTGCTTGGATTAGGCACAAGTTAGTGTGAGCTCAAGTAGATGGGAAAAGATCAGTTTGATGGATTAGATAGGATTGGAAGAAGGATAAATGATTAGAATGGATGAAAAAGGGGGATGGATGATTGAGTAGGATTGGATTGGGGATGGGATTAATGATTGAATTGGAAGAGATGGTGAATATGATTGGATGAGATAGGATTGGATTAAAAATATAATTGGATAGGATGGGGTGGATTGGTGGATAGGATTTGATTGACTGGAACCAATGACAAGGGGGAAGCAAGGATTGGTAAAAGGATGGATGGATGGATGGATGGATGGAGGGAGGGAGGGAGATATTGTTTGGATAGGAGACAGATGGATCAAGTGGATGGATATATATATGATATGGAGGAATGTAGGGTAGGGTGATGGAGACCAAAGGAATATGTTGCAAAGGAGTGCAATACCTCATAGTAGAGGTAGTTGAATGAAGGATAGGAAATATGGTGGATAATAATGTGTGAGATGGAAGGATAATGTGTAATGGATATGGATGGTAGAGATATTAAGGCTTGTGTTTTTCTGAATAATGCGTGCATATACATTATTCTGCCTCTATATGATCAATGAGAAAAGATAAGAATGGAGGATTCATTTTGATAGGATGAGGGATATGAGATGGATGATATGGATAAGATAGTCAAGATCAAAGATAGGAAAGGAGAATGGACTTAGATAGGATGTAGATGGATGGGCCGATTGCATAGATGAAGCTTGCCCTAAAGTGTAGAGTGCAAGAAGATGAGGGAATTACACATGATGATTTTTGCCAAGTTTTCATCATGGTACCTACCTAAGGTGCCACAAGAAAGTGGTTTTCACCATTGGATGAAATGATTTTTCTTTATTTTTTCTGATTTTTTTTTTGTATTTTTTATTTTATTTTTGGAATAGTCTAGATGGATAAGGATGAGGATGAGTGGATAGTGGATGCGTGAAGGAGGAAGGAAGGATTCAAGAATCTAGCTCCATGGATGGTATCCCTTAGTATTACTTTGAACTGGAGGTATGCTCATAGATGTTGGTAAAAATAATCAGGGAGATGAAATGGATAAGATTTGGAAGATAGGATTTTGGATGGATTTGGATTAATGGAATGGGATTGTGAAGAATGGATGGTGGATAATGGATGAGGTTTTGAAACATTTGTGGAATATAAACATTGGAACACACCTTGAAGGGTGGTGGAGTAGTGGAGGAGATGATTTTGGATTATATGGAGGATAAAGTGTGGATTTTAGGCAATGAGGACCTAAAATTTAAGAAGGGGATGATGGGGTTGGGATGGTGGATTTTGGGACATAAGGACCCAAAATGGATTTTGAAGATGGAGGAGTGTTTGATTTATGGAGCTTTTAGATTAGCAAGTTTGGATGCCAATTTTGATTTTACTTTGGGAATCCACATAGTTTTTGGTTTTTTCTTTTGGGCCCTTTGCAACCCTTTTGACTTTTCTTTCTTTCGGATCATATTTTCCTTTTGAGAATGTCATTTTGAGGGGACATATTGATCCTTTTATTTTTGTGTATTTTGAGCTTTATTATTTTTAGATTGGGCATCAAAATTGCTTCTAATGGCAATGGGATTGGTGAATGAGGATGAATGACGTAAGGATTTTATGGATTGTGGGATGATGGAAGGAGAGTGTTGGGAGGCACTCAATGATGTGTGCCTTTTTTTTTTATCTTGCTTAGGGATAGTGGATGGAGGGATGTAAGGACCTAAAATGGATGGAAGGAATGGAGGATTTATCTTTGGAATATAGGGTCCCAAAATGGATGTGGATGACGGGATTTTGATTTGCATGAAGGATTTTTGAATTTAGGAGGAATAGAGAATGTACCAACATCTTGAGCATTAGCTTGAGGACCCTTATTATTTTGGAAACAAGATGCGAGTCCATTTTAAGGGGGGATGAAATGTGGAAGGAAGATTAGGATCTTTAGATGGATTGGGATTATGACATGGAGATGAAGGGATACTTTGATGTTGATTAGGGAGGGTACCATGAGATGGAGTGGGAGGGGTGATTAGATCATGAGATGGAAGAGGATCATGTGATGGTGGGAGAGGATTGGATGTAGGAATAATATGATCATAAGAGGAACTGGAGGGGATGGGATCATTAGATGGAGTGGATAGAGATTCATCATGAGATGGAGAGGATTCTATGCTAGCATACTTTGAAACAATATTTTGGCATGTTTGGAGTTGTGGGGATTGTGTGATGGAGGAGGATATGGAAGCTTCGATGTAAGTAGATGGAGGAATGGGGGTATCATGAAGTGTGGGGGATTGGAATTTGTTTTGAGGTGGAGGTGATTGAGGTGGATGGAGGTCTTGAGGAGACGAGGCAACTTGATTTCAAGAAGGGTATTTTGGCTCCTTTGCTAGCATGTCTTAGATAAGATTATGGATAATGGACTTGGAGGATTTGGATAATACGGATTTTGGTTGATTAGGACTAGATGGAGAATGGGGATGAGGATTGGATGGAGGATTAGGATAATGGATTGGGGAATTAGGATTAATGCTTGGAGGACTATGGAGTAAAAGATTTGGATGGGGAGTAGAGGTAATGAATTTGTTGTAGAAGGATGGGGATTGGGATTTAGATGGGAGGGGAGATGAAATTATAGATATTGGATTAGAGGGGTATGTGGAAGAGGGATAACATGGAGATACAGATGGGGAATAAATGGATTTCCCTTGTCAAAGGTAGAGGAAAGATAAGAGATATGATATAGATTGGGATTAGGTGAAATGTGTTAAGGTGGGATGGATGAAGGTATGATAGGTGGATGAGAGATTATGGGATTGACTTGGTAGGCAGGTTGAGGTGGTTCATGAACTTCCATGAGCATCTTTTCATACCGAGCTTTGAAATTCAAGGTAGCCATGTTGAAAATGAAGGATTAGATTGGAATTGGATGAATATGAGGATTAGAACTTGGCTTCGAATGATGATGGGTTGAATTTGATTGGATTTTGATTGGATTTGATTTGGATTGGACTTGATTTGATTGGATTGGTCCTTGGATTAGGACTTGATTGGATTGGATTGTATTAGATTGGATTGGATTGGATTGGATTGAATTGAATTGGATTAGATTGGATTGAATTTGAATTGTATTGGATTTGAATTGGATTGGATGACACCTTAGCCATTATATTAGGACTTAGATGGGAATTTATGATGGATTGGAATTGATTTAATTAAAGGATTGGATTATTGATTGATGAGGGATTGGATAACCAGATTAGAAAGATTGATTGATTGATTGGAATTTTGGATATTTGATTGGATTAGAAGGAGAATGATTATGGAGAATGGATAGATAATAGGAAAGAGAAAGGGGAAGGCTACCCAAAGTTAGATGAATGATTTGGAAAAAAATATTGGTTGAGGAAGGATGATTGTTTAAATGGATGAAAGTGGATTGTGGATTGGAGAATTACTTGGATAGAAATGAATTAAGGATTTGATGTCAAGATGGAATTTGGAAAGAGGGAGGATTGATTGGTTGAAGGAATGAAGGACTTGGCAAGAGATATCAAGCAATGAGTACACATTGGCCATTGACACACATAGAGAATCCAAACACAACATGCTATCCTAGGAAATTGGATGAGGAGGGAAACCTTTGCTTGCTGACTCAGGTGCGCACCCAATAGCTAATCAGAATATGGTCATTGGGTCTCATGCTATGGATTCTCAATGCCGTATTAGCCAAATCCAAATGCCAATGGGGACACGATATGGCAAGTCTCTTGGGGGAGTTACTATCTCCCTTGCACATAGATTATCCACCTTTCGGAGGGGAACCATGTGGCTTCTATTCCTAGGGTTTTTAGTATGGATTTTTGTTTGAAGACTACTCCTTGTAGTTGCGCAAGAGCAATTGAGGCCTATAGCCCTACAAAGTGCTAAGCAAGATGTAGTCATGCAAGCATGATTGAGACCTCAAGGGGCCCTACAAAGTGCTCAATATGAGAGTGAACTCTCAAATAGCTTTGTCCTTTGAAACTTTCATCTCAAGAGGTCTATTTATTATAGTGAGTCAAAATGCCCAGATTTGACTGTACTCACTTGGGTCGTTCCCCTCTCACCAATGCCTAAGAAAATTATGAGGGCAAGCTCGCTAAGGTAAAAATGTGCAAGCAAACAAGAAAAGGTTTGACGGTCAGGATTTCTGATTCTCTATGTAGACCAGAGCATACTCTCCTACCTCTACATTTTCTTCAAATACAAAAAGCAAGAGTTCTTTTACCCCTAATTAAATCTAGGTGCCTAGAATAAAAAGATTAAGAAAAACACAATGTTTAGTTGGATTTCCTTAGGCAACCAACAGAAAATCAGATTAGTAGTTTTGTTTATGTCTTTGACCACTTGGGAAGGACCTGTAAAACTCAAAAATATGATTAGTAGACAAAATTCTACAGAAACAACACTCGCGTTGTTTTGCAGTCACCTGCACTAAAGCACCTACGGAGGCAATCAAATGCCTATGTATGTGCTAAAGGGGGTTCGAAAAAGAGAAAAACAAAAAATGCAGAGAAGGACAAAATTAAAAAAAAATAGAATATACCTGAGGCGGACGCGCTGAAGAAAGTTAGCACAAAAAAAAATTGAAATTTTGAAAATTAAAAAATGGGCAAAATTTCGCCAGAGTACCCACGCTATTTGCAGAGCGCTCGTGGTGAAGTGACGGTTCCAAAATAAAAAGGATACTTTAATACAAAATTAACTAATTTTTTTTTATTTTTTAAGTTTTTCATCTTTTTAATGTGTTTTCAAGTACTAATCCTAGAATAGAAATAGAAGATGGAAGAATGGAAGAGAGGAGAAGGAATAGGATGACGCTGCAGGTGGATGTGTTGTTCCCTTGACACTTGCACTGTTCTGCAGACCTGCAAAAAGGTGGGCTAAAATTTCAAACTCCTATCCCATGCACTCAAGCACGTGGGCACGTGCGGACGTGCCAAAGTAGGTGACGCTCGTGTTGATCCCATGGCAGTTGTGCTAGTTTACAGTCACTCGCACTGTTCCAGCACCTGCGAGCAAAAACTCACAAGAAACTCCAAAAAAGATTAAATTCTAGGGATGTGGATCCCACGGGGCATGTCAAAATGAAGAGGGGAAAATGAGAAAATGTAGGATTGATGGTTAGTATTCAAATAAAACATTCAAACATATAATAAACCACTTATACCTTACTATCTTGCCTTCTCCTTCATATTAGACCTTCGGTGAAGTGAAGAATGCACCCCTTCCATGCTTGATTGGATGGGTCATTGATTGGTGTGTGGATTTCTCTCCTTTGCTCAACAAGAGGGATTGGGTTTGATAGGATTTGATAGGATTTAAATGGATTTGGATTGGAATATTGAAGGAAGAAGATAGAAGAGAAATGGGCAGCATGAGAATGCTATGGAGGAAGTGTATCCTTTTGTGAGGAGATGAGACTCCAACTTAAAGAGTGGAAGAGGCCAATGAAGGGCCAATATTGATTTATTTGTGGTCCTTGGAGACAGTTTGAGAGAACTCACAAGTATGGAAGACTATCACTGCAATGACTTCAATGTATGTTATAAGAACAATAAAAACAATTTTGTTATCTTTACAACAACAGGTGATAAAACACTGCAACAAACCTTATTTAGATTTATCCAAAGGATTTTAACTCATCAACATCATATAACATGAAATGATCTGAAGATAAAACAACAAATCTTATATGTTACTTTTTGGAATAATGGGTATACAAAAACTACAGACTCACAGATACTTCATGATACACTTGCTTGCACAAAATGGATTTTCATTTCTACAGACCTGTTTTACATAACACCACTGGTTCCAACAGACAATCTGGAAAATAGCAGTTCTTCTTACGTTCCTTTTTTGTGTGTGTTCCCCCTCGGTCTTGATTTCCCTTTTATAATTTTAAGAGAGTGTTTCAGACTGTTACATCCTTTTGAAGCAAGGAATTATTTAACTACCTCAAATTATAAAACATGCACTTTGATTCTTAATTTATATTTGTATAGTAAATTTCAAATAAATTAAAATATTTTGTCCTTTTAATCTTCATACTTCAAATAATATTGTCCATGTCTTGGCAACTTCCTTCTCATGAGCAATACCCTTCTGAAATGATTTTATTTTTATCAAAATAATTATTCCCTTTCATTAACAAAAGCCTTCGCATTATAATCACCTTCATGTCATTGTTTTCATCATTGGGATAAAATATTATTACCTCAATAATCTTCCACCTTAGAATAATATTCTTATTTTTAACTTGGCAAAGTAAACATTCCACTTTTCTTCGTGTTCTCACCAGACTCCACTCCTCTTTATCTTATTTCTCATTATTGTTCATTTCTTATCAGGGTAACATATACTATAAGGATAATCTTTTAATTCTATTTCGATAGTACAAAGTTATGCCGATAATCTTTCTTTTCCTCTTACATCAATTAACATATTCTTTCCACTTTAAAAATATTTATGCTTGTCCTCCAAAGTTACTTACCCTTTCACAATGAAATGGAAAAACTTCACCCATCTTTTTACTAATTAAGTTATTATTCCCACTCCATTTCAGCTTTATGAGGTTTCCCTAAAATATTTATACTTTCCATATGAAATCATCTAATCCTAAGTGAAAATATTTTACTCATCTTCAAACTTTTGTCAAGGTAATTTCTCATGAAGATTTCACCTTCCACTTTTAGTTTTCATATTTACTTAACTTGTCAAACTAATTAAAGATGATTCATCTTTATTTATTATTTCCCTTCAAGTCTTGTAAAATTTTTAAGAAAATAATTTTGGGTAGAAAAATTGCATCTTTCTCAAATCTTTGAAAACTATTACCTCTTATATCTTTAATATTTTCCTCCATCTTTAATTCAGAGGTTTTATCAAATCGTTATTTGATAATTCTTTGTGCTGAAAACTAGTTTTGATAAAATATCCATAACTTTTTTGTTTCTTAACGAAATTAAGAATTTCAAAATGTTCTGGAAAGCTAGAATAGAGGAGCAACTAACCAAAAAAACCATTCTAACAAATTTATTTTCATGAATGAGAATATCTTATCACAATATGATGGTTTTTTTTTTAAAATCATATGCATTTTGCATATAGTGTAATCACAGCAATCCATGAGATCACATTTCTTTGAAATATTACTTTGCATTTCAAATGTCATGTATATTTCGACATTTTGCATCCATATCTGTCAATTGTATTCGATTTGAAGGTTCCAAAAATAATTTTTTAACAAATTCATTTGCTGCCTATCCTACAATCATTGCATTCCATGGGATCAAATTCGAGGCATGTTCAAAGGCAATTGGCATGCCATGAGACCACGAACCATGTCTATACTTCCACATTTTGTATCCTCGCAATGACAACATTAAATAATTATCCTTGATTATGCTTTGAATTCATTGTTTCAAAATGGTGAATTTAATAGTAAAGGTTGTAGATTTCAATCCTTTATATGTCGATTGCATTTGCTTGAAATTTTGTAAAGGCTTTCATCAAATCTGTTTCAAGCAGATTCCTGCAATAATTGTGCTTCATGGATTCTGACTTCTCTGAGGTATTCCACTTTGTAAAGAATATTTAACTTTCTACGTACTATAAGTCTTGACTTATTTGTTAAATCTAGCTCTAATAATGAATTATCATACCAGAATAAATAAAGTTAAAAATCACCTGCATTCTTAATACTATATGTTGGGCTCTACCCTCGTGGGAGCCATATTTACTCCCACATATAGTAAACATTTGGTTTCAATAATGTCAAATATATTAGTTTGAATTATCAATTTTCATAAAGAATATGTCTTTCATTAATGAAATTGCAATAGTACTAACCTCATCTGATGATCAAATAAACCATTTTTCTCGAACCAGCGCTCCACACCTTGCTTTGACTTATTTTGCCAAATAATTTACATGAGGTCACGAAAGATGGCTATCATGTAGACATTTAACCAGAGATTGCAATGTAGTTGATGGCTCCAATAAATTCCTTCCAAGGTGAAAGATAATGACTTTCAAGGTGAGCTCCGTAATTGATTTCAGCCTTGTGCAAGTCTTAGATTTGCATAAATTTCATTTGGTTTTAGACTCATACAAATAACAAATGGATTGTTGAGGGCTTGGGGATTTGTACAGGAGTTTATAATCATACTAACAATTACATGGATCAATTGGTTTGGCCCAAGGGTGATCTGGGTGAGGAATATTAATTTCAACAGAAGCCTACTTTAGTGAGTTTTGCAATGTGCGATTGATTGAAATGAAGAAATTAGAAATGGAATTGACTTTGAAAAAATAGCATATTGTATCCTAGGATCCTGCAAATTGGTATGGGGATACTTTATTAATAGGAAAATTGACTGGGACAATCAGTTTAGCATGAAGGCTTACTGATATAATGATATTGAATCTCAGAAATGCCTACTCAGAAAGGTTATGAAACTTAGGCTTATGTACACCCTAAATTTTGTCACTTCAAATCTAACCTTTGGAAGTTGAATATAGGTAATCATGCTTATTTATAATTGGTAAACCTAATTACAAGGTCAAATAGCTCGTCAAGATCAAGATCTATGAGTGCATTTTTAGAGGCTTTCACTGAATTTTTACATTTAGGAACCCCTAAATTTCCCAAAATTTAGGGTTCCAACAAGATGATTGAAGGTTAATGCTCTTTCAATGTGATCACAAGTGTTGATGTAATAACATGAAAATAAGACATGAATGACCTAATCATAAATACTTTCTTGCATGATGATTGACATAATTTGATGCTCCATGATCTATAGATCTTGAATAATATGGTGGGATGAAATATTGCCTTGATGCTTGAAGATGCTTGAAAGTGGATGGTAATGAATGTTTGTGATTGATGAATTGTGAATTGATGTGGATGTGAAAATGAACTAGAGGAATGTCTTATATAGGGTTCTCAAAGTATTTCCCCATGTAGGCTGACCTCCAATGGTCAAATTGAGACATGGTGATCCAAAACCAACTTGTGAGAAGTGAGCACCAATGTGTTCAAGTTTGGAACCTAATTAAGGGGACATGGGTTCTCTAGGTGTCCTAAACTACCTTGTCCACCCAAAATAGAATGAACAAGTCAACAAGATGGACTCAACCTGAGGTAGAGGCTCAAACCATAGGGCAAAAAGATGACATCAATTTTGAGGTAAGAAGGCCAAAAATAGGCTTGGTTAAGAGCTAAAATGGGTCATGTAATTAGGAAAATGGAAATAAGCATCAAATCACATAAATTAGCTAACCACAAAAGCTAAAATGCAATTAAAATTTATCCTAATACATTCAATGAAAGAATGAAAGCAAAACACTAAAATAAAAACACAAACCATCGCAAGGTGTTTCCTTCATTGACTTCCATTGGCTTTCTTTCTCCTCTAAATAGCTTGTTTTGTGGATCTCACTTATGAGTACAATAAATAAGCAAGAAAGTAAGATTGTAAGATGATTTTGATAGCACGAGGATACTAGAAAATGTGGTTCTTTCTGATGAGAAAAGATTGATAAATTTATAGAAGATTGAAGACAACATTGGAGAATCAAGATGGATTCAAAAAGATGGCATAAAGCAACTTTTGACTAGGCATATCTCATTTTTCGAATTTTAAATTGAGATTAAAGAGATATTTTCCAAGAAGATAAATCAGAAGTTGACTGGTTACTTCTATTTTCAATTTTTAGGAAGACATGATAATGATTTTTGAAAATCATATAAATCAGATGACGACATACTTTCCATTTTCAAAAACTGGGAGAATATGAGAAAATAATTTATTTAAATTGGATAATGATTTATTTTAATTTTTAAAATCATTTTCTTGATTTATTGCCTTTTTTAAATTTGGATGAGGATAATTAGAAATTAAATTAATTGAATAAAAACAAATAAAGATTTGTTTCCATTCTTGATTTTTGGAAGAAGATAATTAAGATTTTATTAAATAAATAGAAGTTTATTTAATTATGATGAAACAATTAGCTAATTAAATAATTTAAAGAAATTATTCAATTATGAGAAAAATGAAATTGAATTTAATTAAATAATAAAGATTATTTAATTAAAGTTAGGAAATGAATGATTAATGATGAAATGATTTAAATGATTAGGAAAATAGAAAATTTAAATTAGAAGAATGACACAATGTCAACATACTATGAAAATCAAATGCGACATGGAAGACATGTTAGAAATTAGGTTAGTGACATAGGAGTGATAACCAATTTTGAGTGCCTACATTTTGCCCTTGTTTGAGACAATGTGATTATGAGCATTGTTTCAAAGAAAATTGAAAAATAAAGTCATGCCCCAACAAACTAAGGGATGGAGGTAGGATGCCCCCTTGAGAGATTGTTGATGGATGAAAGAAATGAATGATCTCTCGAAAGAAGAGAAGAATGTTAGAAAGAGAAAAAATGAGGAAAGAGAAAATTGTTAATAAGAAGGGAAGAATGTTAATGGATTGTAGAAAAAATGGTTATTGATACCAAATGAAGAAATTCTTGATTGATCAAATAGAATAGAGAGTATGATAATGATTGATTTCATGAATAGATAGAATGATTGATGGGATAAAAGAAATGTTAGCCAAAACAAATGCGAATGAGAAGTGAGGAATGATTAGTGTGATGAAATCTTGCTTTAAAAAATGCAAATAGTAGGTAAGAACCTTTGTTTGATATGGCAAAATGAATGCGGCGCACCATGGAAATGAAGGCCAAGGTGATAATGCAATCCCTTTACGTAAAATAGACATGTTGCAGACAAGGAATGGTTCAAAACATCCTAAGACATGAGTGTGTTTGCCCCATAATTTTATGAAACACTCCACAAACAAAACAAAAAACAAGAAAGACCATGACTCATCTCGACCATTCTAAATCACTCAGTGACATCATCGAGTATCATAGGAACATGGTGAGAGCCAAAAATAAATCAATGAAAAGATAAGACTTGGAAATTCAAACAAGTCAAACAAACATTTTGATCTTCATTGCCAAAGTGATAGTGTTATGATAAAAGGATGATCATGTTGTCTAGTTTCAGGGAATGCAGTACCCTGTTTAAGACAAGACATAGTCTAGTTTTGAGTATACCACACCTTGTATAAGACCCATGATAATATTGACAAGGACTGATAAAGTTGATGTTGATTGGTTGATAAGACAAGTTTGATCAGTTGGAATGATTCTTCAGTTGAATAGTTTGTCTATTAAAGTGTGATTTGTTAAGTGCAATGTTTTATCGTGTTTCTGTTTGTTGTCTACACAAATGTTTGTCTATGTATAAAAGGGACATTTTATTGGTGAAATGAAACAAAAGCGTTTATTTTTTAATTTTAAATGTTTTGAAATTTTTAGGGTTTTTGAACATTTTTTATTTTTTGTGCTTTTTCCAGGACATTTTACAATATTTTTGGATTATTTCAAGACATTTTAAGAATGTTTTTGTATTATTTCAGGACATTTTTCAATTTTTATAATTATTTCAGGACGTTTTTTAATGTTTTTGGGTTATTTCGGGATATTTTTCGATGTTTTTGGATTATTTTGGGGCATTTTTTTGATGTTTTTGAATGTTTTTATGATTTTACCCCCACTGTCTTGCAAGGCAAGGAATATGACTAATGGATAAAAAAGCTTTCTGAAATGTTGGTGGATAGATGGAAGATGAAGGCCATTTATTATGGAGACAAAAACATATTCAATGTCTAAGGGCTATCACATTATGGGATAAGGAACTGGATATGACAATGTAAGGCAATGGCATGGCATGAGGGACATGTCAAGAGGTTTTTGAAACCATGTTTAAATTATGCATCCTTATGTTAGATCAAGATCAAGGAACAAAAAAGAGTGTATGGATAGTGATAAGATATGGATAGGATAAGCAAGACCAAGAATGGATAAGGGAAATGGACTGAAGGTTGGGATAGGCTAAGGGATAGTGACATAAGGTTGCAATAAGCCAAGGAATATGGATGAAAGGTTGTGATAAGCCAATGGAATATGGATGAAAAGTTTTAATAAGCCAATGGATAAATGACCAAAAGTTATGATAGATTGAAAGTTGTGAATAGGAAGCATGACACTCATGAAGATCCTCAACTTTGTCAAGATCAAAGGTGGAAAAGGGGATATGTACATGATGAACAATAGGATATGAAGGGTAGTAGGACATGATAGGATAATAAAGAGTAATAGGATATGACATAATAATGGAGGAATGAAAGGCAAAAAATATATGATAGGATAAAATCTGCCCCCAAATATGACATGCAAGAAGTTCATGGATTACACATGACACTTGTTTGCTAGGTTTTCATCATGGTACTTGCCCAAGGTGCCTATTTTCTAGGTTTCACAAATGGACAAATTATTTTTCTTTATTTTTTCTTTTTCTTTTTCCTTTTTTTCAATTTTTATTTTTTGGATTTTGACATTTTAGTTGAAAATGGACTTATGATACGAGATGGAAGAAAGACTCAAGCATCTTGTTGTTTGAATATTAGCCTTGAAAAAATGGACCATGACCTTAAAAAGTATTCTCAAAGATGTTGGTAGGATAAGGACATGGAAAATGAGATGAAACTAAGGCAAGGATTTATGCAAAGGATTAGACCAAAGGGATGGAAGGATAGAAAATATGCATTGGATAATGGATAGGGTATTGGAAGAATTGGACTTGAGTGGATGGAAATGAAGGCAAGATCAATATTGGAACACACCTTGAGGGGTGATGGACTGATGGAGGAAGAGTGGATTTTGGAGATGGAGATTTTGATGAAGGAATAACTAGGGATTTTGGGACATAAGGACCCAAAATGGATGAAGGAGGTGATGGAGGAACATATTTGAAAGGTTTGGATGGATGAATAGCAATTTTGGATGCCAAGTTGGATTTTTATTTTTGTGCTTCAATGAGCCGCTTAGGAGCCCACATTATTTTGTATTTTTCATGCTTTTGTTGTTCTTTGGAATGCATAACTTGCACAAGGGATTTAGGAACCCATATATATTTTGACTTTTCTTTATTTTTCTCAGTGGGCCTTTGTGGACTTTTGGAAATTTAGTTTTCTTTTTGGATCAAATTTTTCTTTGTTTTGACTCGTCGATTAGACTGGACATGTTGATCCTTGAATACACGTGGATTGTTGGACTTGTGACTTTTATGATTGGCATCCAAATTGCTTGGAGGGGGAAAGGAATGTATGGATGGATAGGAATGATATGGAGGTCTTTTTGATGGATGGAAGGTGCTCAAAGTTGTGTGACTATGTTGACCTTGACTAAGGGAAGAAGGAATACAAGGAGCCAAGATGGATGGAGGGGATGAAGGGGAAGGGACATGTTTGGATTTTGGAGGGGTGTTGGATTTATTAGGGGTACCAACATCTTGAGGAATGTCACCGAGGCCAGGACCATTTCTATTTTCTTTAACATGAAGGGGTTCTTGCTTGTGGAGGTCTACTCCTTTGCCTTTATGAATATCTTGACTTGTAGGATACTCTTTGCTTTGGGAAGAAGACACGAGTCCATTATGAGGTGGAAATGACATGAGAGAAATAATGAGATCATGAAATGGATTAGACTAGACCAAAGTGGACGATTCATGAACATCTTGCTCCAAAATGTTAGCTTCATGAGAGGGATCAAGATCAATGACAAACTTTTCATGAGATAGAAGAGGGGGAATAATTGGATCATCAAAAGAAATGAGATCTTAGAGTGGCCATGTAGGATTAGGACATGGAGATGGAGGAAAAAATGGATCTTGTGAAGAATTTAAAGGAATGATGGGGTCTTGTGGTGGACACAAATTTGGAAAGATAGTTTGATCTTGACAAGGAGGAAGATCATTGGATTCCTCTTTAAATGTGCTCTTATCTTGACTTCCAATAGGGTCATTAGGAATGATGGAAGGGATATCTTGATATTTCTCAAGGAGTGAAATGCCAATAGGACTTGAAAAGGCGTTGGGCTCTTGGATAAGAATAGGGGAATTATCATGAGTGTGTACGGAGATGGGATCCTGGTCAACAATTGGATGGGATAATAAGGTTTCACAATCTTGATATTGACTTGATTTAGGACTCATTTTTTCATGCTCTAAATCATCCTCTTGACAAAGGGTTAGAATTTGGACATGCATGGGGGATTTTGGCAAGGAATAAATGCTTTGACATGAGAGGGATGGACTTTGTATGGGACTCTCTAAAAGAGAAGCATCTAGAGGCATTGAATCTTTCATTTCCAAATAGTACAAGGGATTTGTATAAAGACATTGATTATCGTGTATTTTTGTTGTAGGCAACCCTTGGGAGGATGCATTATTTGATGTATCATTTGGAGGCAATGGTGGAAATTTCTCTTGTGAAGCTTTAGGAGATGGTATGGGAGGTTCTTGTGAAGCTTCAAAAGGTGTAGGATTAGATGCCACTAGAGAATCAATTTGTTTATGTAGGAGTGAGCCATTGCTAGACATAAGTGCATGATTATTATCTTTCTCAGAAAAATCACTTAGGACTCTCTTTAAGAGATTTGTAATAGAGCTACATGTCTTTGGAGAATCATTTGAATCCTTGTGAGGTTTTTGTTGGCAATTGACACTCTACTAGTTAAATTTCATTATGTTGTCATTGATGGTAACATGATTTTGGGTTCCGGCTTCATATGGTGTACCGACAGGCACTTCACAGACTCTACACCAGCACCGGCACCAACACCGGCACCGACACTGGCAGGATAGAAGATTTCTTTCGTCACTGACAATGTAGGTCGATATGGTATGGTAAAGAATATTGGCATTGGAGGCCGACACATCTTGGATCCAACATTGGCAACTTGTTTTAATGCTTATTTATTTATGCTATGGCCGACATGTAAATGTGATATTGTATATATCCTTGTAAGTCGACATAAGGCATAAATTTGTATAGGGTATATAGGAGAGATTGATTAGATCATTTTTATAAGAGAGAATAAAGATATACATGTGGAATAGATATATGGATGTAATGTAATGTGAACTATATCAGAGAGACTATGTATGTGAGGAATTCATTGTAAGGGTCATTCCGGTACTGAGGTTTAGGGTTTTTACCAGAACATACAAAGCTTAAACCAGAACTATATTTTGGCATTGGAGATGCTATACTAAGAAGTTCACACTTCTCCAAATTGTTGCCTAGATTGTTATGTAGTCAGTGAGGCTCCTATTGTGATGAGAAGTGTGCTCTAGGTTGTAAGCCTTCCTGCAAGTGCAGGCCCATCATATATTGCAATATATCTTCATATGGCTAGTGAATTGATATTGTGGGTCACAAATCCCATCGTGGTTTTTCCTCATTGAGGTTTTCCACATATAAATATGTGTGTTATGTTTCTCATTTATGTGTTTAGCTTATTGGTTGCATTACTTCTTTCAATTTTGTTTATACTAGTAATACCGGTTGGTGTATGAATGTTTTGTTAAGGTTAAAATCTTCTACTCCATTATAACATTGATTCACCCCCCCTCTTAGTGTTATTGGTTTCCAACAATTGGTATCAGAGCCTTGTGCCTCGGATGAAGTTTAACAGCTTGAGGAAGATCTTGAAACCAGAATCATTGAATATGGCTTTGGAGAAATAGCTTGAGATGGCACTTGATGATTATGATGGTAAGAGATTGAAGAACATAAAGTTACAAGATGAGTTGAATTCTGCTAAAGAATTTATTCTTGTCCTACAAGAGATACTATCATCTATTCAATCTAGGAGGAAGGAAATTTTGCAAAATTGGGATGATGAAGAGAAAAATGCACTTAGGAACAATGTTAGAAACATGGTTATGAAGAATGAAATGCAAACTATGACTATGAGGATGTCTAAGGATATTGAGGATAGAAAGAAAAAGGAAGAAAATCTTGTTGTGTCCCTGAAGAACAAATTTGAAGAATGTGGTAGGTTTACTCATAAAAATGAGATATTAAGGCCTAATTTGGTACAATCTTGGAACAATGAGAAAGAGCTTGAGATACAAATGACAATAATAAGAGATGATTTAACTATTACAAGTGAGTACAAAGAAAAATTTATGATCAGCTCAACATAGCTTGATGAGTTACTGAAGAGACAGAGGCAGATTGGAGATTCCAGTGGACTTGGATTTGAGCAAGGACAAAGTTTCGGTACTGCTAATTAAGATCAAAACCATAAGGAACCAGTAAGGCAATTCAATGCTTATAAATTCAATGGTAGATGTTTTGTTTGAAATAGATTTGGTCACATGGCTAGGCAATGTAGAAACAAAGCAAATCAGAACCCTGATTCTGCTCCCGGTAAATGTTCTAAATGCAATTAAATTGGTCATAAGATAGAAGATTGCAGAATGAATGTAAAATGCTATGCTTGTGGAAAATTTGGACATATGGCTAATTAGTGCAGGTCAAACAATTTCACCAGTTTTAGCAAGGCAATTTAGAAGAACAATGTTACATGTTATGCATGCAATGAAGTTTGACATATTGCTAAGTTCTGCAAAAGGAAAAATCCACCAGTTGGTAATGGAGGATCAAATAATAAAGGAAAAGAGAAGGTTAGTGAAATCTGGTAAGATCATACTCACAGATGGGTTAGAAAGACTGAAGAGCAATCATCAGATGGGAATGTCTCGGTTACCTATTTGGAAGAAGAGGTTGCTCCTGCATCGACAATGAGCTCATCCGGTAACTAAGGAAGATGCCTTAGGGGTACGAAAATTTCATGGGAGATGATGCATATTCCCCTGGAGGAGATTCTAGAAGATGTTCCAGATATTGGAGAGGATTATCTGACATTGATATATTCAGAGTGAGATCTAGTATCATTCACCGGCAATCATTTATGTCAACAAAAATTTAGGGTTTTCTTGATGGATAAAAGGTCGATTACACTTCATTATTATTCACCCAGAATTCAGAGCAAATTCAGAGCGATTCAGAGAGACTTAGTGCAATCATAAGCTATTCAGAGGTGATCATATTTCATCTTGAGTGATCACACCGAAATCTAGAAGGATTTGTTAGAGGTTTTCACCAGCAGCATTTTAAAGGTATTTTTCTTCAATCATGGAATGTGGATCATCTTCTGCTGCTATTTTTGTTGCAAATCCAAATATAGTATAAGTTAAGGACCGCCCAAGGCCAATTTTCAGATGGTACCCACATGTAGCTACCAAGGAATATTTGGTTGGAGCGTTTTCTCGCATCTCAGAGGGATTTGTATATGTAGAAGATGTTAGGGCCTATATTCATTGTCATATAGAGGACTTAGGTACTCCAGAGATCAAGGGGATGTATATGAATGAACTCATGGGAGAATTTAGTAAAATCAAACTGGCATATAAACACATCAAAGATCTAGGGTTCACTGATATTTTGGATATTCCAGAGTTTGAGGATGAGATTGTCAGATATGTACTGAGAAGAGTACATGGGGAATTCATATGGCTAGATCGACCCTATAAAATCACTAAGGAAGCCATTCAGGCAATTTCTAGTTTGCCATTGGCAGGGCAACATCCGGATAAGAAAGTATCAAATAACTTTGTAAGGAAGATCATCGGCGCTACATCAGACAAGAGATCGATGAAGGTGAGAACCATCACCAACACCGACATCAAATTCGGTAGCATAATCATAGGCTACAAGGTAACTCAGTCTAACCGATTGAATCCAGTTTCCAGTTCATGTATTTTGGCCACATATAGGATGATGAGAGAAAATATCAAGTTAGATCTTTGTGACTGGATGCTTGAGGAGTTATTGATTAATTTAGGGAAGATTAAATGTGAGAAGAAGGGCACATTCCAGTATGGAAATCTGTTAGTATGCTTAATGTTATACTTTTTGAATGATACCCCCAGTTCTGGAAGGAAGCAATGGGGTTTTGACATCTCGGTAGGAAGACAACTTAAGCAATCAATTTCTACATTAGGAAGTCTTAGAGATGATAAGGTATGGGGTTACTTCAAGGATTTTTAGAAATCTATGAGGTCTAGAATAAGGATACCTGGGCAAATAGTAGAGGAATACTCTATCAACATTTATTTCATGGTTAAGAAGGATGTGACTCTCTTGGAGACAGTCAAGCCCCGGAAGATTTGGATAGAGAAAATGGGATATGAGGTGGATGCATTAATTCTTGATGCATATGCTAAAATTGTGATTGATGTAGACATAGATGAAACAGAAAAACCTTGTGGAATAGCACAGGAAAAGACTCTTGAGGTTGAAACTGAGTTCAACCGAAAGAAGAGGGAAAAACAAGAAGGTAAGGCAAGCAAGTTTGTACAGGAAGTTTCTAAGGACATTAAGGCACTCATTGATGTTTTCCCAGAGATAGGGAAGAAGAGGAAGGATCTAGTAATTCACATTGAACCTGTGACTACTGAATTTGAACCTAAAGATGACACACCATTAGCATTCAAAAGGGTTGTAAGGAAGAAACTAGAAGAACCTAAAGTGGAAGCAAAGAAACAACCAGTTAGGAAGGTCACCATCAAATTACTGACACAGAAGGAGGCACCCAAGGCTACACCATTAGTTGCATCTAATACTACCAGAAGGAGGAAGAAGAGTGACATTGATTTGGCACTAGAGATTGGTAATGTAACAATTATTCCGCCTAAGACTTGTGCTGAAATTGTTGATGAAATTACTAAATATGGGATGCTAAATAATGTCAAGTCTTATTATGATACATTTAAAGATGATGAACCGAAAGAGATAGAGGAAGGAATTCTTCTTTATTTAGATATCTATAAGAAAGCATTAATTGAAATATAAAATCAAATATTGGCAGAGCTATACAACATGTTAGATGCTAGAAGGTTATCTGCAATGCAAGGAGACAAACACATTAAGATGCAAGAAATTTTAGCTATATGTGTTTCTATAACTCCCGATGAGATGGAGAAGACAATTGAGGCTGCAGATAGGAAGGTATTCAATAGAAAACATAGAATAACTAACCTAATGTTAGGAAGGATGAATGAGATAATAAAGGAAACATAGAAGGGTTGGATAAATTTTTTGGGAGAGCATAGAGAATTGTTCACTTCACTAGAGACAAAGACTAATACTGTAGATACACTAGTTGAAGGGAAAGGCAAAGGAATTATGGGTACTCCACCCTCAATTTTGAAGAATATCAAGATAGTGGAAATTGAGCCACCGATTAACACCAATATATAGACTCATAAAAATACACTGGTTAATGTAGAGAACATTGTATAGGATAATAACATTGAGGACACTTGTCCTCTGGATACTAATGTATAGGTTGAGGATACTATTCCTAGAGAGGAATCGGTAGTTGCACAGACTGCACCAAGTGGCGAAGCCACTAGTGCAAATGAGGAGGTAATAAAGGATAAATCACCAAAGAAAGTAGGGGAATTCAGTAAGGAACTAGTTGCTGGCACATCATTATTGACAATTGACACTTCTCTAGTGGAAAAGAAAAACATCACAGAGATGAGTCCCACATAACTAATGATGATGGTTGCTCAGAAACCGATGAAGGAGGGAACCATAGACAAAGAGATTATAGATCAATCCATAACTATTTTGCACAGATTGGTCGTAAAATGTAAGATTGAGAAAGAAGTGAGCCCTTCTGAAAAACTTAAGATAATAACTGAACACGTCTCTAAAGATTTTCAATCATTACAATAGATCTCTAATTGGCTAGCACTTGAAGAATTCACTTTGGCTAAGAGAGCCACTTTTGATAAGATCATTGACAGAGAGAAGAAAAATATTGAGGAGAAGTTAATTCTAATAGAAAATTCTTTGAAAAAGGTACTAAAATATTCAGGGTACGTTGCAATACAAAGATGTTAGGTCCCGGAGACAACTGAGAGGGGGGGGTGAATCAGTTGTCTAATAAATTAAACCAAAATTAACTTAACCAAAACTTAATTCTTAATGCCGGTAAACCAAACTTTATATTGGTAGACAATTTTATTAGTTAATTGCAGTACCAGTAAAGATTAATGCATGAAACAAAAAGACAATAACATCCACAACACATAACACAAATTTTTGTGCGTGGAAACCCTGTAAGGGGAAAAACCACAGTGGGAAGCCTTACCCACAATCAAATGATACTATTGTAGATAGTATGTGTGTACAATATGGATTCTGCACATGCAGAAAGGTCAACTGCCTAGAGCTCACTGCTAAATCACAAAATGAGAGTCACATTGACTATAATTGGATGGTTAAATCCAATGATAATGTACTGCATAAAATAGCATCTTCATATGCTGGATTCAGTATCGATTTAGTTCTGATTGCCTTCACAAAAACCTTCCTTCAACCTTCAAATGATGTCTACATGTATAGCTCTACTTATTTTCGCATATACCTTATTACAATTCTTTTTCCATTCTCATATCAATCTCACAAATGAGATCTTACATTTATACCATAACCTAAGACCAATTGAATAGGTCGGCTCACTAAAATATATTACAATAAAATCAATTACAAATAAATCAATATCCAATGCATGATGTCAGCTCAATGCATTCGCAATAATAATAAATCATCTCCATAACGTGTCGTGCTGATCTGGAATAGATATGCCTGCCGGTGCATAACCTGGACCTATTTGCCGGTAACAACAAATATGCAAACTTGAATAAACCAATAACCAGATTGCCAAAACCAAGTGATAAAATAATATCTTCGACATAACCAAGTAGTCTCCAACTCATTCCAAGTGCTGGTGAACAATATAATCTATCTGTGAACCAAATACCGGTGATTGTGCATAAGTCTCGGACTTGCCGGTGAACATAACCAAAGATCTCCAAGTGCTGATAATTGTAGACAAGTGATGACAGGTGTTGACATCAATGACAAAACCATATCAACATATCCAAAATACCAACAATCTCCCCCTTTGGCATTGATGGCAACACAAGATGGAAAAACCATCAAAGTGCCAAAACAGAAATGCCAAAAACCAAAAACCAACAATCTCCCAAAGAGATCATTAACCAAAAATCAAAATACATAATTTCGCCCAAAAGATATCTCTTCCCAAAAAAAATTTCAAATTTTTTCCCATAATATCTCTCCCCCTTTGACATCAAATGCCAAAGTATTACAAAAACTAGTTTCAAATACAAAATACCAACTTATTATACCAACTACTCCCCCTAAGAAGTACCTCTCCTTATCAAAGCTGGAAAAAAAGAGTTCTTTGTTAATTCTGCCAGTTGATGACAAACATCAACTATCTAAGTCTCTACTGGTGGGGGTAGGACTCCAAGTTGCTCTCTGAGATATTCGAAAGTTTCCTTAGGCAAAGGGTTTGTAAAAATATCTGCAGTCTGCTCTTTAGTATTCACATAAACCAATTTCACTTCTTTTGCTTCAACATTCTCTTTTAGAAAATTGAACTTGATAGAAACATGTTTAGTCTTAGAGTGAAATACTGGGTTCTTTGATATATCAATTGCTACCATATTATCACAGTAAATAGTTATAGGTTCCTTGCATTTTACCTTTATGTCCTTCAACATTTGTTTGATCCATAATACCTATGTACAATTAGTTGCTGCTGCAACATATTCAGATTCTATTGTTGATAGACTTGTACAACTCTGTTTCTTGCTCAACCATGAAATTAGTCTGCTACCAAGAAAAAATGCTCCATCGGTGGTTCTTTTTCTATCATCCACATCTCTTACCCAATTAGCATCTGTGTATGCACATGAGTCAAAATTTTCACCTCTAGGATACCATAAACCAAGATTTGTAGTGCCTTGTAGGTACTGGAAAATCCTTTTCACTGCTAATTCATGATTTTCTTTAGGATTACTTTGAAATCTTGAAACAATACATACTACATTCATAATATCAGGTCTTGTTTGTGTCAAATACAGTAAACCTCCTATCATAGACTTGTATCTAGTCGGATTAACAGGTGTTGATTCATCCTTCAAAGATAATTTATCAGTTGTAGTCATAGGTGTGCTTATTGGTTTACAGTTTTCCATGCCAAATTTCTTTAGTAATTCCTTCAATTACTTAGATTGACATAGGAATATACCTTTATCAGTTTGTGAAATCTACAATCCTAAAAATAATTTTATCTCTCCAATCATAGACATTTCAAATTCTTGCTGCATTTTGTTAAAAAAGTCTTTACACAATCCATCTTCTCCTCCAAAGATTATATCATCAACAAAAACTTCAATAACCAAGATGCCATCATTAGTCACTTTGTAGTATAGATTGTTGTTACCATTACCTTTAGTGTATTAAGCTTTAAAAGATATTTGTCCAATCTAGCATACCAAGCTGTAGGAGCTTGTTTTAGACCATATAAAGCTTTCCTTAACCTGCAAACCATGTCTCTGTTATCTGTCAACGAAAATCCATCAGGTTGTTCAATATAAAATTCTTCTTCAAGGTCTCCATTCAGAAATGTGCATTTAACATCCATTTGATATACTTTATAGTTCTTGTGTGTTGCAAAAGCCAATAAAAGTCTGACTGCCTCAATTCTAGATACCGGTGCAAAGGTTTCATTGTAATCAATTCCTTCTTTCTGTGAATATCCCTTACACACTAATGTTGCTTTGTTTCTGATTACCTTACCATCTTCATTAAGTTTATTTCTGAAAACCCATTTAGTTCCAATTACATTTTTCTCTTTAGGCCAGGGAACTAATGACCAAGTGTTATTCCTTTCAATTTGTTCCAATTCATCTTCCATAGCTTTAATCCAATATTTATCTTCATATGCCTCAATAATTGATGTAGGTTCAATTTGAGAAATAAGACATACCTCTTCATTTGCCAATCTTCCTCTAGTCATAACTCCTTGAAATTTGGTTCCAATTATCTGATCTTCAGAATGATTTAATCTTACATACCGGGGTGTTTTTACTTGTTATTTTTCTTCAGTAACTGTTGAATCCTCAGTTGATGTCGATGTAAATGGATCACCATTCTGTACCGGTGTATTCATACTAGGTTCATTTGTGATTATCTCTATTATCGGTTTAGTTTCCGTGTACCTTGAATCTCCTCTAAACTGTTCATCAATCTTCACATTTGCACTCTCAACAATTTTCTGTAATCTCTTGTTAAAACATCTATATGCCTTTCTCTTAGCTGAATAACTAAGAAATATTCCTTCATCACTTCTAGGATCAAATTTTCCAATATACTCATCTCTTCTAATATAGCATTTACTTCCAAATATTCTGAAATATTTAAGAGTAGGAGTATTACCAAACCATAGTTCATGAGGGGTCTTACCAATTTCACCTTTGATGTGAACTCTGTTGAATGTATAAACTGTTGTATTTACTAGTTCTCTCCAGTATATATGAGCTAGATTTAAACTGTTGTATTTACTAGTTCTCTCCAGTATATATGAGCTAGATTTAAACTGTTGTATTTACTGGTTCTCTCCAGTATATATGAGGTAGATTTTCTTCTGAAATCATACTTCTTGCTGCATCCAAGATAGTTATGTTTTTCCTTTCCACAACTCCATTTTGTTGGAGTGTCTGGGGTGCTGATAACTATCTTTTGATCCCATTCACTTCATAGAATGTATTAAATTCCTTAGATGTGAATTCACCTCCTTGATCTGATCTCAAACATTTTATTTTCTTTTTGGTTTCATTTTCAAACATCACCTTAAATAGTTTGAATTTCCCAAATGCTTCAAATTTTTCCCTGAGAAAAGTAACCCAACACATTCTAGAATAGTCATCAATGATTAGCATAAAATACCTATCTCCTTGTATACTTCTAGAGCTTGTTGGACCACATAAATCAGTATGAATTAAATTGAGAACATTGTTAGACTTCTCTGGAATACTCTTGAAATTTTCTCTAACTTGCTTTCCAAATTGACATTCTTTACATACCAGATTGTGAGGTTTAAAAATCTTAGGTAAATCTCTTACTGCCTTAGTTGTACTGATTTTCACAATGCAATCAAAATTTATATGACAAAGTCTTTTATGCCATAACCAACTTTCATCAATATGTGCAATCAAACATGCTTTCTCATTGTTGTTCAAATGAAAGATATTAAATCTAGTTTGATTACTGGTGGCAATTTCCAAACCAGTTCTGTTTAAGATTTTGCATTTACCATTCTTGAATTGTAACTAAAATCCTTTCTCAACTAATTGACCAACACTCAAAAGATTATCCTTAAAACCTTCAACATAGTAAACATTATCAGTATTGTGCTTACCATCAAAAGATATAGTTCCTTTTCCTTTGATCAAACAAGCTTTATCATCTCCAAATCTTACTAGACCTCCATTGTAATCCTGAAAGGTTAAGAATTTACTCTTATCACTAGTCATGTGATGTGAACATCCTGAATCAATAATCCATTCATCCTTATCTTCAACTTTAGCTGCCAGGGCTTGCTCTACCAGTTGAACAATAGGTGCCGGTTGATCTTCTATTATAGCAACAAAAGCCCATCCATTGTCTGTCAGATCCTCGTCAGAATCATCATTAACTCCTTCATCAACATAATAACAAGATTTGTCTCTATTCTTCTTAAATTTGTATTTTTGATAATCAAGGTTAGGCTTATATGTTCTTTTAGCTTCTTCTCCTAATCTTGCATGTCTATCAGGACATCTAGAAGCCATAATACCAATCTTATTGCAGTTAAAACATTTAAAGGGTGCTTTACCTTCATACTTACTTCCAATTGGACCTTTAGGCATTTCCCTTGCAAATAGTGCTTCAAGTTCTTCATTTTCTCTCCTCCTTTCTTCAATTTCTCTTGCATAAAAGGCTTTCCAATCAGATTTGTCAGATGATGATGATGATTCTACAGTTGATGATGATGCCTTGAAAGCTAGATCTGTCTTTATAGTAGTAACAGGACCAAATTCCTCAAGTTCAAAAGCTGAAATTTTTCCAACCAAGGTGTCTCTAGATATTGATGCATTAGGCATTGTTCTCAATTCATTTATAGCAGTAACTTTCATTTTATATGCTGGTGGCAAGGCTCTTAAAACTTTAGAAACAATCTCATCTTCACTTAAGGTTCCTCCACAATATTGTATACCCAAAACAATTTCATTTACTCTTTCCATAAAAGCATAAATTATTTCATCTTCTTCCATTTTTAGACTTTCATACCTGACCTGGAAGCATTCAAGTTTTGCAATTTTGATTGTGGAATCTCCTTCATTCAATGTTTCCAGTTTTTCCCAAATAGCTTTAGCAGTAGATCTGTTTGATAATCTCATGACTTGCTGATCTGATAATGCGCTCAAAAGTGCTTCTCTTGCTTTGCAATCATTTTCCTCATCTTTAGCTAAGTTAGGTGGATTAGGTTGACCTTGAGTAGGAGCAGTATAGCCATTCTTTGTAACATTTCATATGTACTTTCCAATGCAATTCAAATGTGTCTCCATCCTAATCTTCCATATGCCATAGTTAGTTCCATCAAGTTTCAGATTGTCCTTCCTGAAATAGTTAGAAGACATTGGATCTCCTCAAGATGTTAAACTTCTGCAAAAAGAGGACTAGGCTCTGATACCCATTCTTAGGTCCCAGAGACAACTGAGAGGGGGGGTGAATTAGTTATCTAATAAAATCAACCAAAATTAACTTAACCAAACCTTAATGCTTAATGTCGGTAAACCAAACTTTATGTCGGTAGACAATTTTAACAGTTAATTGCAATATCGGTAAAGATTAATGCATGAAACAGAAAGACAATAACATCCACAACACATAACACAAATGTTTGTATGCGGAAACCCTATAAGGGGAAAAACCATGGTGGGAAGCCTTACCCACAATCAAATGATACTACTGCAGATAGTATGTGTGTACAATATGGATTCTGCACATGCAGAAAGGCCAGCTGCCTAGAGCTCACTGCTCAATCACAAAATGAGAGTCACACTGACTACAATTGGATGGTTAAATCCAATGATAATGTACTGCATAAAATAGCATCTTCATATGCTAGATTCAGTATTAGTTTAGTTCTTATTGCCTTCACAAAAACCTTCCTTCAACCTTCAAATGATGTCTGTGTGTATAGCTCTGCTTATTTTCACATATACCTTATTACAATTCTTTTTCCATTCTCATATCAATCTCACAAATGAGATCTTACATTTATACCATAACCTAAGACCAATTGAATAGGTCGGCTCACTAAAATATATTACAATAAAATCAATTATAATTAAGTCAACATCCAATGCATGATGTCAGCTCAATGCATTTACAATAATAATAAATCATCTCCATAATGTGTCGTGCTGATCTGGAATAGATATGTCTGTCGGTGCATAACCTGGACCTATTTGCTAGTAACAACAAATATGCAAACCCGAATAATCCAATAACCAGATCACCAAAACCAAGTGATCAAATAATGTCTTCAACATAACCAAGTAGTCTCCAAGTCATTCCAAGTGTCAGTGAACAATATAATCTGTCGGTGAACCAAATATCGGTGACTGTGCATAAGTCTCGGACTTGCCGATGAACATAACCAAAGATCTCCAAGTGCTGATAAGTGTTGACAAGTGATGACAAGTTTTGACATCAATGACAATACCATATCAACATATACAAAATACCAACAAAAGATTCTTACAACAAAAGTAGATGAAAAGATAAAAGAGGTACAGGACAAAATTGCTAGTATTGCTAACTCTTTTGATGGACTAACTTCACTGGCCACATCTGTTGATGGACAAATTTTGACCTTGGAGAATCAAATTTATGCTCTTGAAAAGGAAAGAGATGAGATCATTTGGAGAGATATAAGTCTTAGAGGTTTGGTGAGTCCAATATTAGATTTACTTGGTGTACATAAGAGGGAATGCATGGATATGCTTGGTAAGCCCGCACCGGAAGAAGTTAATGAGAAAGAATCACTTGCATATTTACTAAGTGAACTTGTACCTATCTATGGCACATTCAAAACCGGTTGGGATACTTATGTGGAGTTATTGGAGAAATCTTACCCAGAAATATTGAAATTGGTCAAGCTCTGGTAAGACATTTTTGGAGGTAGTTAGTGTATAGTTATCATTCTTTGACATTCTTTTTACAATTTTTGAGCATTGATGTCAAAGGGGAAGTAGTATACATGTGAAAAAGAATGAAGGGTTGCATATATTAGGGGGAGTTACAGACTTTTTGTTGAACACAAAATACCACTGAGAGGGGGCTGAATCAGTGGTTCCTAACCTTTTCACTTTTCTAATCTAACCTCAGAATATTAGTTATTCACTTAACTACCAAATAGTCATACCAATAATACAAGAAAGAAGACTAAAGAGATCATTCACACACAAGTAACTTCACAACACCAGATTTATGAGGAAAACCCAATATGGGAAAAACCTCGATGAGAAAAGCTGTTGGAGACTATTGCTCCAATCCATCCTCACAGGTAAAACACTGACTTACAAAGATTTTAGGCACCAACCCAAGAAGCACCAACCCCTACACTTTTAGGGCACCAACCCAAGGAGTACCAACCCCTGCACCAAGATTCAACTTGGCGATGTATATTGAAATACAATTTGAACATAATTAAGGCTTCTTGTTGCAAATGAGTTATGCAACTCTTTAATCAAATAACTCTCTGCCAGTTGGCAATCTTTCCTCCTTCATTGAATCTCACATTGTCGGTTGGGATCACCTACAAGATTATAGTTCTTCCATTAGAATCCTCTCACCAGTACGCTTTCTCACACACACTACAACTTTCTTATAATTCTCTCTATGGCTCACAATCCTTCTCCTTTCTCACTCTCTCTTCTCTTCTCCTTCTTTGCAACACCAACAAGTTCTGTCTTGAGCTCTTATTTCTTATAATGTGATTTCCCGCTAGAATGCAATTCAAAAACATGAGTGGTAAGGGTTTCCTCTTTCTGACATAATCTTCATGAGATCCAATCCCACCTATCTTGGATCGATCACCTATCCTTCAAGGATGCACCTATACACAGTTTCCAATATCCAATGCACATTTTTTGGAAATGGCAATCTCGAATCAGATATTCTGTCATGAAATGAGTCGACACATAAAGTGTTTTAGTAGTTTTGTTTTCAAGGACTTCCTAAATCGGATTATCTTTGCATTGATTCAGGCGCCAACTACTCCCTGATCTTCCTCTGTCATTCCTTCTCCTCAAGCCACAATTAGTCAGATACAATCCCATGATTTATGGCTCCTTCATTAATGGCAATTATTTGTTTCATTGACCCTGTCAATGAGGCTTTACCAACTACGACATGTTTGCCACCTTTGCTCCACATGGCATTACAATGATCAAGACATAGCCCACCAACACATAGTCAGTCTGGCAAACACATACCGGTACATCCCTTTGCCGGTAGAGCTTTCTTCTTTTGTTTAGCAGGTAGAGCATACTATACCGGTAGCACAACTTCCCCTCAGTGGTTTGTGACAACTTTCACATTCTACCTCTTCATCATAAACAAGCAACCAACCTTCAGACCGATTTATACTTTATCGGTAGGCCTTCAATCTTTATGTTCACCCTTATGTGAATATCCATCATGCTGGTTGACATCAATGAAAACTTAGTGCCAAAATGCCAATGATCTTCCCCTTTGGCATTGATGTCAACTTCTCATGATTCACTCCATACCGATACATTTCTCCTCCTTTGACACAATGACAAAAGGTACTATGCAATCCCCCTTTGACCACTACCAGCTCCCCTTGAGCCACATAAAGCCTGCCTAAATAGATGACACAACTCCCAACTTGTGTTGGAGATACTCAAAAGTGCTTACCGATAATGGTTTGGTGAAGATGTTTGCTACTTGTTCACCAGTAGGAACATAATCCATCCTTACCTCCTATCCTTCAACCTTTTCTTTGAGAAAGTGATACTTGATAGCAATGTGCTTTGTTCTGGAATGCATGACTGGATTCTTTGCTATGTTGATTGCACTCAAATTGTCACACCGGATAAGAATAGGATCAGTGATGTCCACCTATATGTCTTTGAGTGTCTGCTTCATCCAAAGCACCTGAGAGCAGCATGTAGCAGCAACAATGTACTCAGTTTCAGCAGTAGATAGAGAGATTGAGTCCTACTTCTTTCTATGCCATGAGACCAACCAGTCACCTAGAAAGAATGCACCACCACTTGTGCTCTTTCTATCATCAATGCATCTTGCCCAATCAGCATTAGTGTATGCTTCTAAGATAAAATCTCCTTGTTTAGGATACCACAAGCCATTGATGAGCATTCCTTGTAGATATCTAAAAATTCTACTAACAACATTCATATGTGAGTATTTTAGTGCAGCTTGGAATCTGGCCACTGTGCACACTGCTTGAACTATATTCGGTCTTGAAGTAGTTAGATACAATAGATTGCTTATCATGGATCTATACAGAGTCTGATCGACCATCGGTGATTCATCATTCGTGCTTAATTTGATGTTAGTCTCCATGGGGGTACTTACCGGTTTGCAATCTTCCAGCTAGAATTTCTTCAGCATCTCCTTTGCATACTTGACTTGTGAGATAAATATTCCTTTATCTTGTTGTAATATCTGTAGACCAAGGAATTATGTCAATTCACCAAGCATTGACATCTCAAATTTTGACTGCATTTGATCAGAAAATTCTTTGCAGAGAGTTTCCTTGTTGCCTCCAAAGATAATGTCATCTACATATACAACCACAATGATCATGTGGTTCCCATCTTTCTTTGCGTACAAATTTCTATCTACACTCCCCTTTTTGAATCCCTGCTCCTTTAGGTACTGATCTAATTTTGAATACCATGCTCTAGGAGCTTTCTTTAGACCATGCAAGGCCTTCTTCAACCTTCACAAAAATGTCTCATCATCATGCAGTAGAAACCCTTTGGGTTGCTCCATGTACACTTCTTCTTCCAAATTTCCATTTAGAAATGCATCCATTTGGTATACTTTATAACCTTTGTAGGCAGAGAAGGCTAGAAACATTTTAATTGCTTCTAATCTAGCTACCGATGCAAATGTTTCTTCAAAGTTAATTCCCTCTACCTGAGAGTATCCCTTGCACACTAGTCTAGCTTTATGCCGAACAATTTTACCCTCTTCATTCATCTTATTCCAGTATACCCATTTTGTGCCAATGATGTTCTTGTCTTCCAGTCTAGGGACTAATTCCCAAGTCTTATTCTTCTCAATTTGGTGCAGTTCTTCTTCCATGGCATCCTTCCATTCTTGTGTTTTACTGGCCTCAGTGAATGTTTTGGGTACAACTTCAGTCATGAGACATAGGTTGACTTGTTCATCATTTTGGGAAAGTCTTCTTCTAGTCTACACACCATCACTCATATTTCCCAAAATTTTCTCTTCCGGGTGATTCAACTATACATACCAGTTGGGGACCTTCTTGAATGCTACCTCTAGTTTAGTATCTGACTAAACTTAATTATGTTCATCACTGGAGTCATCATACCGATTAACTTGTGGTTGACATCCTTTGTGCATATCTTCATCAAATTTTACATGCACACTCTCAACTACTCTTCTTAGTCTTTTATTGTAGCATTTGTAGGCTTTGTTGTTAGATGAGTAACCGAGGAAGATTCCTTCATCACTCCTGGAGTCAAAACTTCCTAGACCATCCAAATCTTTCTTGATAAAGAACTTTCTTCCAAATACTTTGAATTATTTGACTGATGGCTTCCGATCATACCACAACTCATAAGGTGTCATTTTGTTGTGTGTTCTTAATTGAACCTGGTTCAAAGTATATGCAACAGTATGAACAACTTCTTTCCAATATGTGTCTGGAAGATTGGCCTCATTTAACATGGTATTGGCCATCTCCTTGACTGTCATGTTCTTCCTTTCTACCACACCATTTTGTTGTGGTGTCCTAGGAGCAGAGTATTGCCTTCTAATTCCATGTTTTTCACAATAATATTAAAATTCATTTGATGTGAACTCTCCACCCCTGTCTGATCTTAGGCATTTTAATATGTACCCACTTTCCTTTTCCACCATCTTCTGAAAGATCTTGAATCTTTCAAATGCTTGTGATTTATCTTGTAGAAAGGTGACCCATGTCATTCTTGAGTAGTCATCATGAAGAGCATAATGTATCTTTCACCTACAAGTGCTCTTGTTCGAGTTGGACCACACAGATCTGTATAAACAATTTCAAGTGGTCTTGAGGTGTTGTGCTCTTCTGTCCTGAAACTCACTTTAGTTTGCTTACCTTTTACACATTCATCACAAAATGTGTTTATCAGCTTGATGATGGGTGGAATATTCCTCACACACCCCTTCTTGCTTACTACAACTAAGTTATCAAAATTTATGTGGCATAATCTTCTGTGCTACAACCAACTTTCATCTACTTGTCCTAACATACATTGGGACTCATAGCATTCCTTCAGATTATAAATGTTTCTATATGTTCTCTTTCCTTCTACCAGAACTTTATCGGTATTGTCTTTCTTTATTTGGCAACCGGTTGAGTCAAAGGTGAATTTGTAACCTTTGTCACACATCTGACTCACATTTAGCAGATTATGCTTTAGGCCTTCCACATAATATACATCATGTGCCTTCAGTTTTCCATCAATGTTTAGAGTTCCTTTTCCCTTTATTTTGATGGAGGAATTGTCTCCAAATCTTACTAATCCACCATTCCAATCTTCAAATTTAATGAATTTCTTTTTGTCACCAGTCATATGGTTTGAACAACCACTATCTACCACTGATAGATTTTTCCTTTCAGCATGCAAGGCAGTTTGTACTATGAGACTTGATTCTGTCTTGTCTTTTTCTTTCTCAACCCAAACTGGTTTTATTTCCTTCTTCTTGTTAGCTGCTATATTGAGCTCTTGATCCAGATTTTCCTTCATCTACTTGATCTTCTCATTTTTGCATAATTTTTGTATGTGTCCAAATTCTTGATAGTTAGAGCATTTTACATTTTCATTTAAGGGGATGTCCTTAAATTTATTGTAGGGTACTGGTTTATTCTTCCTATAATCAAAACTCTTATGACCATATCCATTACACTGATAGCAGACAACATTCATATCTTGGAGTGCATTAAATGGATTTCTACTTTCATAACTCATAGAGGGCTTATTGATTAACCTATAGTCATCTATTTTGTGCCCAAATTTGTTACACCGGTAACACTAACCATGAAAGTTTGAAACATACAAGTTAGGTTGTCTTGGTCCTGAATGGAACTGCCTCATTGGGGGTCTTCCCTTCATGTTGTTAAATCTGGTGAATCCTTCATGGTCAATTCTTGCATTTCTCCTTGGGTCTGCATATTGGTGTAAGAAGCGTGTCCTTCGGTTCATTGCTACATACCGATTTGAGTGGTGATTTCCAACAGCATCTGCATATGTCTTTTTGCCTATATCCTTTCTTACAGTGAATGTCTTCTTTTCTTCACCTTTAACAGAAGAGGTGAACATTATTTCTTTGTCGGATCTATCTTTGTGGGTTGAACTTTGACCTTCTTCAAAGCCTAAACCACCGCTATCTTTGGATTTCTTTTGCTTGCTCAACATCTTATCTAAGGCCTCAGTACTGCCTTCATACTTTCTCCTCATTTTTATTTCTTCCTTACTTTCTTCAAGCTCCTTTCTGAGCTTTACTATCTCTGCTTCCAGCTCTTGATGCTCCTTTTTCTTTCTTTGTCAGATCAGAGACTATAGCTTCACAAATCCTCTTAGTTTCTTCCAGCTGCAGTTTCAAGTTAGATATGACTTGACCGGACTCATCCAGAGATCGCTTCAAGAGATCTTGTTCATCTAATACAACGAGCTTAACCCTCTTGAGTTCTCTTCTTGTTTTACTCAATTCTTCAAGTGCACTGATAATTTCGCTCTCCAAATCCACTTCAACTTCAATATCCTCTTCTTCCTCATCTTCATCAACTAGTCTATCAAGTGCCATGAAGAGATTGACTTTTTTGTTGTTCTCATGGTAATCATCTTCTGATGCATTTTCATCATCTGTTGTGTCATCCTCAATGGTATATAGACTGTTATGGTTCCAGTAGCCTCTCCTTCCTTGCCGATAGTCATTCCTTTCTCTATCTTTGCCAACAGATCTTTAGAACTCTGTTAACTCATCTCCACCAGTTTCTTTGTGAGAACAATTTGCAGTGAAGTGTCTTACCTTTCCACAGTTGAAGCATTTAAGTGGTAGCTTTCCTTTGTACCAGTCAGATCCTCTTTTGAGCTTCCTAACAAATTTTTCTACTTCTGCATCAGAGTCTTCACTGGATTCTTTATGAATAGCAACTTCTTTCCTTGAGGAAGTATCACCGGTTGTTCTCATCTCATAGGCTATTAGAGAGCCAAATAACTCATCCATTGTAAAATTCTTCAGATCCTTGGATTCTTCTATGGTTGACACCTTAGTATCATATTTGGGAGTGAGGGATCTAAGTATCTTCTTGACAAGAATCTCATCTACAATCTCTTCTTCAAGTCCTCTAATAGTATTCACAGTTTCATCAAATCTGTGAAGACAGTCTGCAATCCTTTCATCATCTTTCATTTTGATGCTTTCAAGTTGGCCCCTTAGTGTTTGCATCTTGGCTTCTTTGAATTTTTCATCTCCCTCAAACAACCTCTACAATTTGTCCCAAGTCTCCTTTTCTGAAACACAATGCATGACTTTGACAAATTCATTATCGGACAGTCCACTCAAGATAGCATGTTTTGCCTTTTCATTATTCTCACACTCCTTTTTTGCATATGGATCAGTGGGAGGAGCATTAGGAACAACATACCCATTCTTGACCGACATCCACACATCAAAACCAAGAGAGGAGATATAGGTTTCCATTCTTCTACTCCATAAGGCATAGTTAGACCCATCAAACATGGGGTATTTTGAGGAAGCAGACTCACTTCTTGCCATTGTGTTCAAAGTCCAGAATCTACTAAAGGTTTGAAGATAACTGAGAACCCTTTCTCTAATACCAATTGTTGAACATAGAATACCACTGAGAGGGGGGTGAATCAGTGGTTCCTAACCTTTTTTCTTTTCTAATCTAACCTTAGAATATCAGTTTTTCACTTAACTACCAAATAGTCATATCGATAATACAAGAAAGAAGGCCAAAGAGATCATTCACACACAAGTAACTTCACAACACTAGATTTATGAGGAAAACCCAATATGGGAAAAATCTCGGTGAGAAAATTTGTTGGAGACTATTGCTCCAATTCAACCTCATAGGTAAAACACTGACTTACACAGATTTTGGGCAGCAACCCAAGGAGCACCAACCCCTGCACCAAGCTTCAACTTGGAAATGTATATTGATATACTATTTGAATACAATTAAGGCTTCTTCTTGCAAATGAATTTTGCAACTCTTCAATCAAACAACTCTCTGCTAGTTGATAGTCTTTTCTCCTTCACTGAATCTCACACTACTGGTTGGGCTCAACTACAAGATTATAATTATGCCGGTAGAATCCTCTGACTAGTATGCTTGCTCACGAACACTGAAACTTTCTTATAAATCTCTCTATGGCTCGTAGTCCTTCTCCTTTCTCACTCTCTCTTCTCTAATCCTTATTCATAGCATCAACAAGTTTTGTCTTGAGCTCTTATTTCTTATACCGTGATTTCCCACCAAAATGCAATTCAAAAACCTGAGCGGTAAGGGTTTCCTCTTTCTGATGCAATCTTCATGAGATCCAATCCCACCTATCTTGGATTGATCACCTATCCTTCAAGGATGCACCTGTACACAATTTACATTATCCAACACACATTTTCTGGAAATGGCAATCTTGAATCAGATCTTCTATCATGAAATCAGTCAACACATAAAGTGTTTCAGTAGTTTCCTTTTTGAGGACTTTCTGAATCGGATTTCCTTTGCATTGATTCAGGCACCAACTACTCCCTAATCTTCCTCTGTCATTCCTTCTTCCTCAAGCCACAATCAGTCAGATACAATCCCGTGATTTGTGGCTCCTTCATTAATGGTGATTATTTGTTTCATCGACCCTGTTGATGAGGCTTTACCAACCACAACACGTTTGCCAACTCTGCTTCACATGGCATTACAACGATCAAGACATGGCCCACCAACACACAGTCGGTCCAGGAAACACATACCGGTACATCCCTTTGCCAGTAGATATTTATTCTTTTGTTTAGCTGGTAGAGAACACTATACTGGTAGCACAACTTTCCCTCAGTGGTTTGTGACAACTTTCACATTCTGCCTCTTCATCATAAACAAGTAGCCAACCTTCAGACTAGTTTGTACTTTACCAGTAGGCCTTCAATATTTATGCTCACCCTTATGTGAATATCCATCATGTCGGTTGACATCAATGACAACTTAGTGCCAAAATGCCAACACTTTTTGGAGTATTGGATCATTTTTCATATTCATCTTAGGGAGAGCAGGGTAGGATGAAACTGACAGTTGAAACCATGACCATTTTTCACATGAGTGTTGACATCAATGCAAAAGGGAGATATTGTTGACAATTGACACTCTACTAGTTAGGTTTCATTATGTTTTCATTGATGGCAACATGATTTTGGGTTCCGGCTTCATATGGTGTACCGACAAGCACTTCACAGACTCTACACCGGGACTGACACCAACACCGACAGGATAGAAGATTTCCTTGGTCATCGACAATGCAAGCCAACATGGTATAGTAAAGGATATTGGTATTGGAGGCCGACACATCTTGGATCCGGCATCAACAACTTGTTTTAATGCTTATTCATTTATGCTATGGCTAACATGTAAATATGATATTATATATCCTTGTAAGTTGACATAAGGCATAAATTTGTATACGGTATATAGGAGAGATTGATTAGATCATTTTTATAAGAGAGAATAAGGATAGACATGTGGAATAGATATATGGATGTAATGTAATGTGAAATATATCAGAGAGACTATGTATGTGAGGAATTCATTGTAAGGGTTATTCCGGTACTAAGGTTTAGTCTTTTTACCGGAACAGATAGAGCTTAAACCGGAACTGTATATTGGCATTGGAGATGCTATACTAAGCAGTTCATACTTCTCCAAATTGTTGTCTATATTGTTATGTAGTCAGTGAGGCTCCTATTGTGATGAGCAGTGTGGTCTAGGCTGTAAGCCTTCTTGCAAGTGCAAGACCATCATATATTGTAATATCTCTTCATATGGCCAATGAATTGATATTGTGGGTCACAAATCCCACTGTTGTTTTTCCTTAGTTTTTCCATGTATATATCTGTATTATGTTTCTCATTTATGTGTTTGTCTTATTGGTTGCATTTTTTCTTTCAATTATGTTTATATTGGTATACCGGTTGGCATATGAATGCTTTGTTAAGGCTAAAATCTTCTATTTTGGTATAAAATTGATTCACCCCCCCCCTCTAAGTGTTATTGGTGTCCAATAGTTTTGATATGGTTAGGTTTGAATTTTGGACTTGTTTGAACGTGATTTGGTTTTGGTTTGATGTTACGTATTGATTTTGAATTGAGTTTTGGTTGAATTGGTCTGAAATGTTTGAAATTTGGCTTCGTGTGCATTGAAACTTTTGTTTTTGAATGTTTGCTTGTATTTGTTGATACTGAGTTTGTTGTCGATACTTGGTAGTTGGTTGGACCAATTGTTGAAATTGTGCATTTGATTGAGCATATTATTGAAATTGAACCATTGATTGTGTTGGTTGGATGTTTTGGCCTATTGGTTGTTGATTCATCATTTGATTGAATAGAGTTTGATTGAATAAAGTTTGACTTGGGATCTAGTTGAACAATGTTTTTTTTGGGGATTGGTTCAAGTTTGTGCTCGTTGCTTGAAATTTTTTAATCTTGTCTATTTGTGCGAGGAGAGATGGCATTTCTGATTGTTCAATGAGAGATTTTACATCAATTGGATCAATTTTTGGATTTGGACCTTGAAATTTTTGAAATGTTTTCATCATTTGGGATCTAGACTTCTCACAATTTTTCACTTTTAGTTCAATGATCTATGTTTCTCGAGCTAGTTTCTGTTAGAATCCCACAGATACTAAGAGGGGGGGTGAATCAGTATCTAACCGGTGAATAGAATTTCTTGAATTAAAACATGCAGAACATATTATAACAATGTATCGGTATGCAAGAAATAATGCAATAAACAAAATTAAGAACATCCACATGAAAAGCACACCATAACACAAGATTTTAATGAGGAAACCCGGTGTGGGAAAAACCTCAGTGTGATTTGTGACCCACAATATTCACTCACTGGCCAATAAGAGAATATTACTTACAATAGGGGCTTGCACATGCAGGAAGGCCAACTGCCTAGAGCTCACTGCTCAATGGGAAGTCTCACTGACTTACAATGAGGATTATACAAATCCAATATCTTGTATTGCTTTGCAATAGCATCTATAATGCCAGATCCAGTACTGGTTGCTACTCTACTGCTTACATAAACCCTTTAACCTATATTTCGCATAATAGGTCTGCCTAATATTTTTCTTTTATTCTTACATCACCTATATCAAATGTCTACAATGATCTCTTTTATATATAAGAGTCATTTTACAATTTACCAAGTCGGCTTACAAAGTTTTAAAATAATAACCAGAATATAATATAACAAAATCTTGTCAGCCTCTGTGTCGGTATACTTCATTTCTTCTGTGCTGGTGTTGGTGTCCTGAGTGCCGGTGTAGAGTGTGATCTATTGATGTCAGTATAATGCCTTTGCCGGTGCCATAGGATTGCAAGGTTGCCATAAATGACAAAACCTTCAATCCCATACAATGTCTCATTGGAGTGTGCATATGCCAACAATCTCCCCCTTTGGCATTGATGGCAACACTTATGAGAAATTTCAAAAAAAATGTATCCAAAAATGTGAAGTCCAAAAATGTTACCAAAAATGTGTGTGCTCCCCCTGAGCATAAGATTCCAGTGATTTGAATTTTCTCATCTCACTACTCCCCCTTTGGCATCAATGACAAAGGTTGTCAAGATGTCAGTAGAGTTTGTAGTTACAACCTTGTAACTGGGTGGTTACAATTTGAAAAAGATCTCCCAAAATCAAGTTTATACTATCCATAAACTTATTGCTGTCCTTTATTGCTATCTCTGTTATCTTCACTGTACCGATGAGATGCTGCAAATGTTCTGCTGGTGTTTTCTTTCCCTGTATTAGTGCCTCAGATACTTCCTTCCGTAGAGATGCTAGATATTCCAATCTTGGACTTAGTTTTGATCTCAAATGCTTTGCCTTATTCACTATTCTTTCTTTCTCTCTTTCCAATTTAAGTAATTCTTCTTCAAAATTTGTTATCTTTTCCTCAAAAACTGATAGTGTATCAGGTGAGTTGACAAAACTATCTGCAAGTTTATTGATCTCATCCTATACCTTGCTCATCTTCTTGTCTATATCTATAGTCAAAAAGTTTATTTTATAGGTATCTTTGTACAAATTTTTGTACTCTTTCAATAAATTACATAATTCCGGTAGAAGTGTGTCAAAATCTCTGTTACACTTCTTTATTTGCTCATCAAAGAATTTTTGTTTTTCAACTTCTACTTTATCCTTTAATGACTCTTCCTTTATTTTCTCAATGTTTTCTGTGATATATTTACACAGTGTGTCAAGTTGTCCTACAGAATCTTTATTGTCTATATTACAGTTGGGAGCAATTACCTTCAAAATTGGTATGGTATCATCAATTGCTTTGTAAGCTTGTGAGCTGCAGTCGGTTATTTTCTTGATAGAATCTAATAGTACCTCAGTCACATTAGTTGATTTGAAGCTTGATGATGAATCAACAATCTGAGTACCGGTGGAAGTAACCAAGCTTGTATTGACCTCTGGTAGGTCTGTTTGTGTCTGCATTTCTTTAAGAAATGGTTTTTCTACTTCATTAGTTGCCGGTGGCTCTGTTTCCTTATGTTCCTGTTCCTATTTCTGTTGTTGTTGTTGCTATTTCAGAGCCTTTTGCTCTATTTGTTTCTCTGTATGTTGCATTGTCTCAGTTTGTGTCTGAGTCTCTACCTTTTGTTCTTTATCTTCTGTCAGTTTCTCCTATGAGTTATCAGTTTCCTCAGCTATCGGAGGCTCACTAGCCATATTAGTCTTATCTATTGTATCTTTGTCTACCACTATGTTGATCTTTTGAGTATCAACATCCACAGTATATAAGACTTCAGGATTAGGATTATTATCCTCTACATCCATACTTCCAGTTGCTAGTTGATCTTCTGTAGCTATTGTTTTTACCGATGGAGTAATCAAAGGAGGTGGGGGTAAGTTGTCTCTAACCTTGATACTAGGTGGTCCACCAACTTTACCTTTCCCCTTGTCTCTATCTTTTTGATAAAATTTTATGGGTTTGGGGTTCCTGTACTCTTCTTGTTTTTCTTTTTCAACTAGGAATATATCCCATCCATTTTCTGTCTCCTTAGTCACCTCATTAATTCTTCCGACCATCAAAGCAATGTGCCAGTGTGCAGTAGAAAATACTGACCGGTTGGCTTGAGTAATTAGGTCATCAATTTCTTTGGGTGAGTTTACTAGATATATAGCAAGTAGCTTTTCAATCTTTATTTTCTTGTCCAATTCTACTACTACTTGTCTTCTTGCTTCTAGTCTATTAAATAGTTCATCTAGAATTTCATTGACTACTTCCATCAAAAACTTCTTGTACATATCCATATGTAATATAACACTATTTTCAACTTGTTCTTTTTCATCAACTGTTAAGGTGTCATATATTTTTTCTATGTTCTTCAATTTACCTTCCTCTGTGATTTCATTCAGTAGTATATCAAGAGGGGCCAAGTCTTTGTTTGTCCTCTTCTTCTTCTTGGGTGTCAGTTTCTTCTTTGGTGTGGCCTTTCTTACTAGAGATCTCACTGCTTGTTGTTTTTGCCTTGTCCTCTTGGGTGAGGGTGTGGTTGCCGATGAGGGATCTCTTTTCCTTACAACTCTTTTGAAAGTTGCAGGCATGTCACTTCCTGAAGAAGTACCTACCGGTGATAGGTGAGTTTCAGGTTGTGGAGCTGCTAACTCATCCTTTGTTATACCGATTTTCTTCAACACATCTTCTTTGATGGCTTTTTCTTGTCTGGAACCTTTCCTTACAACTGCCTCAACCTTTTTCACTCTTTTCTTTGATTGTATTTGTTTTTCTATAGTCTTAGCACTACCAAATACTTCTTCCTTAGGTTCACTGGGGGCTTCCAGAAGTGCTTTAGCATATGTTTCAACTATGTGATCATCCGTTTCATAGCCCATCTCGGTTACCCAAACTATCTTAGGGATGATTGCTTCCATCCAGATTTCATCTTTCTTGATGACAAAGCATATTTCATCTTTGTATTTGTCGACAATCTTTTGTGATAACCTTATTCTTTTCTTCATTTTGGCCTTTAATGCTTGAAAGACGTCATGAATATTGTTTTCCTTGTTTTTTCCCATGTTATTGAATAGTTTTGTTAACTGTTTGCCTACCGGTATATCATATCCAAGTTCTTTGTAACCTATACTGGGAACTTGTTTGGTTATGTGTAGCATCAGACATACTAACAAATTTCCAAACCTGAAAGTTCCTTTCTTGTCCTTCTTAATCTTTCCAAGGTTCTCAATTAATTCATCTTTTAACCACTCACATACATCAATTTTTGCATTATCTGTGACCATATCTTAATGCATAAACTTGAAACTGAATTGAGTCTATTTCCATGAGTAGTTTTATATCCTAATATCATGCTGATAAATCTCACATTAATATTTTTTACATCAATAACTCTTAGGGACCTCTTGTCGGATGTTGCACCAGTTAGGTTTGTAACTAGGTCATTTGATACTTTCTTGGTTTTATTTGGTCTTTTACTGGTGGTCGGTAACCCTGTGACAACTTTCACAACTTCCTTAGTGATCTTGTGGACTACATCTAACCAGAAAAATTCACCATGTACCCTTCTTAAGACTATCCTAATCACATCCTTGGGGAATTCAGGGATGCTAAGGATCTCTATAAATCCTAGGGTTTCAATGATCTTGTGTTCATCTGTTACATTGCTGGTTTTATCACATATCACAGTTTTAAACATAGTCTTAATTTCTTCATCTCCTAGTTCCTCAATGTTGCAGTGGATGTACATTCTGGGGTCTTCAGCATAGACAACTCCCTTAGGAATTTGAGAAAAAGCACCTAACGTATCATCTTTCTTTGCTACCTCAAGAACAAACTGAAATACGGGCCTAGGTCTTTTTATTACTTCAATAATAGTAAGGTTTTCTATATATTCAATTGCAGAGGTGGATGCCATGATTAGATACCTTTTACTACCTTTAGGATGGATGATTGCTTGGAGTGTTCTTCCTTCTTGCTCGAAATGCCTTAGCTTGGAATCTTCGCGCTCTTCATAAGTTTGAAATCTCGGTGAAATGAAATGGAGCCAAAACTTTGATTTTATAGTGTCTTTTCGCCATCTAACACATTAATTGCATGTCAGTTAAGTATTCACTTAACATTGTTTGCTGGTGATAAGTAATTTTCAACTTCTTATCTCTAACCGAGGGAATAATAGCACATGTGTCATTATATTTCCAAACCCTCAAGGAAATTTTCTTCAATTAGATGAAGAACTTCCTACTGGTGGAGCACTGCTCTGTCCTACTGGTGAGGCATCACTCTGTCCTGCTGGTGGAGTATTGACTGGTTCTACCAGTGGAGGAGTACTCCCAATATTTAGATCAGCTTTTCTAATCTATTGTTTTGAGAATTCTTGCTTAACCTCTTCAACTTTTTCTTTACCTTTCAAGCTAGAACTTTTATTGTCTACCAATGTTCCTTTACTTCTATAGAATTTAGCAATATGTCCAATCTTGTTACATGCATAACAAGTTACATTATTCTTCTAAATAGCTTTTCCATAACCTATGTTGGTTTGTGTTCTGCACTGATTAGATAAATGTCCAAATCTTCCACAAACATAACATCTCACATTCATTCTGAAGTTTTCAGAGTTGTGGCCAACTTTGTTGCATTTAGAACATTGACCGGTGGGTGTGTTGATATTCTGATAATTTCTAGATCTACATTCATTTGCTCTATGACCATACTTGTTATAGTTAAAGCATTTTCCATTGAATTTATAAGCATTAGGTTGTCTTACCAGTTTGCTGTGATCCTGAGTATTTGCAGTACTAGAGCATTCACCAACTTCAAAGCCAATTCCAGAAGTGTCACCTTCAGGTTTTTGATTCTTCAGCAAAGTGCCAAGTTCCTCTGAGCTTTTCTTGAATTTTTCTTTGTGTTGATTTGCAGTTTCTAGTTCTCTTTCTAAGACTTATTTTTTTCTCATCAATTCATTTGAGTCATTCTGAGTATGCATTAGATCTATCTTCAACATGTCATTTCCATAGCTAAGTCTTGTGTTCTCATTTGCTGCATCACTTAGTCTTCTGGTCAATTCTTCTTCATTCTTCTTCCTATCCTCAATCTCTTTGCAAAATCTCATAGTCATATCCTGCATTTCATTCTTTGTTGTCATGATCTCTTGTTTCAACTTGCTTATCATATCATTAAGTGATTCCTTTTCATCATTCTCATTCTGCAATTTTTCACAAAGTTCTCTTCTCTTATTTCTTGCAACAGTAAAATTTTCTTGAAGTGCCTGAATGATATCCTGAGCTGCCCTTAAATCATCTTCTAGTTTGATATTTTTCAATTTTTCTGCATCATAGTCTGTAAGAGCTCCTTCCAATTGCTTCATCAGATTTTCCATCTTTACCGGTGTCAAGATCTTCCTCAAGCTGTTAGGCTTCTGAAAATAGAGGACCAAGCTCTAATACAAATTGTTAGGAATCCCACAGATACTGAGAGGGGGGGGGGGGCGGGGGGGTGAATCAGTATCTAACCGGTGAATAGAATTTCTTGAATTAAAACATGCAGAACATATTATAACAGTGTACCGGTATGCAAGAAATAATGCAATAAATAGAATTAAGAACATCCACATGAAAAGCACACCATAACACAAGATTTTAATGAGGAAACCCGGTGTGGGAAAAACCTCGGTGGGATTTGTGACCCACAATATTCACTCACTGGCCAATAAGAGAATATTACTTACAATAGGGGCCTGTACATGCAGGAAGGTCAACTGCCTAGAGCTCACTGCTCAATGGGAAGTCTCACTGACTTACAATGAGGATTATACAAATCCAATATCTTGTACTACTTTGCAATAGCATCTATAATGCCTGATCCAATACCGGTTGCTGCTCTGCTGCTTACATAAACCCTTTAACCTATATTTCGCATAATAGGTCTGCCTAATATTTTTCTTTTATGCTTACATCACCTATATCAAATGTCTACAATGATCTCTTTTATATATAAGTGTCATTTTACAATTTGCCAAGTTGGCTTACAAAGTTTTACAATAATAACCAAAATATAATATAACAAAATCCTGTCAGCCTCTGTGCCGGTATGCTTCATTTCTTCTGTGTCGGTGCCGGTGTCCTGAGTGCTGGTGTAGAGTGTGATCTGGTAATGCCGGTATAATGCCTTTGCCGGTGCCATAGTATTGCAAGGTTGCCATCAATGACAAAACCTTCAATCACATACAATGTCTCATTGGAGTGTGCATATGCCAACAGTTTCTCCTCTAGTTTTTGTATATGGAGACTTGTTTCATCATAAGAAGTTTGACCGATATTGCCTTGTTGTTGGGTTGGATATAATTGTGATTTCCTTGGATTAAAATTGGATTGCATTGTGCTATTCATTGGATCAATCATCGGTTGATATGTCAAACTTTGTTGCACCATTGGAGCTTGGAATCTTGTTTCAATAGAGTCACTATGCAATGTTTTTGGGATTTTTTTTTGCATTTAAGAATGATGTATGCAACTAAATGTTTTTGGTCTTTAAATTTTCATTGCGTTTTTTCGGGTTCACCAAAAAATGTAACTAGGAAAATGGAAATAAGCATCAAAGCCAATAAATTGTGAACCACAAAAGCTAAAATGCAATGAAAGAATGAAAGCAAAACACTAAAATAAATATGCAAACCATCGCAAGGTGTTTCCTTCATTGACTTCCATTGGCTTTCTTTCTCCTCCAAATAGCTTGTTTTGTGGATCTCACCTATGAGTGTAATAAATAAGCAAGAAAGCAAGATTGTAAGATGATTTTGACAGCGTGAGGATACTAGAAAATGTGGTTCCTTCTGATGAGAAAAGATTGATAAATTTATAGAAGAATGAAGACAAGATTGGAGAATCAAGATGGATTCAAAAAGATGGCATAAAGCAAATTTTGATTGGGCATATCTCATTTTTTGAATTTTAAATTGAGATTAAAGAGATATTTTCCAAGAAGATAAATCAAGAAAATCAGAAGTTGACTGGTTACTTCTATTTTCAATTTTTAGGAAGATATGATAATGATTTTTGAAAATCATATAAATTAGATGACGACATACTTTCCATTTTCGAAAATTGGGAGAATATGAGAAAACAATTTATTTAAATTGGATAATGATTTATTTTAATTTTTAAAATCATTTTCTTGATTTATTACCATTTTTGAATTTGGATGGGGATAATAAGAAATTAAATTAATTAAATAAAAAAAATAAAGATTTGTTTCCATTCTTGATTTTTGGAAGAAGATAATTAAGATTTTATTAAATAAATTGAAATTTATTTAATTATGATGAAACAATTAGTTGATTAAATAATTTAAAGAAATTATTCAATTATGAGAAAAAAGTAATTGAATTTAATTATATAATAAAGATTATTTAATTAAAGTTAGGAAATGAATGATTAATCATGAAATGATTTAAATGATTTAAATGATTAGGAAAATAGAGAATTTAAATTAGAAGAATGACACAATGTCAACATATTATGAGAATCAAATGCGACATGGAAGACATGTTAGAAATTAGGTTAGCGACGCAAGAGTGATGACCAATTTTGAGTGCCTACAGGTCACACTAAGGAAAGGGCACAAAAAGTGGTGTAAATTGTACAAGGTTACAATTTATGATGCTACAATTATAAGGTAGGGACACAATAACTTGGTCTACATTCCTCATTGCAAGATTATGTCTTGCAATTTTGAAGTTAGGTTGGTTAAGTAGGGAAAATGTTATATGTAAAGATTTTGGGTGTAACTTCCTTGATATAAAGTGTTAGAGTTTACTATGTGTAGAACAATGCTAAGGCAAAGTAAGATGCTTCATAGGTAGATTGGAATGCTCTACAATCCTCCAAATCGACACATATGATTGTTTAGATCCGTTCACATGATAAAAGAAGTGTAAGGCATGTACTATTCAAGCTCCATGTGTTTTGAGGTACCAAAAGATCAGTTTTCATTGTGCCAATGTATATAGTTGGTTTGGTATATTCTATTTTCATCAACACAATACTTTGTCTCTCTACTTGGGCCAAAAAATAACTATCAAATACTAAATATTGTAGGGACACTTTTCAAGGTCTACAATGCTCCTATCTTAGTTTGCATAATGACCTTTGTCTCTCTCTGGTAGCACAAGGGATAATTGTTGATGGTGTTTAGTGATTTGTTTTTGTTAGGCTGATAGGGCTTGGGCTCTCACTGGTGGTATGATCTTGAATATTTGCACTTTCTTTGGAATATGTGTTGAAATGTCAAGTTGGGCCCTTATATTTCATGATATTGTGCATATGAGTGGTTGGTAAAGTAATTTTTACTTTTAAAATATAAATTATCTTTGAGGATTTGAGATGTTGTATGTGTTGAAATAAATAAGATGGAAGAAGTTAATTGTGCATAATAGAATTATTTTTGATTAATTAGTGGAGTAAAGCCATCAATCACAGTCATTTCTCTTTTTCAACTTCTAATCTTCAAGGAGTTATTGCTTCCTTGGGTTGTAACCCTAAGTAAATGTTTTAATCTTGTTTCTATTTCTGAGGCTAGATTTAGACGATAGATCTAAGCAACTTTTCTCATTATGGTTTTCCCTTGTGGGGTTTTCCATGTAAATATAGTCTTATGGTTATGTGTTTTGGCTTCTCTCATTGATTTGTTGTTTAATTATAAAATGTTGAATGAATAGTTAATTAGAAGTGAAAGATTTTTTTAAAGATTGATTCACCCCCCTCCTCTTAGGTATATTGTGTGCCTTTCAATTGTCATATCTTTGGTGTTGTCTAAAAAAAAATGTTCCATCTGGTTTCTCATTAGTCCCTCGAATGGGGCAATGCAAATTACTACCATTTTCTACTTCCTATTTACTCTACCTATCACTTTTTCAACTTATTTTCTCTTCTAACCAACCTTGCTTTCCAACTCAAACCACTTCACCTAATTTGTCCATCCTTTTTTAGAATTCAACGTAAAAAAAAAAAAATCTAGCCATCCTCTTTTGGGGGTATTCGACCTCCATCCCTCGGTCTAGTGGGGCATATCATGAACTTGAATTATTCATACTAGAACCATTTCTTTGAAACATGCTATAAAATGAATTGCCTCAAAGAGGGAAAAAATGTAGACACCTTTAAATGACTAACATATTTTCATCTAAACACTTCATCATTTGTCATCAGTTCTTTCTTGGTATTAATCAAATAATCTTAATTATTTAATTTTATTAACATCATTCTCCTTCATCTTTGGTAATTAAATATTTTATTATTATTTAATTATATTTAATACCTAAATTTCTCTTTATTTTTACATTAATTAATTTTTTTTTAGTTATTTAATTAGTTATTAGTTTATCATTTTCCTCTACATTAATTAAATATTTTTTAATTATTTAATTGGCTAATTATTCCTCTACTATTGAATAAGTACATGTATTTATTTAACTGTTATTTTTAAAAAATAAATAAAACTAATATTTTATTTATTATTCTATATTTAGAATCATGCACACAACTTAAATAATTTTAATTATTTAATTCCTCTAATTATTGTTCATGCATCTCCACTTCATCAGTTCAAGGCACAATCACTCTTTATTCATTCTTCAATCAATTCAATCTTTTAACCATTGCACTCACTTAATCTTGATGAATCCATTGAATCATGCAACTACTTCATCTCTAAATTTATCCTTCATCTCCTCTCAATAGATCTCATATATGTTGACCATTTTGTTGATCTTAACTAATGATCTATATCAAGTAGATTTATAAATATGGCATTCATTTACTATATTACTCATTGACAATTTTTGAGTTTTGTGATCACTGCAACTTCATATTGATTATTGTGCAATTTACTTTATGCTAATTGTGAGAGCAACCCACATATCCACACTTCAAAATACAATTGAAGAACAAAGGAGCTAAGCAAGGTCTATGTGCGAAGGTATTATGGTTTTATTGTTTTTATTCCATGTATTTATATTATGTTTCATTAATTGATTGTGAATTGAGTTTTGTTGTTATTCTTGTTTTATTGTAATTCTCAATTTCATTCATCCACAATACGTACAATCAACTATGTAAATTATGTGAAGTAGATACGACATAAAATGAAGGAATTCTTCTAGGAATAAATGGATGTGCATGAAATATAGGTCATATGAATAGTAGGTGATGAGGGTGGATGAGCATCTAAATATAGGTAAAGAGAAGGTACAACTATGTCTATACTATTCTCAAATACATTAGAGAACAAAAATAGTCATAAAAGCATGTACACAATTCACAAATGAATGATAAAATAAATAATATGAATCAATAGTTGAACTCTTTACTACTCAAATAAAGTCTAATTTATTTGATATATAATGAGTAGAAATTTCTTGCCTTGCCTTATTATATCCATGTTTAAATTGAATTTGTTTCTACAAACTTAGTTTAGGAACTTTCTAAGTGAGGTCAAATTTTCCTCAACCATATTCTAGGCAAACTAATTTAATGACGTTGGAACCACTAGCTATGACACTCTCATACAAATGCTCTCTTATGATGATCTTAGATGATTTAAATAATTAGAATTAATACTTAAATGTACCACCATTGCAAAAACTAAAACAAGTTGTAATTTAATCATATTATAATAGCTCGTAAAGGATAGAAACATTAACTCAAATTTAAAAGCTTAGATTTTCAATCTCCACACATTTAGATATGAACTAGGATGGATTTAAAAAAAAAATAGAATCAAATCGAATCCCTTTAAAATGTCCGAACATAATCAATTTAACCCAAAAAACAAAAAAAAAATACACCATCTAATAGAGTAATTCATGCATAAAATTAACCCAATTGACATAGGTTAAATAAATCTATTAATACATAGTAGAATAAATTGTTTTGGAACGCTGGTTTGCATGGATTGATATGGGTTTACATTTACTTTTAAAAAAGTAGGCAAAGCTTATCCCCAAGATGAAGAAAAACATGTTGCATTTTGTCGTGAGTAAAATGATTTTGGGAGATTTGTAAGGGAATGGTTGGCCATTTCTATGATTTTGTGGTCCTTCTCTAATCATTTTTGTCTTATCTCTTGCTTTTTGCGTTCTTTCATAGTTTCCTACGATGTCATCTTTGGCTTATTCATCCCTTGTCTATTCATGCCTCATTTTGTCATCTATTCTATATTGTTTTTATTTTGCTGAGCTAATATAATTACTATTATTATTGTTCTTGTTATAGTGAATATCTCAATTACTATATACCTCCGATCGATGTAGAATTCTGTAGGACCACCCATAAGTGTTTTTTTTCTTTCAATTAATTTTGATGTTCATTTTTTATCATGATTTTTTTTTCTTTGATTTATTTGTGAATTATTATAAAGATGTGTATCTAAGTAAAACAAAAATTGTCAACATGAAAATAAATATCGAAACATTGATAAATAGAATATAGATAAGAATATTAATTTGGTATATTCTTTGTCATAAGAGCTATATATTGAAACTTGGCAATATAGAACATTTTTTTAATGAGTCTCGTAAGCCAAGCATATAAATAGACATAAATAGAACTATTAAAAATTAACTACAAATTTTTTTTTTTAAATGGTGAAGTGTCTCCACCTAGAATAGAAATAAGAGAACTTCCTTGAACAAAAATAATAATACAAATATACTTGGTGCAAAAATAATAGATCTACTTGGTGCATAAATAATCACCCTGACCATGACCTAGACATTGGAATCATTATCATCAAATAACATTAGTGGTAATTTATGCCCCCTCTGATTGGTTATATATAAATATTGCAAAGAATTGGAGAAGAGAAAGGGACATGATGAAGACTAGATAAATTTAAAGATATCACTATGTAATGAACATGTAGCAACATAGTAAGATGTTATCATGGAAGAATGTGTGAAATGAGAAACAAGGTGCCCCAATTTTTTTCCCTAATGAAGTGAAATAACAAGCTAAAAGTTGTGAATGCTAGATGAGGAACATGTAAGCATAGAAATATAAAATATCATTATGATAAGCATTAATAATGTGCAATCTTCATAAACATGTGACTATGAGATGAAAGCATGACAACCGTACACATGTGTAATCATACTAAGTATACATGAGCATATAATCATCATAAGATCAATTTATGCATATGACCAAGTATTAAAACTATAAATATTTAGAGGTGTAACTATAGTGGTAGAAAGAGATGAATTGTAATGGTGTGAGCACATTAACAAAACTATTAAAGAGATAACATATATTTAATATAACTATAATAACTCTTAATAAATAAAATAAAATGATTGTTTATTAAATACAACTCTTAAAAAAAATTAAACACTATAAATTAAATGTTTAAACAGTTCTAAAAAAAAAACCCTTAAATAAAATAAAATAACCCTTAAATAAATATAATTACTTAAGATTGATATCTCTCAACATTTTTTAGATGGATGTATTTAAGTTATCTAAAGTAGTATGTAAACAACAATATAAGCATACCAATGATATGATGAGGATAAGATTATAATACCATCGAAGTAAGATAAACGATATTCTCTCAAGTAGAGAATCACAACATGGAAGACACATGTGACAAGGCATAAGACACAATAATAAAACATAAATGAGAATGAGAAAAATACAAGAATATAAAACTCATTGCAAACATAAATAATAAAATGGCCAAAGTGAAAAGGGGACATGAGATCATTGAAGATGTATGAAAAGAGGTTGATAAAAAAGTCTGACATAATAATAAATAACATAACATAACATAGCATAAGGAAACAACTCTCTTTTAGTGAAAAAGATGAAAATGTTTGCCAATCCCTTCGTTTGTTGTATTGTTCCAAACCCACGGAATAACACACAAAAGAATTTTTTCATCGTGATTTTTTCTTTGATTTTCTTGTGAACTATTATGAAGATGTGTATCTAAGTAAAATAAGACTTATCAACATGGAAATAAGTATTGAAACACTAATAAATAGAATATAGATAAGAATATCCATTTTTTATATTCTTTGTCATGAGAGCTCCAAATTGAAACTCAGCAATATAGAATAGAAATAAGAGAACTTCCTTGAACAAAAATAATAATAGGAATCTGCTTGGTGCAAAAATAATAGATCTACTTTGCACATATATAATCATCTTGACCATGACCTAAACATTGGAATCATTACCATCAAATAACATTAGGGATAATTTATGCTCCCACTGATTGGTTATATCTAAATATTGCAAAGAATTGGAGGAGACAAAGGGACATGATGAAGACTAGATACATTTAAAGATATCACTATGTGATGAACATGTACCAACATCGTAAGATGTTATCATGGAAGAATGTGCGAAATAAGAAACAAGATGTCCCAAATTTTTTCCCTAATGAAGTGAAATAACAAGATAAAAGTTGTGAATGCTAGATGAGGAACTTGTAGCATGGAAATATTAAATATCATTATAATAAGCGTTAATAATGTGTAATCTTCATAAACTTGTTACTATAAGATGAAAGCATGACAACCATAGACATGTGTAATCATACTAAGCATACATGAATATATAATCATCATAAGATCAATTTATGCATATGACCAAGTATTAAAATTATAATTATGCAGAGAGGTGTAGCTATAGTGGTAGCAAGAGATGAATTGTAATGATATGAGCATATTAACAAAAATTGTTAAAGAGATAACGTATATTTAATATAACTATAATAACTCTTAATAAATAAAATAAAATAAAGAAACACTTAAGTATAAAAAATAAAAATAAAATAACTCTTTATTAAATACAACTCTTTAAAGGGTTGGGGGACTAGCCTTATTGGCGAGAGCTTCTAGTAATGAAGCACGAGGTCTCGAGGTCTAGTCTCCCCCCAACCCATGTGGTACCAAAAGATGTGTCACACCAGCGTCATCAGTCACATTAAAAAATTTAGCCAACGCATTGCAGTTTATAGGGGGGTACTATACTCGATTCTTGCAGTCTAAAAAAAAAACTCTTTAAAAAAAAAAGCAAACAATATAAATTAAATTTTAAATAGTCTTAAAATAAAAATAAAATAACCCTTAAATAAATATAATTACTTAAGATTGGTGTCTCTCAGCATTTTTTAGATACATGTATTTAAGTTATCTAAAGTAGTATGTAAACAATATAAGCATGTCAATAATATGATGAGTATAAGATTATAACATCATCGAAGTAAGATGAAAAAAGTAACATAAGTAATATTTTGTCAAGTGGGGAAAAACAACATAGAAGAAACATGTGACAAGGCATAAGACACAATATTGAAACTTTAATGAGAATGAAAAAATACAAGAATATGAAACTCACTACAAACATAAATAATCAAAAGGCGAAAGTGAAAATAGGACATGAGATCATTGAGGATGTATTAAACGAGGTTGAAAAAAAGTATGACACAATAATAAATAACATAACATAAAGAAACAAGTTCTATTCTAGTGAAAAAGATGAAAATGGTTGTCAATCCCTTCACTCATTGTATTGTTCAAAACCCATAAGAATAATTAAACTTGTTTTATTATAAGTCTTATATCTATTTTTGATATTTTTTGTGTGGACTACTCGATGTGTTAATTTGTTGTTGTTACATTTGGACTAGTTTGTATAAAAGGACAACATCCTTGTTTTGCTACTTTAATTATCAAAAACACACACACACACACAAAAAAAAAAAAAAAAAAGAATGTAAACAACACATAAGAAAAATGCAACAATAAATTACACAACACATGTTCCTTGTGTTCACTTGTCTCAACATGCATCATTAATTGTATCCTTGCATTATCCACATATTAGCTAAGAATTGAAACACACATACACATAAAAATAAAGAAATCACCACAAAACAAATGAAGAAGATCGTGTCCGATTATATTGGAGTCATCTTCATCTTCAAGAGAATTCCTTTCTAATGTAGTCTCATTTTCATCTTGGTGATCAATTGGGAGAGTAGAATAAGTATATGAAACTACATAATAGGAACTTGATGTTAAAATGTTATAATTATCATATATACAACCATGAGGACTTAAAAGTGAAATATTCTTCGAAAATGTATTTACTATCCACATATGACAAGTATCAAGCAACCCTCTTTGGTCAATATTTTTGCTGCAATAAATTGGAACTATAAAAAATTTAACATAATTTATTAACTGATAGGCTATCTTAGGTGGGGTTAGCCCCCACTCAAATGTTGTCTCATGCTGCCACCAGATTATTATTTCCATGGTGAAAATTGAAATTAGTTTTCATTAATTAGTCACCATTTTTCTCTTTCACGTCCATCATTTTTCTTTCTCCATTTTTGTTTCCCTACCCAAATGTATTTGCCATAATAATTGTGCTAGACAAACTTGAGCATTTACTCTATTGGTGCAAGAGCACCTAAGGTCTTAAAGTTTCCCAAAGTCACCTTGTGAAGTATTTGGCTTTTTTTTATTATAATAAGGTCATATGGACCATTTCATGTCATTTCTAATCATTTGTAATCATTCCATTTCAATTGTAAGGTCTTTGGCTCAATTTAGGCCTTGTAGTCCTACTAGGTCCTGATTGGGTCAACCTTGGTCAAACCATTCCAAGGGGGTCACAAAATTATGGTTGTAGTTGGTGTTTATTTTTATATTTGGATCCATTTTGACATAGATTAGTGGTTAGGAACACATTTTGAGTCATTTTGATGTGTTGGCTAAAAATTGTCAAAAGTTGCTATGCAACTTTTGCAACATTTTCAAGTTTTGTTGTAAAAGGATCCCAACAGTTACCCACTTTTTAAACTAGGTTGGGGATAGTTGGAAAGACCCTCCTAATGCTTTATAAGGGCTCTTGTGGTTTGAATCTAGGTTGTTGGTGGTTTTTGGAGAAATAAGCAATACAAAAATCTCCGTTTTCTTGCAAATTTTCTGAAACTTCTCTGTTCCCATGTATGGTGTGAATTTTTCATATAATTTTATGGCATAAAGATCATATATTATGAAATAGGGGAGAGTTAAATTTAATTTATAATTGTTCTCATTAATTTTCATTAAGTATTTCGAGAGTTATGGTTGTTTTATTGACTGCAACTTCCCAGATTTCTCTATAACAGTCTCGTTGCAACATTCATAACTTTCTTGTATGGATAGATCAGAATGTGAGGTATGAATTTTTAGAAATAAATATGACCTAAATTTCATTAAAGACCTATTTTGTGCAATTTGGTTGAGTTTTGTGCATTTGGTGAGTGTTTTACTGAAAACTGTCTGGAAACCCTCCTCACCTAGGGTTTGAACAATAAAAGCATGATTTCTCCTCATTCCATGGGGGTATGATCATGAAACCTAGTGGAATGGTAGGTTTTTGTATTTTATTTTATTTTTTAAAAGTTGTGGGGCAGGAGAATGAGTTTGGAAGGATTTTGGTGAAGCCCTAGGCTTGGCATCTTCATGTGACAAGCCTAGAAAAGTGACATCAGGCTGCAAAAGGAAGTGTAGAAGAAAAAAGTAACCCCTTGGATGCCCAAATTTGGTGAAGAGGACCTTGTGGAGAATTAAACCAAGTGTTTTTACACTAGGTTAGATTTTGTATGATCTTTGGAGTGAATCTTGTGTTGAAGACCTAATTTTACAAGCATAAAACAGTGACAATTTTAGGAAAGTCATAAGTATCCTTTGCAAAACTTCTTTGGGTGGCTTCTCTTATTGAAATAAACCCATATTTACTACTATGGTGTGTCCTTAGATGGTTAAGGCCTTTTTTTAGATGCAAACTTCACTTGGATGACTATTAGGCCTAGGTGCACCGTGTGGAAGAAGACACCTTGTAATTGGCTTCCAAGCCATGCCATGGTTGGAATAAGTTATTTGGGGTTTGTTCTAGTGTCTTTAACATGCCTATGTCAATGGAATATTGTAATTCATGTGTTAACCCTATGCTGCCCTTAGAAGTTCATTTATCATGCATCCTAGGAACTCGGGTATGATGGTTTGTGAGGGGTTTGTAAGCCCAAAGGTATTGTTATTTTGTAAGGCCTCATTAGTGATAGAGATAATCCTTTTTCCTCTACATCATCTGTATAATCTATCAAAAAACAAAGAAATATGTCTACACTAATATTAAAAAAAGTTTTATGCTCTCTCACATGATCGTATTATTTTTACCTTTTCTGTTAACGTTTTAATAATTATTTTACTCTCTCATATTCATGATTATTATTTTAATTCTTTATTTAATAATTTAATAATTATTAGTATTAGAATGGCGTCATGAAGGAGACTGGGCCTGTATCCCAGGGAGTTTAGGGATTTTAGACAAAATGACAAACCAAATTTTTTCATGAATCTAGGCTTCAAAACGTGGTCGAAACTGAAGTGGGCATGGGAGGAACATAATAGATCTGTAGGATTTGGGCCTGATATCAGAAATCTGTATCGATGGAGGAGAGATTTCTCTAGACCTAGAGGGGATCATCGTCCTAACCTTGGTGATCTCAATACCTTTATGGCTGGTGCCAAGATGGACTGGCAAAGGGTGCAGGAAAAAGAATGGAGACCTAAGAAGATCCCAAGATCTAGGCCAACTAAGAAGTCTAAACCCACTCCTGATGACAATCACAAGCTATCATTCTTTATGAATAGTAAAAGTTGGAATGATTTAGTGGCTTTTTACAAAGATAGAGGTTTTATCCTGAAATATTTTGGAGATTGGCCGATGTTTTGCCATGTTAAAAAGTGGTGTGAAGAAACATGGCCCTTTAAGGTTGAGATTAAGACTATGCAAAATGGTTATTTTCTTGTCATAACAGAAAACAATAAAGACAAGAAATGGGTCCTACAAAATGGGCCCTTTTTCCTGGGAGGAAGGGGAGTTTCAATAAGAGACTGGGAACCAAATTTTAACCCTATCAAAGCCTCATTGGAGGAGGTTCTAGTCTGGCTACGTTTATACAACCTACCTAGGAAATACTAGAACGAGGATGTCTTTTAGATGATTGGAGACAAATTAGGGTTTTACCTTAAATTGGATGAATCCATTTCAAAGGAATATTTTAGCTCGTATGTGAGGATTTATGTTAGTTGGAAACCCAATTTCCATCTCTCAACATGGATAAAGATCAACACGAATGCGGGGAGTTGGGTGCAAAAGGTTGAAGTTGAGGAGCTTTTGGATAAATGCTCGGTCTGTAACAAGGATGGTCATTCGAAAGAGGTTTGTTTGATCGAACCTAAAGGAAAGCAAATTGAGGACCCATTAGAAGCTAGAGTGGAACATTTTGCTGAGTTACAATGAGAAGATGGGCAGTCAAATTATCAGAAGGTAGGGAAGCTACCTCTTTCAATGCTAGAGTTGGTGAAACTTGGGCCTCCAGTAGAGGACCCAAAAATGGATAATAAAGCTTGAGGGACTTATCCATTATCCCATTTGGATTCCACATAGTTAGTGGAGGAAGCGCTCAATAAGATGGAGGTTGCTATGAATGTTATAGATGCGAGTATGGGGGACTCCCAGGGGATTTGCCTCGTAGAGAGAGAGAAGTTTCATGCTCAAGAGAAATGTGATAATCTGAACACTGGTGCGGAAACCAGGTCGGGAGAAGAGGATGGTGATAGTCCTTGGGAGGTGGAAGAGTAATATTGGGGTGATTTTGATGAAGAGGACATAATAGAATGCCAAACTATTTTGTAGTTGGATTCTGAAACTAACAAAGCAGCTATTGGAGAAAAGAAATCCAGGGGTTGTAAACCCAATAAAATCTGGATAGCAATAGCAGGGAATGCAAAAGGTTAGTCTAAATTATCAGTAGGGAAGGGAATACCCCTTCCTGAAGGACAGTGAAAATCCTTAGTTGGAATGTCAGGGGCTAGAATGCTCCTGACAAGCATCGTCTGATCAAGCGAGGTCTTGACTAGGTGAAACTGGACATTGTTTGTTTGCAAGAAACTAAGCTTAGTAGGGAAGATGTGGTGGTTTGGCTGGGTGTTGGGAGGTTTTGGGAAGGAGTTTTTTCAAGTGCAGAAGGTTCATCGGGCGGGTTGGGGATAATCCGGAACCCCAATTTTATCAAGGTTGAAAAAAACATTAACTCACATGCATGGCAGGTGTGTAAGGTCCATTCTTTTGGTATTAATTGTGATTTTTTTATGATCAACGTTTATGGACCTACAAGAGGTAATCTATAGTTGGATACTTGGAATCAAATCTCTACTATTCTAAGTAATTTTATTCAGGACCTGGTTGTGCTTGAGGGAGATTTTAATGCCATCTTGGATTATGGTGATAAGAAAGGTGGTAGAGGGGGTATTATTGCCTCCTAGCTAGGCTTCCAAAACTTCATTTTTGATAATGGCCTGCAGAAAATTAAGACCAACAAATGGTCTTACACTTGGTCGAATTAGAGGGCTGCAAGGGAACACATAGCTGAGAAGTTGGACAGATTTTTCTTGGGGGGTAATTGGGCTTCTAAACCCCTTTTGTTTGAAGCTGGGGTCCTACCCTTGGCAGCTTCTGATCATTTTCCTATTGAGATCCTCATCTGTCTAGATTGTGCTCCGATTTGATGTCCTTTTAAGTTCGAGAAAATGTGGTTTTGAGACTCAGCTTTGAAGGAGTTTGTCTCTTTAACATGGAAGGAGGCCCCTGTGAGAACTGGTTCATGGGCTTTTATATTCTTCAAAAAACTACAATATCTCAAAGGTAAATTAAAGGAAAGGAATAGGGTTAAGTTTAGAAATATCTTTTATAATAGAAGTAGGGTTGAAGCAAAGCTCAAGGACTTAGAGTGCTCTATTTTGAATCATGGTATGACTTTGGATGCTTTTAACAAGGAGAAGCTTCTAAAAACAAGGCTTAATGAATTGTTGGCTAGGGAAGAAGTTTACTGGAAGCAAAAATCAAGGGAAGGCTGGCTAAAGGAAGGTGATAAGTGTATACACCTAAAAATGGTCTGAAGATAATTAATTAAATAAGAAATTATTTAATTAAACCCCCTTCCTAATTTAATTGAATTCACTAAGTAATTTGATTAAATTCCCCCTTTTAGCTACTTATTAATAAATCTAAAGATTTATTTAATAAGCTCATTTCAATAATCCCCTTTAATTAATTAATTCCCCCCATCAAATTCATCATCAAATTCCTTTCTTCTAAATATCCTAATTAATTAAAACACATCAATTATGAGTTGTTGAGATTAATTAGCCTTTTCCTATTATTTGAATTTTTAAATTCAAATTCTCCTAACTTCTAACCACCTAACCCAATCCCTTATAAACCTAACCTCTTCCATCTAACCCCATCCTAGCTTGCACATCCTAACCACCATGTCCCCTTTCCTTAGACACTTGCTCTCTCATGAGCAAAGTCTCTTGACACTTGTCACCATAGAGATGACAAATGTTCCCTTTCATCCAACCTCTTCTAGAAGCTCCTTGACACTTGTCACCATAGATATGAAAATGTTCCCTTTCATCCAACCTCTTCTTCAACCTCCTTCAATTTCACCATTGATATCTTCAGACTTAATCTTGATCGTTGATTCCTACCACCTCACCCCTGGCCTTGGAAATCCTATAAATAGACCCCATTTTGGAGCAATAATGATCCCATCTCATTTTTATTCAAGCATTGTTACTATAGTCATATAGCTCTTAGCAATATCATTTTAGCATTGTCATCATGTTCAATTTTATCTTAAATCTAGCTTATTTTCTAGCATAATCATGGAGTCATGTAGCTTAATCATTATCATTGCTATCTTAAATGCATCATTTATCATTTAAATCCTCCATTTAAGTGTAGTCAAGTCATTGGAATTTGTATGACCATATCTGAGAGCAAAATTCATACTCGCATTTACTAGGAGGCGATAGATCGATTAGCTATGGTTTATCTTTCTTTGCTTTAAATTCATTAACCATGCTTGTAACGATCTATTGAGTGTTTTGTGTTGTAGGAACAAGTATACACTTCACATGCATGACATTTTGGCACCCACTGTGGGGCTAGAGTTATCATTTTTGGCCTCTCAAGCTTCATCAACATTCATCTCTGCCAGGTCTGAATCAGAATGTCGTACGAACTCATTTCTGGCCTAGTATGACATACTTTGTGAGCTGGAGCGACAAGCGATCCTGTATCGTACGAGACTAGGAAAATTTTAATGTTTTACTATCTCTCATCCTGACTCATACGAGCTCTCATCCTGACTCGTATGGTCTCAAAAAGATACACGCATGAGTGGGTAAGGTGTGTTGTACGACACTATGTTTCTATAGTTTTTTTAAAATTGACTGCATGTTAAGGGTTTGATGCTTTAATTGATTACCACTAATGCCAACTTTGTTCTATTTATGAGATTTTTGGTAGCCTAACTCTTTTCTGTAGGACGATTGTCAAAGATACACTAGTCAAAGGCCAAATTCAAAATGCAACAATGACTACTAATGGATCTATTTTGCAAGTTGCCTAAAAGAATTCAACAAAACTTTGTGTATTCCTTAAAGTTTTTTTAGACACACTTATCATTTGCTAAAGGAATCAGCAATCATGTATTTTGTGTCTTTGATGATAGGCGAGTATGCTCTCACCTTTCTTAGGTGATCAGAAAGCTAGACTCATCTTTTACTTTCATTAGTGCATTTATTTAGCAGGCTTGCCCTCCCAAGAAGTTAATAACTCTTAAAGCCATTACGACTGGTGAGAGGGGAATGACCTAAGTGGGAACGATTAATGCCAAGTAATCCAACCCACTATAAAATAAATGTGATTTGATGAAAATCAAGTCAACGATAGTGCTCAGGAATAGCTCTCCTCCGTACCTTCGGGTATATCAAACCTTGGTTTTCAAGGTTGGGAGACCTCTTAATTGAATATTATACCCCGATGCACCAAACAAATCCCTTAATAGTTCTGGTTAAATTAGTAGCTACATGATTCACCTCCAAAAGGGTGATAATCTTTGTGCAAGAGAGATAGTAACTCTCCCAAGATACTTTCCATATCGTGCCCCCATTAGCATTTGGAGTCGGATAATATGGCGTTGAGAATCCATTGTGTGAGACTCAGCGACCATATTCTGATTAGCTATTGGGTGTGTACCTAAGTTTACAAGAAAAGGTTTTCTCTCCTCAGCCAACTTCCTTAGGGTTAGCATGCTTGTGGTCACTTATCATATCACATGTTTGCTTTGTATACATCCCTAAATGAAAAAAAATCAGACATCTAAAACTGGAAAACATAAGCAAAACACCAAAATTCACTAATCCAAATTCGGCAAAGCAAACATTTTTTATCTCCAATCTGTTAGTTGTCATACAAGTCAGGTTCTCTGTCATACTATCTAGTGATTTTTCATATGAGGTTAATCTTTTTTCGTATGGTTCAGAAAGAAATCTCGTATGAAACTGAGCTTTTTACATGAAATTTCTGATTTTTCATTTGGTCTTATATCTCTTATCGTTTGGGGCTATAATCTATCGTATGAGTCTCTATTTTTATCAGCAGCCACTTTGCATGACTTTTTCAGGCCTATCATTTTGCTTGATCAGTTTGCAGTAGTCATAAACACCTATTATATGTTATTTTGTGCTTAAATTGTCTTCTTGGTTTGCTTGGTCAAGTTATCATCCGTCAAAATCAGACTTTAGAACATAAACACCTCAAGATTTTCAAGTTCTCACCCTCAACAAGTTCAAGATCTAAACATCTCAAAGTGCATTATCACGCTCTTTGGTAAACTGATCACTCAAACATAGTTTCTCATCAAGATATATCATCCTCTATCACAAAACTAAAACGTTTGGTCAGGATAATCTTGTCCCACATTGTAGGATATATCGTTCCTACTAGACTTGGTTCTTATCAAATCATCATCATTGCGCTCCAAAACCGAAGATAAAAAAACTTGCAAACCTTTAAACACTAGAACCATCTTTTTGTGTCATATCGCATTATCACATTTATCTTGACAATTGATCACTTATCAAAACAACCTTTTGGACAATCGAATCCTAGCAAAATCACACACGTGTATGCCCGTTCTAACCAGAGCTCAAAGATGAAGGATCACAAAGACGGAAATTGAAACATTGGAAACAACTGAAGAGAATATAACCATGGAACATGAAGATGAAATACAAGTTGAAGGAGAAATAACAGAAAAAAATATCAGAGACATCAAGAAAAATATTGGAATGAGAAAAAGAAAAATTATTGGAATGAGAAAAAGAAAAATATTTCCTAATGTTAGCCAAATCTGGTGCTTCACTCCCCCAAGATTTTGATATGAACAAATTGACACAAAATAAAAGTGATCCTCCCCCTAATAATGAACAATATGAGGATATTTTTGGTCTCCACATGAATGACACATCAATCCCCAATAATACCAGAACCAATGAAGAAACCTACATACCCAAAAGAGATGAAGTAGAGATTCTGAATAACCTCCAATCCAATGAAGATACAAGAAGGACTAGAGATGACACCAGAAGAGATCCAGATCCTCCTAGAATGAAAAATCATGGCCATGAAAGAACAAATCATGTTGATAATCCTATCACAACTCTCACACAACAACTACAAACACTGCAAACACAAATTCAAGATATGCAGAGAGGAAACGTTAGAAGATACTCACTACAAGATATTTGTCCTTATCCATTCAACATAAACCTAAACATGATACCATTTCCTATAGGTTTTGAAACTCCTAGATACAAAAAAATATGATGGAAGCACTGACCCCCAAGATCGTATACAAGAATTTTGCACAATTAGTATGGAGTTTACACATGAGGATACCTACTCAATGAGATTATTTTTGAAAAGCTTAACTGGACTAGCTATGGAATGGTTCTCCAAACTTTCACTTGGAATCATATCATTTTCAGAATTGGTGGATAAGTTTGTTTCACAATACTCTTACAACATACAACATGAAGTAACAATGCTAGACCTATGTAATGCCAAACAAAAGAATGGAGAACCTTTCATGACATTTTTACAATGATGGAGACGGTTAGCTTTACAGTATTGTACAGTGCCAGAATACGAAAAAATGGACATATTCATCGACAACTTAAATGATCAAATGAGTTATTACTTAAAAATGCAAGGAAATCAAAGTTTTAGAAAAATGGTCGATAATGGAATCAGAATGGAGGAAGCCATGATAAAGAAAGGTGAGTTGAAAATATACAAAGAAGGAGTCCATCCACCTAACAACACCCATAACAACAACCACAATGATAAACCAAAGTTTTGGAATAGAAATTGAAATATTGTCAATGATGGAATAGTGGATAACAACAATGTGAAACCAAAACAACCGGTTTTTAACTTATCCACTCACTCAACAATGGCTCAACAAAACAAAAATCAACAAAAAGCAACTATCAAAACTTTCTTTCGAAAACAATTTACAAACATTGGTGAATCCCTTGGGTCAGTACTAAAGACACTTCTCACAAACAAATTGATCACTTTACCAGAAGAAAGGAACTACGAACCTCAAATCAAACCACCATGGTGGAATGATAACCATTATTGCAATTTCCATCGAAACAAGGGACATCACACAGATAATTGTCAGAAGTTGAAACATATCATACAAGATATGATTGATAATGGAGTAATAATTGTGGATGGACATACAACAAATGAATCTCATACAACTTTTAGAACTCAGCTTCCAAATTATGAGAAAGGTGAATCATCAACAACAAACAATGGTATGGGTAAAGTGAAGGTAAACTATGCTCATACATATGATAATATGGTGAACATGATTGTAGTTAAAGAAAAACAAAATCAAGAACAAGCTAATGCTATCACAAGAAGAAAAGCCAAAGTCATTTTGCCAAGTCCTACAACAAACACATCATCCACTACCAAACAATACAACCTAGTGGAGCAATTGCAGAAAACACCTGCACAAATATCCATATTAGAATTATTGAAGCTTTCACCTACACACAAAGAAATTATAGAAAAAGCATTAATCGATACAACAACATCCAAAGATCTTGATATCGATCAATTCCAAACCATGGTGGGACACCTCACAACCCCTCACTTCTTATCATTCACTAAAGAAGATGATATGTCCTTACAACATCCCCACAATACTCCTTTGCATATTGAAGTCCTCATTCACAAAACGCGTGCTAAACGTGTTCTAATAGACGGTGGACCTGGCCTAAATATCTATTCATTTAGCCTTGTTTGTGCCTTAGGATATTCAGAAGATGCAGTTGATGTCCAGAAAAGGATCACCATAAAAGCCTATGATGAAGAAGAACATTCCTCCAAGGGAATTGTGATACTACCCATCATAGTGGGACCTTTGCAGAAAGACACAACATGCCAAGTTCTAGACTTGGACTTATCATATAATGTACTCCTGGGGAGACCCTGGATACATGACTTGCAAGCAGTCCCATCAACATATCATCAGTGTGTAAAATTTCCCTACAATGGGCAGGAAATCACAATATCTATAGATACAAATCCATTTCAATACTGCAACAATCTAAAAATGGCCCAAGAAGTCATTGTTCCTCATAACAGGGAGGCATCATCTTCAAACACATAATCCAAGGAATAATCATTTACCTCTATTTTATCAAGTATGGAAAAACAAATCCAGCTAAGAGATCGAGGGAACAGAGAATATTCAATATCACAATTACCACTTTCTCCTAAATCCTTTGGAAAACCATCAAACTCTAAACAACAACCAATTGCAAAACATCTTCTGATATTTGATGGAGCATTTGTTAGTGCTGGAACCTTATCAGAGGAAAAAAAAGAAAAAAGATGTGCTACAGTGGGTATACAAGGATGAAGAATGTCAACAAAAGATCAACAATGTTAGAATGCCTATGGAAAAGTATGGAAAAAGATTTAACATTCTCAGAAGGATGGGATACACTGGAATAGGTCCTATAGGAAAAAAAAATGAAGGTATCTTAGAACCTATTCAACCTTACACTCACCAGACTACTGACAAAATAGGCTTAGGGTATGGACAAGTTAATCTACTAGAAGACACATCTTTTAGTCAACAATAAGAGGAATATGACAACCGGCGAGAATAGATGGCAATTGAAAGAGAATAAACATCAGCTAAGCAACAAACACAAGCAAACATGAAATAGGAAAAGAAGCAAGCTTCAAATCAACAAGAGAAACAAACTAGAAACACCTCTCAAGAAAAATTAAATCTCAATCAAAACAAGAAAGAAGCTAATATAAATCCAGGAGAGATCATAGATTAGTTGACAGAACTTAATCTCAGTCTCGAAGAAGTTGAATATGAAAGAAGAAAAGATATAGCTAGAAAAGCAGAAGAAATACTATATGACCAAATCTGTAGATTGTAAGCTACAAGTGATACAGATTCTAATGAATGGGAAAGGGATTCCTATCACTCTAAAGAATTAATTGAAGAAAATTGCTTTGAAGGAGATGTAGGAGCCGATGTAGTTCACATGTATGCAAGACAAACGTCAGGAACTAGTTCACTTGAATTAGAATCACATTCGGCTGACTTGGAATTAACCGAGGAGGATCAGGAATTTCTTATGCGAGGTCATTCTGATGAGAGTACCATTCTAGACATTGACATACATATTGAAAACTTTGATACATCTATCACAACCCTTGATATCCTTGAAACATCCCAACCTGAAGATCCCCTACCTCTAATCCACCCTGAACTTATTGATTGGGAAAATGAAGGACATACCGCTATTGATACCTTTCCAAATGACCATGCCATATCTATATATCTTAATGCAATCAAACCCATATCAACTCTCACCAGGAATGTCAACAACACATCTTCTAGTCAAGTGGGTGCCAAATCTCCTAGTCGCAAAAGTGAAAATAAAGAAAACAATATCAAGTCTAATGCTGAAAACCATTTATTGGCAACATTAGATCCGGAAAAAGTAAAAAGAAAGGATGCATATAAAAGTGAAAACCTCCTTGAGGCGCTGGAAGATGGGAGATTTGACACTTTACCTAAACACTATCAAGAAAGGTCATCCATTTTGATTGAACCAACAAAGGCAGTTAACATTGGCACAACAGAGAAACCAAAAATTCTTCATCTAGCAACTTCTCTATCAGAAGAAGAAATGCAACAATATGTGGAATTCTTCAAATGACGACAAATCAATTTTGCTTGGTCATATGCAGACATGCCAGGGTTAGATCCAGAGCTTATTATGCATCACTTAAATGTTAATCCAGGAGCTAAACCAGTCAAACAAAAATTAAGGAAAATGCACCCGCATATCGCTCTCCTAGTCAAAGCCGAACTAAAGAAATTATTGGATGTAGGATTCATCAGACCTGTAGCTTATCCTCAATGGGTATCCAACATCGTTCCTATTTCAAAACTAGATAAAAGCATCAGAATATGCATAGACTTCAGAGATCTTAATAACGCATGTCCAAAGGATGACTTTCCTTTGCCTAACATTGACATCATTGTTGATTTAACTGCTAGACACTCCATGTTTTCTTTAATGGATGGTTTCTTCGGATACAATCAGATCAAAATCGCACCCGAAGACCAAGAAAAGATAGCTTTCACATGTCCATGGGGTACTTTCTATTGGACCGTCATGCCTTTTGGATTAAAGAATGCAGGTGCTACATATCAAAGAGCTATGATAACTATATTTCATGACATGATGCATACATTCATGGAAGACTATGTGGATGACATATTGGCTAAATCATACAACAAAGAAGAACATATAGAGATACTCAAAAAGATCTTTGATAGGTTAGAACAATACAAGCTAAGGATAAACCCTAAGAAATGTGCCTTTGGTGTTACTTCAGGAAAGCTATTGGGATACATTATTTTAGCTAGAGATATCAAAGTGGATCCAGCTAAGGTTAAAGCAATCATGGAAATGACATCTCCCAAGAATATCAGTCAACTAAGATCCCTCCAAGGAAGACTCCAGTCAATCAGAAGATTTGTTGCTCAACTAGCAGATAAATGTCAACCATTTACTCATCTATTGCACAAAAATGTTCATTTCAAGTGGGACCACCAATGTGAGCACGCATTCAATAAGATCAAGACATATCTCATACAACCACCCATCCTAATGTCACCAATTCTAGGAAAGCTATTATTACTCTATGTATCGACCACTGAAGAATCATTAGGAGTTTTGCTTGCACAATAGGATAATGAAGGAAAAGAATGAGCTATCTACTACATCAGCAGAACACTAGTAGGATATGAGATCAACTATTCACCAACAGAAAAATCATGCTTGGTAGTGGTTTTTTCTTCTAAAAAATTATGACACTATCTACTATCTCACTCCATCATGTTAATAGCTAAAATTGATCCTCTAAAATATTTACTCATCAAAGCAACATTAACAGGACAACTAGCAAAATGGATCATGATTCTGAGTGAGTTTGATATTGAGTATGTTGACAAAAAAGCTATAAAAGGACAAGTCATTGCAGATCAACTAGCAGAGGCACCACTTCAAGATGATCATCCTTTACACATTGAGTTTCCCAATGCTGATATCCTAACAGTCACAACAAAAAAATGGCAATTATACTTTGATGGTTCATATACACAGCATGGATCAGGAGCAGGTATTCTATTTATCACACCAAAAGGTCATACAATCCCCAAATCATACAAATTAAGTTTTCCATGCACCAATAACACAACAGAGTATGAAGCTTTGGTGACAGGTATCAAAATGGCTATAGAATGGAACATTACACAACTTCGAGTCTTTGAAGACTCTCAGCTCATCATCAATCAAATTAATGATGATTATCAAAAAAAGGACAAAAATCTAATGCCTTATAAAAAGATGGTTGATGATATCAAGAAATACTTTGTAGAAATAACTTTCCAGCAAATTCCAAGGAATGACAACAAAGCAGCAAATGCCATGGCTACACTTGCTTCTCTACTTCAGGCACAAGAAAATCAATAGCGTTATGAATTCCTGGTGGAAGAGTTGTTTTACCCTGCTCATAATTGTCCTAATTCCCAAACTATCTGTCACCTTGTTGGGCATGGTTCCTCACACTATGACCAAACTTACACATACCTAAAAGATAACACCTTACCTCCTGACTTATCGAAAAAACCAAAAGAGAAACTTTATTTGCCAATCCTCCCATTATACTCTCGTCGCGGATACCCTATTTAAACAAGGTCTAGACGGTACTCTTTTAAGATGTCTTGAACAAGAAGAACCTGAGAAGGCCTTACATGAATTCCATATTGGCATTTGTGACACTCATTCAAGTGGTCTTACCCTTTCAAAAAAACTCATACGCTTGGGCTATTATTGGCCGACTATGGAACGAGATTCTTTTTAGATAGCTAGAACATGCAAACAATGTCAGATCCATGGGAATTTGATTCATGCACCAGCACAAGAACTTCATGTTTTAGCAACATCTTGGCCTTTTTGTCAATGGGGTCTTGATCTAGTAGGAAAAATAAATCCTTCGTCATCTAATGGTCACAAATTCATCCTTGCAGCTACATAATATTTCACAAAATGGATTGAGGCAGTACCTCTCATAAATATCACAAGAAAACAAATTGCTGCATTTATCTTGAATTACATCATCTGTTGCTATGGGATACCAATGACCATTATCATTGATAATGGGCGACCATTCAAGAATCAAGATGTACAAGATTTATGTGAGAGATTCAAGATTTAACATAGATTCTCCACACCCTACTATCCACAAGGAAATGGGCAAGCAAAAGCATCAAACAAAACTATTCTGAAAATCCTTAAAAAGACAGTGAATGATGTTGGAAGAGATTGGCATATTCAATTAAATCCCACTTTATGGGCTTACCGTACTAGTATCCATACACCAACAGGTGCCACACCTTTCTCTCTTGTTTATGGATGAGAAGCAATATTGCCAATAGAAGTAGAGATACCTTCTCTACAAGTATCATTAAAAGGTCTCATCCTAGATGAAGAACAACGAGTATCTAGATTACAAGAGTTAGAACTGATCCATGAATGAAGACAAAATGCCTTTGATCATTTAAAGGTATATCAATAAAGAATGTGTCAGAGCTATAATCACAGGGTTAAATCATGAATCTTTCAAGTAGGGGAACTAGTACTAAAAGAAAATCCATGCAACTAGACAGATCGAGAAAAGAAGAAAATTTGAACCAAACTGGTTAGGTCCATTTGTGATCACAACAATATTCAGATCAGGAGCATATCAACTATCAACATAGGATGAAGATAAACTTGAAGAACCCATCAATAGCATGCATCTGAAGAAGTTTTATGTCTAAAAAAGTGAAAAAATCCAAAAGAAAAGTGAAAAAGCAGAAAAAAATAAAAAATAGTGAAAAAGCAAAGAAAATCCAAAAAAATCAAATATGAGAAAAAGTGCAATAAAAACAGATGGTGAAAACCTGGCAAATAGGCGCTATCTGTCAGCTAGCTCTTCCATCTATTAGTTCATGCATCTTTCCGCTTGCATTCATTTTTCCATCAATGTTGTTCATATGCATAATAAAGCTTTGTACATATGCAGGCATCGCAACTACTCTCTCACCATGGTCTGGATCATTGGGTATATCATAACGAATTTGTTTCTAGGCTTGGGGCAAAATCATGCACTTAGCTAGGGTCAAACTTTTTGATCATTTTGAGCTTAATCCAACAAGTAGAACAAACAATTAGACAACTCTTCACAAGCAAAAACTGAGACATATCCAACATTGAACATGAGATCAAATTATCAACCATCAAACTATCACAAATTCAGTCTAAACGCATGGATGATATCTTTTGGATAATGATTTTAACATGATTGTTCAACTTTTCTATATTGATTTTCGCTATCATGATTTCTGAGTGACTCCAGGATGTCTTTGACTAGAGGAACAAGGAAGGAACATGATATTTTTCTTGTCTATTGTCTGAACATTAATCATTAATATGTGCAAATTTGTCTCAGGACATGATTATCGGAGTATCATTGAAGACATTTCCTATTTGCATATTGAAATGATTAATACTACCTATTTTACGCAAGCAACACTCACATCATCTCAGTTCAATTATACCTTGATGCTTGTGCTAACTTGCCATATCGAAAATCAGGAAAATAGTGCTCAATTCATCATGGTTTAATTATACCATTGATGTTTGCACTCACTTCCCACATTTTAAAAATCTCAATGATGACAAAAATCCAATAATCTAGTGACTGGTCTGCTTGTAGCTTTGCATTTCATTTGCATTTGCATTTAGCTTGTATTTCATTCTTGCATGGGATCCCGCATGCTCCTTTTATCCAAGGTTAAATCTATCACAGGAAACATTGAGGTATCATCACAAGTGTATACACAATCAGATTGATGACTCATATCTCTCCAGATATTGTCGACCCAGCGAAAATCTTATGCTACCCTCTCAACAGAACCAACATCAACATATTTAAATCTTTCTGCAACTTGATATCAACAAATTGTTAGTTCTTTATCCAATCAATCTTATCAATTCTATCAATCAATCAAATCTAAATCGATTCTCTCATGTCTTACATAGGATGTATCTTTCCTTAAACCAGACGTTCTGATCATGTTTTATATAGGATATATCATTCCTGAAACCAGAGGCTTTGATCATCTTTGTCTTATACAGGAGGTGTCATACTTGAAACTAGACTGAATCTTGATCTTATCAATCTAATCAATCAAGCTTTATTAATCATCAAGAACCACATCACCGTGATTGTAGAACTCACATTTTCATCAACCACAATTATAGACATCAAATCATTTCTAATCGAGATATCAATTTCGCAAAAAATCCAAAAACTCCAAAGATCAATTATCTCAATTGATCTCGCAAGGGGGCATCATCGTATCGCAATCTATCAACCAATAGTTGGGGCATCCTATCGAACCAATATCACCATAAAAAGGAGATTATTCTTTGAATCAACGTGTCATCACACCTCGCTTCAAAGAGGGGCAAAATGTATACACCTAAAAATGGTCTAAAGATAATTAATTAAATAAGCAATTAATTCAGATAAATTAATTCCCCCCATCAAATTCATCATCAAATTCCTTTCTTCTAAATCTCCTAATTAATTAAAACAAATCAATTATGAGTTGTTGAGATTAATTAGCCTTTTCCTATTATCTGAATTTTTAAATTCAAATTCTCCTAACTTCTAACCACCTAACCTCTTCCATCTAACCCCAGGTTTAACTAACCCCATCCTAGCTTGCACATCCTAACCACCATGTCCCCTTTCCTTAGACACTTGCTCTCTCATGAGCAAAGTCTCTTAACACTTGTCACAATAGAGATGGAAAATGTTCCCTTTCATCCAACCTCTTCTAGAAGCTCCTTGACACTTATCACCATAGAGATGAAAATGTTCCCTTTCATCCAACCTCTTCTTCAACCTCCTTCAATTTCACCATTGATATCTTCAGACTTAATCTTGATCGTTGATTCCTGTCACCTCACCCCTGGCCTTGGAAATCCTATAAATAGACCCCATTTTGTAGAAATAATGATCCCATATCATTTGCATTCAAGCATTGTTACTATAGTCATATAGCTCTTAGAAATATCATTTTAGCATTGTCATCATGTTCAATTTTAGCTTAAATCTAGCTTATTTTATAGCATAATCATGGAATCATGTATCTTAATCATTATCATTGCCAACTTAAATGCATTATTTATCATTTAAATCCTCCATTTATGTTTAGTCAAGTCACTTGAATTTGCATGACCAGATCTGAGAGTAAAATTCATACTTGCATTTACTGGGAGGCGATAGATCATTTAGCTATGGTTTATCTTTCTTTGCTTTAAATTCATTAACCATCCTTATAATGATTTATTGAGTGTTTTGTGTTGCATGAACAGGTGTACACTTCATAGGCACGACAATAAGAATACAAAGTTCTTTCACAATTCAGTTAAAATTAGGAGATCTTGGAATAAGGTGACGAGTATCAAGAACAGGGATAGTGATGTTTTGTATGACTTGGAGGAGATAAACAAGGAAGCGGCAGAATTCTTTACTGAGCTGATATCTAAGAACCACAACCTAGACTCTCGACACTAGGAAACTCTTCTGAGTAATATTCCAAAATTAATTTCAGAGAATCATAACCACTTTTTGTGTAAACCTGTTTCAATGGATGAAGTGAAACAAGTTGTTTTCTCGATGGTGTGCGACAAGGCTCCGGGACAAGATGGTTTCCTTGCCCTCTTTTATCAACAATTCTGGGAAGTTGTGGGGCATGAATTATGGTAGGTGGTGGAAGAAGTGAGAGTAAATCTAAAGGTGGAGAAAGAACTAAATTTCACATTCCTTACTCTAGTCCCTAAAGTGGAGAAGCCATCCTCTTTTGAATATTTTAGGCCTATTTCTCTATGTAATGTGATCTATAAGGTGATCAAAAAAGTTATAATGAACTGATTGAAACCCTTACTCAAATATATAATATCGGAGGAGAAAAGTGGTTTTGTACCAGGAAGATCAATTGTGGAAGGAATTATAATAACCCATGAAAGTATTCACTTTATCAGGCAAGCAAAGGTGGAACGAATGCTTATCAAATTAGATATCAGGAAAGCATATGATATGGTAGATCGGGAGTTCTTGTTCTCTATCTTGGAAAATTTTGGTTTCTCAACTCACTGGATAAATTGGGTGAAAGCATGCATAAATGGACTATGGTTCTCAGTGTTAGTCAATGGTTGTCCTCAAGGTTTTTTCCAAGCTTCTAGGGGACTAAGATAGGGGGATCCTCTTTCTCCATTTATTTTCATTAGCCTGGCAGAAGTTCTGGGAAGATACATCCAGAAACTAAAAAATGAGGATAGATGGAAGGGTGTCTAGTTAGCCAATGGTGTGGATCCAATTACACATCAATAGTTTGTAGATGATACAGTACTATTTGGGGACTCTTCTTTAAAAGAAGCTCAAACTATAAAAAGAACCCTCGACATTTTCTGTGAGGCATTCAAGCAACAGGTAAATTGGAAGAAATCTGATACTTTCTTTTTAATACTGATGTTAGAAAGCAAATAGAAACTCTTAGGATATTGGGTGACAAATCTGGCACCCTCCCTGGGAGATTTTTGGGAACACCCTTGTTTGGGGGGCCCAATAGGACTCATTTGTGGCAGAGATTATTTGACAGTTGTGTGAATAAGCTAGAGGGATGGAAATGCAAATGGCTCACCTTTGTGGGTAGGTTGTTATTATTGAAATCAGTCTTGTCGGCAATGCCCATCTACTCTATGATGTGCTTTAAAATCCTAGACAAGATTTCTAGTAGAATCAACCAGTTTATGAGGAAATTTTTTTGGAATGGGAAGGGCGACTAGGATAAAACCCCCTAGTTGCATGGCATAAAGTATGTCAACTTCGTCAAGTGGGAGGGACTGGGCTGAGGAAGTGGTACTTTCTAAACGAAGCCATGGGAGTGAAACTTATATGACAGATATATGTAAAGCTGAACCATAAGTGGGTTCAGATCCTCAAACATAAGTATCTAGATTTGTTAGATGATGAGAGGATTCTAATTTTTCGTGAACCTCCTCGAGGTTCAGCAATATGGAATTTTCTATTATCTTACAGGAAACTGATCACAAAACACATTACTTGGCAAGTAGGGAATGGGGAGAAAGCCAAGTTTTGGACACTCTTGGGATGGCAGACCAACTTTATATTTGAGGGAGAATATTGATATTATTAAACAAGTTATTGAGGATGTTTGGGGCATAAAAGTTAAGGATTATGTACATGCAGAGTGCTCTAATGGATTTGAGGTTTAGCAATGGAAAAACATGGATGAGTTGCCTTTATCTCCACAACAGAAGAGATGCTTTAAAAATATTCTGGATGAGTACTCCCCAGTTCTCAACATGAAGGAAGATGTCATCAAATGGCGTGGGTCAAAATCAGGTGCATACTTAGTTAAAATTGGCTATAATATTATTGAGAATGTAGACCTCCAACTGAATTGGCCCTCCCAACTATGTTGGAGTTCTAAGTGTCTCCCAAAGGCGGGAGTGTTCACTTGGCTGGTTTTCAATAGGAGGATTTTGATAGGAGATAAGATGTTGTGTCTAGCTTTCAATGGGCCTTTTCAATGTGTCATGAACAAAAGACATCAGGAATTATTAGATCACTTGCTTTTAAACTGTGATTTTTCCCAGGAAGTGTAGAGGTTTGTTTTGAGTAAATTAGGATGGTCAATACCCCTTCCAGACAATATCCCTGATTTCCTTAAGAGTTGGTTCATGGAGAAGACCAAATCTGTTCTTTCGAGTGTATGGACAATATCACCTTCCACTATGGTCTATAAATTATGGAAAGAGAGAAATAGGAGAATCTTTCAAGATAAATGGGAAGGGCTTGACAAAGTGTGTGGGAGAGTGGAGCGGGTTATTTCTAAAATTGTTTCTTCAGCAACAGTTAATCATAATTTTGTGAAACATCCATATAGTTCGATAGATAGTTCCATCCTTACTAGGTGGCCTCTTATCAAACTTAGATCCATTCATGGGTTCCCTAGGGTTAATCCTGTGAATGTCCCTATGGATGGGGAGATGGTGAAATGGTCAAAACTAGAGAAAGGGTGGGTGAAAATAAATTTTGATGGGGCATCAAAAGGTAATCCAGGGATTTCAAGCGTGGGATGTGTGGCTTGTGATGATGAAGGGAAGATCCTCTATACAGGTGCAAGAAGGCTATGAGATGACACTAATAATGAGGTGGAGGTTCAGGTGGCCTTACTAGAAGTTGAACTGGCAATAAATATAAAGGTGATGAAGGTACACTTGGAGGGTGATTCCCAAATTGTAGTCCAAGCCTTGATTAAAGGCTAGAAATTAAATAAATATGTACATAATATAAATGAAAAGTTGAAATTTTTCCAAAATTATTGCATCTTGCATGTGAAAAGAGAAGGAAATGTTATTGCAGATGGGTTGTTGAATGATGCGTGTGAGCTTGCGCTAGGGGAAGTGAAGTGGCATGATTGCAAACAGGAAATAGTTAGTTGGATTTAAGACTACTTGCCAAGTTTGTACATCAAACAATTCAAATTTCTTGTCAGACAACCAGATTTTGTTCTATGTAAGGTTGAGTTAATGAGAATTTATTGTGAAATGCTCTTTGAAATGGCAGTGAAGGTGGAGTTCTTTGTATTGAACACTAATTTTCAAGTGCTTGCACATTTAATGAAAAGAGTTGTTAAGTTGGTGAAGCCAATTTTTGGACAGATTTCATCAGAATTCTTTCCAACTATTCAACAAGTATAGAAATGGAAGCCAATTTCACTCCAGAGTCTTCCAAGCTTATACCAACTTTTCGAGGACCTGTCCCCCTCAAGAAGCTTGAGAAGATGTTTTTGGAAAAGTTCCAATATTCTTGAAGGTAATTCAACTGGTTTTGGGAGAAGAGGTGGCGGTTATCGGCCACCGATATAGGTGCGGAGCTGATATTTACTCACTTATCATGGCGTGAGGATTGGAGTTGGGAAACACCTATGAGGAGGTGAGAAAAGTGTTGAAGAAAATCATTCCAAAAGAGTACAAGTATAGTTTAAAATTTGTTTGATAGGCAAGGTTTATCCTCACTTTTCAGCCTTCAGTGTAAAGAAATGTTATCTTTCCCAACAAAAATTCAAACAATAAACTCACAAATTTGAGTTCTTATTATTTAAAAAGGTGCACTCAGAAAAGGATATGGTCTTGTGTCAAAAATTTGTTGCATCACTAGATGAGGATCCTTTATATGATTGGGGTATATAATTCCTTATATTAAGAAACCTCGTGAAGCAAAATCGAGCAATAATGATGGCAAAATAAAGGATCATTTGGAATTGTTGTTTAGTAATAACTATGATAATGAATAATAAATAATCAATGTAGTATTTACTATTTCTAAAGAAAAATAGTAACAATAATGGTGTACACTATCAATAGTTCTTCAAAACTAATTATACGGATTTCATTTACATCTCTAGATAAATAGAGTTACTTTAAAATAATAACAAAAATAATTCTCATTACCCACGATAAAAAATAGAAAAAGCAATTGAACAACATTAACTAAGGACATCTTCCCTTTTTGAATGGAAGAGATTTGCAACTTTCCCACTTTTCCTAGCTTTCAAATTTTGAAATTTCGTCTCCCATGGTATTTGTGGAAGGTGGGCGGAAGATCCCCCCACCTGTTGATCCTTCGCTGGACTCTATTATTGTAAAAGATCCTATCAACAAAATTTATTCTTTTCCAAGAGATAATACACCCCTTGGTGTTAAAGAAGCCTCTCAAATTGTGGGGGCTCTAAGAGCACTCCACTTGTGAAAGAGACGACAGTAAATGGTACTGAAGTCGTGGTTTCGTCGGACAAACCCAAGGAGAACATGACCATTTCCAATTCCAAGGTGACTGTCGCTCATGATGAGATTGTTTCCAAGAATGGGGAAACATATAAGGTGAAGCCAAATGGTACCATGCTTGACAAGGGCTAGAAAACTATGCTTGTTGGCAGTCCTCATGTTGGGGTGGAACCCAAATTTGTCCCAGAATGTTTGCAAACTATGGAAGGCACAACTACTGTCTTACCTGACATGGTGGTGGACCACATTGTGCTCAACATGAATAACACTCTAGTGGGAAAATAATTCTCCCTTAGACCTATTGTAGAAATGATTTGAAAATGGGCTACTGCCAAATGGAAGCTTAAGGGAAGTGTCTTAGTAAGCACCATGCTTGGTGCTATCTTCCTTTTCAAATTTACAATGGAGGAGGATGTTGTCATGGCACTCTCTGGATTCTAGAATTATGACAAGAATCACCTTTCTCTTTGTAGATGGAAACCTAATTTTGACCCGACTGCTAACCTACACAAGTTGGCCACGGTCTAGGTTCACCTCCTAGGACTTCCTTTGGACTATTGGGATGAATCAGTTTTTAGATGAATTGATAATACATTCGAACACTTTGTGGCTCTGGATGATATTACATGGACCAAATCAAGGTTGGTGTATTCTTTCTTTTGCATTTTGCCAGTTGTTAGTAAGAATCTTCCCAATTTTATTACTCTAAAGTCTAAACTTGGAAGTTGGATTAGAATTTGTTCTATGAAAATGCTACAATTTTTTGCTAGAAGTGCTCCAAGGCTAACCATTTATTCTTTGAATGTAAATAACTTAAACCAAAGCCTCTTAATCTTAAGGAACTTCTTGTCATTTTTTTGTCAACTTAGGGTCTAGTTTGAGATATGCTTGCCTGCATAACTTGCGTATTATGCATGCCTGCATAACCTTTGTGTTATGCACTCTTCCTTGTTGAGAACCTATAGCGACGGGGCTCTAAATATATTTTTTCAGTTGACTAGGTCGACCGGTCAACTCACATAAGTCTACCAGCTAGAGGGTTCGATGATCGATGGCGGGCTGGTTTCCCCTTTTCCTCTCTATTAGACATAATGTACCACTGAGAGCGGGGTGAATTAGTGGTTCTCAATCTTTTCGCTTTAACTATCCTATGTGTGTATACTAGTTATTAGATCTAACTCAATGCAGACTTACCCGTTAGTGGGGAGACTAATCACAAATGTATTCACACATTAAGGGACATCACATAACACTAGCATATACGAGGAAAACCCAAGATGGGAAAAACCTAGGTGAGAAATGTTGCTGGAGTCTACTACTCCAATCTAGCCTCATAATGAATCTCTGATTACAATGTTTAGGGTACCAACCCAAGGAGCACCAACTCAAGGAGCTACAACCCTTGCACCGAGCTACAACTTAGTGAATACAAAGCATAATCATTTACAAGTTAATATCCTTGTTACAAATGGATTTTGTAACACTTCTGCAAATCTCACTACTGGATCTCTTGTTCGGTTCACTGCCAGTTCTCTTCCTCACCCTCTCACTATGGCAACCTTATTGGTTTAGCCTCTTCTCCTTCTCTACCAGTTCTCTCTTTGTCAGTTCTCTGCTTGTCTACTCTGCACTCTTTTGTAGCTCTTCGCTGTCAGTTTGGTCACCACCGGTTACCTCACTATTGCTGGTTGAACTCTTCAACCTTAGACTCTCTCACTCTCAGTATCTCTTTAGATACTCATTGAGTACCTAACTGATCTTCTCTCAAATGCAACAACCCTCTCTCATTCAGCAGCTTGTCAGTTTCTTTAACCTCACCAGTTAAACCTTTGCCAAAACCTATTACTAGTTGTCTCCCTACTGCTTGATCTCTATGATCCTCTGTAGATATCACACTTCATCTACTTCTCTATTTTTCCTTGTGCATCAGTTGGCAACATCTCTCTCTGAGGCATCATCAAATCTGTCTTTGGCTCGCATATTTGTGTTCAGAATTTCCCGCCAAGAGCAACATTCAAACTTGGCGCCGTAGGGTTTCTTCCACTAATCACGATGCACATTGAATTTAATCAAATCTCATTCAATCTGATCTCCAAGACAACTATATTCACATCAGAGCCATTAACGTGCCTTCCAATACATGTTTGTTATATTTAGCAAATATGGATAGTCAGTTAGCAAGACACAAGATCAATCACCATTAATGGTACTACAGATTTCATCACCAACCTTATTCTACACCTAGACACTCTGCACTAATCGATGCATCTCATCAATCACTTTTGTTCGACCTTCCTTGAGATGCACACCTCTGCAACACATCCCATGATTTACGGGGTCTGCAATTAATATTGACCCACTCTGTGTGAACCTCGTCGATGCACACTCCATCTACTATTGCATGCATGCCAACCACCTTGACTCCACGTGGTACCTTTGTCGACATCAACCTTAGCTTAGACCTTTGTGTTGGTTCAAATAAGATCATCGACCAACCACTCAACCGGTCCTTCTTTTTTGTCGATTCACCAACCCTGTTGTTATCTCACACTTTACCAGTTACCCTTCATGTCTGCACTTTGCTGATCTACTGGTGGAACACCTGAACTAGTCGCAAACATGCCTATCCATAGCATGTTCATTCTCATCAAGTAGGATAACATCACTTAGCCTCTTTTCTTCCTTACCATTTCTCATGCTCACTAGTAGTCATCTTGATGAAACCATGTCATCAACCTTCAACTAATTCTAGCTGAGGAATCTACATAGCAGTTTTATTCTCTACTTGTAGCTACTCCACTTTGCCTTCTTCATCATCAAACCAGACATTATCTCATCCAGTTTTCCAAGGTGACAAAACCATCACTCTTCATCTATTTTAGCAACTTAATCACTCCTTCTCTATCAGTCTAGTGCATATCCCTGATTTCGTGCACTTGAGGTATTCTATTGATTCACCAGTAGATCTAGTGTCATCCTTCAAACCCCTGCCTTCCACTTTTGTCTTATCTCACAGAACTAAGATGCATACTTTTCATAATAGGAGATAAGCTCCACTTACTAGTGGGAGTGAGTCCTTTTCATCTGCACCCTATAATGCACTCATGTGACTTCCCTTTTTGTGCATCATATCTTCAAACAGGCACATGCGATCCAGTGTGAGTACATTCATTGTCAGTCATCTCTTCACATGGTGACTACATCTTCATCCGGTGGGATTCCTATTGTACTGCATCCACACAACATAGCGGTGACTTGTACATTCTTCTCCTCCTGTGTTGACATGATATAGGTAACATTTTGCCTCTTCATAACAAATAATATATCAACATCTTTCCCACTCACAGATGTCATCATTTACTGGTTGTTATACCATACCGATCTCCTATCCATATCTTCCACACAAGTTAGACACTAACTTGTGTACTAGTGAGTCAACTGTGACTCCAATGGTCATTCCCCCTTTGGACATTCTTCTTCTTTACTAGTGAGCTAGCAACACTAGTTGACATCAATGACTTCGTATCAACAATAATCCCATACCGGTTGTCCGTCTATACCCATTGACATCAATAAAAATAAAATACCAACAATATCCCCCTTTGGAATTAATGTCAACTCATGTAGTATCTGACATACTACATAATCTCTCTCTCCTTTTGTGTGATCCAACTCTCCCCCTTTGGATAATCGATGAATTCTCACATATTTATTATGCGGTATACTACAAAAATTTTCTCCCCCTTTGACAAAAATGGCAAAGGGCATTGTTAGGATATCATTCCTTGTATCTATCAGGCACTGACATAGATCTTTCTCCCCTTTATCTTTATTAGATGCATCTCCTCTTTTGATACCACTTGTTTCAATTTCTCAAGTTATAGCTCTTGAGATGGAGGACTCAACCATCAACTGACACCAATTTCTCAGCTACAAAGTGTATATACAAACTAGAAGCCTTTGCATATACAAGTTTGAAACCAATTGAAGGCACATGTGTCAGTAAAACAAAACTTACCTGACAGTCAGACTGCATCATCTGCCCTTTGATATGCAGAAGCCATTCTAACCCCAATTAGTTGATTCAAGTATTGAAGCTGACACTGATACCAATTTTATCTTCTTCGATACCAACTGTATGTTCTCCTATGCAAGTAACTCTTCTTCTTTGTAGGCAACACTCTCAGTGATCTAGTTGATTTCAATTGAATAGGCATTGAAATATCTCACAAAATTAGACACTTCCAAAAACACCATCACACTGGTACAGCCATAGACACTTACATACCCTATGTGTACAACAAATTTGATACAAACTAGAAGTTATGGCTGTTAACTCCCCCTGATTCATACATCTCAGGTCCATACTACCGATCATGTCCAAAACCAGAGCCAAAAAACCCTTTATATTTGTTGAGCTATGAATATGTGATCAATCTAATGATCTATCAACTTCATTATATCTACCACAGTGAATGACATGATCCTGGATGTACAAAATTCCATACAGTATCATCATCATGCCATGAATCAAACTGGTTAGCCCAAAACATGTATGCCTACATGATCAATAACTGAGCCAACATATATCATTCAAGTCTTCATCAACACCATCTGAGACATAACTTCCCATTCCATGTTACCAGGGCTAATGCAATGATCTCCAACCTCATTGTCTTACATAACCTGCAAGTACCTATTTAACATTCATGCCGACAACATCCTGCACATACCAGTTTCCTACACCAGTCCATTATCACTACAGAAGCACCTTCCTATGACTCCTAACATTTTGTGTCATAATGTATCTTATTTCAATTGTTAATCTCCATCCATTGACACATGTAGTAGTGATCCAACTCTGATCTATAGGTGTGAAGCCAAGGCAACCACTACACACACTTATCTTCTCATTTCCATCCTTCATACTTACAACAATATGTTCTTCCATGTGTCTTCTTTCACTAAGGGGGTGAATGATAAGTTTAGTGTGTAACCCCCCCAAGGTCCTGCATCTCCTTTAGGCATTAGGAGATATAACCTATGCACATTTCTGGTTCATGGTTGCATCCTCTTGCTTCTTCCTCCATACCTTCTTGGTCTCATTCTTCTTCCCATTTTCAGTCATGGGAGCAGGTCTTACCTTCTTCTACAGATGGGTCATTTCATTTTTGGACTCTGCTACACAACCAGAAGTGGTGCCATAGTAGCACATAACATCCATCCCTACTTCATGATAGGGGAATCTCTTATCATACTGGTTTGACCATCTTATTCTGGTCATGTTGCTATGACTGGCAACCGAAACCAGTGGACCTCTTGATCCTGCAGGGATATTTATCCCTTAGTTCCATGTAGGTCTCTGACTTCCATATGCTCTATATACATTTCTAAGTTGAGCATAGCTTCTATACTAGCTTCCATATGACTGCAATATCTTCTTCCTACATTCATAACTTCTATGGCCAATTCTATTGTAGTTATAACAAACAATATTTGCATAACTGGGAGAGGGGATATGCATGTATCTACTCCTAGATACATTTTTCTCATATGCATGATATCTATGAGATCCTAGATTACTCCTTCTAGATCTCTTTCTACATTCTTCTGCCCTATGGCCATGACCATTACATGAAAAGCAATAAATGGAGAAGGGAGGTTTATAACTTACAAACTTATTTTGCCATGCATGAGGAGATCTTACCGATCTGGCATCTCCATTTTTCCCTCTTTGAGGATAAATCCTACGTTGTCCATTCTTTGAATTTCCTCCATCTGGTCCCTTCATCCTCCACACTTGTCCTAACATGTGGGTGGTAGCATTTGTTTTTCTTCTACCGGTGGAAGGTCTTCTTTGCTGTCTTCCCATATTCTTTCTTCTAGTGAATTTGTCTTCTCCGATCTTCCATTTTCCTTTGGGATATGAAATGTTTCTCCTTCTTGCAGCACCGATCTTCATCCTTGTCTACATGTCTTCACCGGTTGTGGTTAGGTCAACCTTCTTCTGAGGAACATTTCTAACTATGAAGGTTTGTCCCTTGTTCTCTCCATTTGAGGAGACAAATAGAATATTATTGTGGGGGACATTATTGCTGGTGGAGCATTCACTGACACCACTTCCTAATCCTCTGCTATCCTTGGAATGCTTTGCTTCTTCAAGATCTTGTCCAAGGTATCATTGTTTCCATCAAACTAGATTCTTACCTTGAGCTCATCCTGATATTTCTCAAGGTAATTTTGAAGAACCTCCATTTCTCCAAGTAGCTGCTCATGTTCTTTATCTTTTACCTCTAGCTCAAATGCTAGGTCTTTACACCGATACTCCTTGGTGTCTTCTTCTTGAGGCTTCAACTCTGAGATGTATTTCTCAGAAATTTCAAGGCATTTGATCAATTGGTTTTGCTCCACAATAGCAGCATTCTTGAATAGCTTGTATTCATTTCTTACTCTTCTAAGTTCTTCAAGTGAATTTACAAGCTCTCCTTCAAGATCAACTTTTGCTTCCTATTCTTCGTCACCTTCACTATCACTGCCAAACACATCTTGTTGGTAGGAGTGATCTGCATGATCATTTTTATATGTGTGCCTCTCATCTTCTGATTCTTGAGCCATGAAGAGGTGGGTTCCTTCATCATCATTATTGCAGCTTCTAGCAGATTTGTCTTCATCATCTACAGATACATGAGATACATTTCTCATTCTACCTTCACAAGTTGGTTCTGCAGTAGTAGGCTCATTTCCATAGAGCTTCTTCAATCTATCCCATAAACTTTTTGTAGATCTACATGTTGGCATTATGTGAACTAGTATGAGGACATAATGACATTGTGTGTTGTCATTGATGTCAATATGCTGAAGAGATGAGAATCGGCATATGTGAGAACTGGTATAACACTGTGAATCGACATTTGTGCCAAAGTGAAGCGGTGTGTTTGTTCAAGGTGAACAGGCATATGGTTATGGGAACCAGCACATGGAAGCTTTGTATGACTACTGGTTGGTAGTCTCAACTTTAGGGTTTCCGATTGAAGTGCTTCAAGCCTATGTGGCTCAATCAGTGACTTTGTGTGATGAGTTAGCATGGTAACGAAGAACAGATCATGTTGCCATGTAAGCCTTGTGCGCGTGAAGGATCTTGCATGAAGGAGATTGTTCCTATCTACCTTGGGAATGTGCAAAGTCTGTAAATAGTGATAACGTGTGATGGGTTATTAGCCGCTAAGAAATCAGTGGAAAACGAATGATGGAGAATGTCTTGAGATTGGATCAAGACTGTTGCATTTAATGCAATGTGCTCAATAGTCAGGATTGAACTGTTTGAATTCCTTAACCTAACAGGTTTAGGATTTATGGTTTATGCTACCGGCCTATTTGTTTTCCTATAAGGTTGATGTTGTGTTTCTTTCTGAGGTTGTTGGCAAAAGTTATGTGTGTGTATCCAAGAGAAGAGATACGTAATTCTTGCCAGACTAGAAGAGAGAAGTGATACCTGCAGAGTGTAAGTGCAAAAGGTGAAGAGGAGATAAAGCAGATCTGCATTAGCATTGAGTGCTGTTACTAGATCATTGTAAACCTATTGATCTCTAACCACTTCAACAGTTGAGAAATCCCTTAACAGGGTAGCTTTAACCAGCTTGCTGTAAATCCTTTAACAGGGTGCCTCAAAACCATTGAGTTCTTGAAATCCTCTAACAAGGTAACTTTTAACAGGGTTTAACCCTTAACCAGGTATTCTAGCCATCCCTTAACCAGGTGATCCCTATTAGGATCGGTTCCTAACAGAACCTATTGTATCAGTCTTTAACCGGACAAGGCTCCTAACAGAGCGGACTTCTAAAGAGTTCAAAAACAAGATTGTGGGTATTCATCCCCGTCATGGTTTTTCCCAGTTGGGTTTCCATGTGAAAAATATGTGTCATATGTGATGTCTTCTTCATGTGATGCTATGTTGTTTTCTGTCAAGCCGTGAATCATGTTGATCTAGCTGTTATATGTATATCTTTGATGGTAGATTTATGTGTTCATGTACTAGGGTGAAATGGAAATGAAGTGTTAGATTGTATGAGAAGATAAGTGTCAACTGGTTTATGCTTGTCTTAGTTATTCTAAGTTTTGTCAGTTGTACTCTGTTTAAAGATCGGTGTTACTATTTGTCTGTCAATGCACAGTGTTTGCTGACAAACCGGTTTAAGATTGTGTTTTTGCCTGTACTAATTCACCCCCCCTCCTAGTACCAGTTTGGTACTATCCGTTCATCATTGAGTTATCAATTGGTATCAGAGCATCCTCCAGGTCCTCTGTGTTATAAGCTTGACCGCTTGATGTAAAGATCCCAGTCTAATGATGAAGAGGGAAGGTCCAAAGTTTAATAGAGAAAACTTCAGTATATGGAAAGACAGAATGAAGATATACATCAGAAGCATGGGTGATCAACACTGGAGCTATGTTGAGAATGCCTATATTTCCCCTACCGGTACTCTCACCTATGACCAAAAGAGAGAGATGTAGGAGAATGGACAAGTCATGGAAGCCCTAATTAGTAGTTTATCTGACATTGAGTTTATTGATGTCCAAGATAAGGTAAATCCCAAAGATGTATGGGATACTCTTGAACATATCTATGGCAGTGATGAGCATGTAAAACAAGCTAAGGAAGAAAGCCTTAGAGTGAAGTTTGAAGATATGCAGATGGTTGAAGGTGAGACCATCCAACAGTATGGAATAAGAATCAAAACCATTATTGGAGATATCAAGAGTGCAGGTGGTAAAATGGAAGATTCCACTGTGGTAAGCAAAGTCCTGAGATCCTTATTACCGGTCTATGCAATAAGGGTTGCTGCTATTCAAGAGCTGAGATCAATAGACAAGACTAAGGTATCCCTAGACTTCATCATTGCAAAGTTGATAGCCTATGAGCTAAACAGTTTTGATGGTAGTGTTCAAAAGACTGAATCAGCTTTTAAAGCTTCTATTGTACCATCTAGAAAAGGAAAAGAAGCTAGCACTAGTGGTGAACCAAGAATGGATGATGAGGAGATTCTAATGGCATTTGAAGCTCTTCTTGCTAGGAAACTTCCTAAGGGAACCGACAAATACAGAGGTAAGCTCCCTTTGAAATGATTTTCTTGTAACCGAATAGGACATATTGCTGTAAACTTTCCTAATGGCGACAACAAGGACAAACCAGAAAGGTTCAAGAAATTCAAAGGAGGAAACCAGAGAAACTATTTTGTGGCAGTTGATGAAGGTGTTACAGATGAAGAATTAGAAGGTGAAGAAAATGAAGATATTGTGTTTGTTGCTGTCAAGGAAGATGTGTCAGACAAGAAGGCTCTTGTCTCCTAGTTTGATAATTCCAATGAGTGGATTATTGATAGTGGCTGTTCTCACCATATGACTGGTGACCAAAGCAAGTTTCTATCCTTGGAAGAATATGATGGTGGTGTGGTTCGCTTTGGAAAAGATGCACCATGCATGGTCAAAGGCAGAGGGTCCATCTCTCTAAATGAAAAGAGTAGTGCTGACAATGTGTACTGGGTTGATGGTCTCAGAAACAACCTTCTAAGTGTTGCCCAGCTAAATGCCAGTGGTCTCACTCTGGAATTCAAGAATGGAGTATGCAGAATCAAAGGAAAGAATGGTGAATTGGTGGCCACCGACATGCAGACCAAAGGTAACCTATTTCAGCTAAATGCAAATATAAGTACATGTCTTATGGCTAAATTTGATGATAGCTAGATATGGCATAGGAGACTCTGCCATGTAAACTTTGATAACATTGTGAAGTCTAATAAGATCAAGGTAGTTAGAGGGCTGCTGGTGCTAAGAAAACCGGATAATACCTTGTGCAAAGAGTGTCAATTGGGGAAAATGTCTTTCTCAACCTTTAAAGGTAAACCTTTCACTGCTGACAATTTGATTGATCTTGTGCATACTGATTTGTGTGGTCCTATGAAAACTAGGAGTGTGCAGGGTGATAGGTACTTCATGATTCTCACTGATGACTACTCAAGAATGATGTGGGTCACATTCTTGAAAGATAAGTCTGAAGCTTTTGTAAAGTTCAAAGCTTTTAGAGCATTAGTGGAGAAGGAAAGCGGTAAAAGAATCAAGTGCCTGAGAACTGATCAAGGAGGGGAATTCAACAAGTACTGTGAAGAACATGGCATCAAGAGGCAACTATCTACCCCCTGGACTCCATAGCAGAATGGCCTAGCAAAGAGGAATAATAGGACTGTGGTTGAAGAAGCTAGAACTATGTTGATTCAAGGAAATGTAGCTCACACCTTTTGGAGAGAAGCGGTGAGCACTGCAGTTTACACAATGAACTAGGTACTCATCAAGAAAGGTAAGGATAAAACTCCTTATGAGTATTGGACCGGTAAGACACCTGTGGTTAGCTACTTTAGAGTGTTTGGTAGCAAATGTTACATCAAGAGGAGCAAACACTAGAGCAAATTTGCTGCGAAATGTGACGAGAGAATATTCCTAGGGTATTCCACCAAGAGCAAAGCTCTCAAGTGTTTCAATAATAGGACTCAAAGAATTATGGAAAGCATCAATGTAAGAGTTGATGAAAGCTCTAAGAAAACTAAGGAAATCAACAGTGAGCAAGCGGTAAATGAACCGGTTGTCAGTCAATCGAGTACCAGTAATAGTGTTCCTACACCGGTAGACGTAGATGCTGATACTGATGGAGATGAGGATGAAGAAGAAAAGCAAGAGGAATATAGCAAGACCATTCCTCGGTATGTCAAGCTAAATCATGATCCTAAGAAGATCATAGGAGATAAGGATGCAAGAATCCTTACAAGAAGAAAGGTTAGAGAAAACTCATGTATGATCTCTGAATTTGAGTCTAAATCATTCAAAGAGGCACATAAATATGAAGACTAGATCAAGGCAATGGAAGAGTAACTTGAGCAGATAGAGAAAAATGGTACATGGTCTTTGGTACCCAAAGCGGAGCATAAAAATGTCATTGGTACCAAATGGGTTTTCAGAAATAAGCTGAATGAGGATGGCACAGTGATTAGAAACAAAGCCAGACTGGTGTGCAAAGGATATGCCCAAGAGGAAGGAGAAGACTATGGAGAAACCTTTTCTCCTGTAGCCAGATTGGAAGGAATTCGTATGCTTCTTGCATATGCAGCTTTTAAAGGATTCAAAGCATATTAAATGGATGTAAAATCTGCATTCCTAAATGGTGTACTTCAAGAGGGGGTGTATATAGAGCAACCAGATGGGTTTACTCTATCTGAAGACAATGACATGGTATGTCGGCTACATAAAGCCTTATATGGTCTAAAGCAGGCACCTAGAGCATGGTATGAATGTCTACATTCCCATCTTGTGAAGATTGGATTTGAGAGAACAAGTGAAGATAGCAATATCTACTTGAAGTCTGAAGGAGATCAGATCCTGATCTGTGAGGTATTTGTTGATGACATTATCTTTGGTGGAGATGACAAGATGAGTCATGAGTTTGTAGATGAGATGAAGAAAGAGTTTGAGATGTCACTCATAGGGGAGATTAAGTTCTTCATTGGACTACAGATCCAACAGATGAAAGATGGAATCTTTATCACTTAGTCCAAGTATGTCAAAGAGGTGTTGAAGACCTTTGGCATGGAAGATAGCAAACTGGTTGGTACACTGATGGTAACTGGTTGTAAACTATCCAAAGAGGATGACTCAACATTGGTTGATAAGGAATACCGATCAATGACTGGTAAATTACATTATGTAGTGCATAGCAGATAGGATATTGTACATGCAGTTGGCATTACTGCAAGGTTCCAAAAAAGTCCTAGAGAATCCCACCTAGTTGCAGTCAAGCAGATTCTTAGGTATCTGAAGGGAACTATTTACTATGGGTTATGGTATCCATACAATAATGATTTTAACTTGAGAGTGTTCATAGATGCTGATTGGGCTGGTAATGTAGATGACCGGAAGAGCACAACTGGTGGTGCATTCTTTCTTAGTAGTGGACTAGTCTCATGGATGAGTAAAAAGCAGAGTTGTATCTCTCAGTCTACATCAGAATCAGAGTATGTTGTAGCTTTCATGAACTACACTCAAACAATCTGGATGAAGCATGTATTAAATGGCTTCAAAGTTCCTATATCTGAACCGGTAAGTATATTTTGTGACAATACTAGTGCAATTAACATCTCCAAGAATCCGGTTTTGCATTCTAGAACCAAGCACTTTGAGCTTAAGTATCATTTCTTGAGGGAAAAGGTTCAGAACAAAGAGATTACACTAGAACATGTTTCTAGTAAGGAGCAGTTAGCAGACATATTCACCAAGCCTCTCCCAAAGGCTACATTTATGTACTTAAGAGGGGAATTAGGGGTGTTGCCCCTTCAGGAAGTAAACTAAAGGTATATGCTCCACATCAGTCAGGTATTGCATAGTCAAATTTTTCTTCTAGATTGATGTGTTGAAGGATGCTACTCCTCAGTTTGAGCAGCATAATGGAATAGGGAAGCTTGTGCCTCCACTTTGGCATTGTTGTCAACGGGAGAAGAAGAGAAGTGAAGAAGATATCTGCAAAAATTGGGGGAGAAGATGTGAAGCGGAGAGATATCTTTGTATATTGCCATCAATGCCAAAGGGGGAGATTGTTGGTATTATGTGAACCAGTATGAGGACATAATGACATTGTATGTTGTCATTGATGTCAATATGCTGAAGAGGTGAGAACTGGCATATGTGAGAACCGGTATAACATTGTGAACCAACATTTGTGCCAAAGTGAAGCGGTGTGTTTGTTCAAGGTGAACCAGCATATGGTTATGGGAACTGACACATGGAAGCTTTGTATGACTACTAGTTGGTAGTCTCAACTTTAGGGTTTCCAGTTGAAGTGCTTCAAGCCTGTGTGGCTCAATCGATGACTTTGTGTGATGAGTTAGCATGGTAATGAAGAATAGATCATGTTGCCATGTAAGCCTTGTGCGCGTGAAGGATCTTGCATGAAGGAGATTGTTCCTATCTACCTTGGGAATGTGCGAAGTCTGTAAATGGTGATAACATGTGATGGGTTATCAACTGCCAAGAAATCAGTGGAAAACAAACGATGGAGAATGTCTTGAGATTGGATCAAGACTATTGCATTTAATGCAATATGTTCAACGGTTAGGATTGAACCATTTGAATTCCTTAATCTAATAGGTTTAGGGTTTAGGGTTTATGCTACCGACCTATCTGTTTTCCTATAAGGTCGATGTTGTGTTTCTTTCTAAGGTTGTTGGAAAAAGTTGTGTTTGTGTATCCAAGAGAAGAGATACATAATTCTTGTCAGACCAGAAGAGAGAAGTGATACCTGTAGAGTGTAAGCATAGAAGGTGAAGAGCTAAAGTAGATCTGCATTGGCATTGAGTGTTGTTACCAGATCATTGTAAAACCTGTTGATCTCTAACAACTTCAATAGTTGAGAAATCCCTTAACAGGGTAGCTTTAACCGGCTTGCTGTAAATCCTTTAACAGGGTGACTCAAAACCATTGAGCTCTTGAAATCCTCTAACAAGGTAACCTTTAATAGGGTTTAACCCCTAACTGGGTGATCCCTAGCAGGATCGGTTCCTAACAGAACCTATTGTATCAGTCTTTAACCGGACAAGGCTCCTAATAGAGCGGACTTCTAAAGAGTTCAAAAATAAGCTTGTGGGTATTCATCCCCACCGTGGTTTTTCCTAGTTGGGTTTCCATGTGAAAAATATGTGTGTCATATGTAATGTCTTCTTCATGTGATGCTATGTTGTTTTCTGTCAAGCAGTGAATCATGTCAATCTAGCTGTTATATGTATATCTTTGATGGTAGATTACTTGTTCATGTACTAGGGTGAAATGGAAATGAAGTGTTAGATTGTATGAGAAGATAAGTGTCAACTGGTTTATGCTTGTCTTAGTTATTCTAAGTTTTGCCGATTGTACTCTGTTTAAAGACCAGTGTTACTGTTTATCTGTCAATGCACATTGTTTGCTGACAAACCGGTTTAAGATTATGTTTTTGCCTGTACTAATTCACCCCCCCCTCTCAGTATTGGTTTGGTACTATCCATTCATCATTGAGTTATCACTGCATCTATCCACTAGTGAGGAGACATCACTGGATAGCCCGCTGAGTATAGCCTTCACTGATGCTTCATTGAACTAGTTTCTTCTTTCTGCATCTGAATCAGTGGGAGGATAGACTTTACTAGGGCAACCATTTACAATAGACATCCAGACATCATACCCTTGAGAGGATAAGTGAACTTCCATTCTACAACTCCAAATGGAATAGGTAGACCCATTAAACAGGGGAGCTAGGATTGACACCAAACAGAACATTGTTTCCTAAAGCCAGAATCTAACCAAGCTAGAGAAAGCTTATGAACTGGGAACCTAGGCTCTGATACCAATTGTTAGACATAATGTACCACTGAGAGGGGGGTGAATCAGTGGTTATTAATCTTTTCCCTTTAACTATCCTATGTGTGTATACTAGTTATTATATCTAACTCAATGCAGACTTACCAATTAGTGGGGAGACTAATCACAAATTTATTCACACATAAAGGGACATAACAAAACACCAACATATATGAGAAAAACCCAAGATGGGAAAATCTTGGTGAGAAATGTTGTTGGAGTCTATTACTCCAATCCAGCCTCACAATGAATCTCTGATTACATTGTTTAGCAAACCAACCCAAGGAGCACCAACCCAAGGAGCTACAACCCCTGCATTGAGCTACAACTCAATGACTACAAAGCATAATCATTTACAAGTTAATAGCCTTGTTACAAATGGATTTTGTAACACTTCTGCAAATCTCACTACTAGATCTCTTATCTGGCTCACTGCCACTTCTCTTCCTCACCCTCTCATTGTTGCAACATTATCTCCTGCTGCAACCTTATTGTTTCAGCCTCTTCTCCTTCTCTATTGGTTCTCTCTCTATCGGTTCTCTACTTGTCTACTCTGCACTCTTCTGCAACTCTTCACTATTGGTTTGGTCACCACCAGTTACGTCACTGTTACTAGTTGAACTCTTCAACCTTGGACTCTCTCACTCTCACTCTCTCTTCAGATATTGGTTGAGTACTTGACTGATCTTCTCTCAAATGCAGTAACCCTCTCTCATTCAGTAGCTTGCCAGTTTCTTTAACCTCACCGGTTAAACCTTTGCCAAAACCTATTACCGGTTGTCTCCCTATTGCTTGATATTTATGATCCTCTGTAGATACCACACTTCATCTAATTCTCTATTCAACCTTGTGCATCACTTGGCAGCATCTCTCTCTGAGGCATCATCAAATCTATCTTTGGCTCGCATATTTGTATTCAAACTTTCCCGCCAAGATCAACATTCAAACTTGGCACCTTAGGGTTTCTTCCACTAATCACGAGGCACATCAAATCTAATCAAATCTCATTCAATCTAATCTCCAAGGCAACTATCTACACATCACCACCATTAACATGCTTTCCAATACACATTTTCTATGTTTAGCAAACATGGACAGTTGGTCAGAGAGACACAAGATCAATCACAATTAATGGTTCTGCAGATTTCATCACCAACCTTATTCTACACCTAGACATTTTACACTGATCGATGCATCTCATTTATCACTTTTGTTTGACCTTCCTCAAGATGTACACTTCTGCAACACTTCCCATGATTTACGAGGTCTGCAATTAATATCGGTTCACTCTGTAACAACCTTGTCGGTGCACACTATATCTACTACTATATGCATGTCCACCACCTTGAATCCATGTGGCACCTTTAACAACATCCACGTTATCTTGGACGTCTATTTTGATTCAGATAGGATCACTAACCAACCACTCAACTGGTCCTTCTTTTCTGTCGATTCACTAACCCTACCGGTATCTCACACTTTACCAGTTATCCTTCATGTTTGCACTTTGCTGATCTGTTGGTGGAACACCTTAATTGATCGCAAGACATGCCTATCCATAGCATACTCTTTCTCATTAGGTAGGAGCACATCACTTAGCCTCTTTTCTTCCTTACTAGTTCTCATGCTTACCAATAGCCATCCTAGTGATACCATGCCATCAACCTTCAACTAATTCCATATGAGGCATCTGCATAGTGGTTTCATTCTCTATTTATAGTTGCTCCACTTTTCCTTCTTCATAATCAGATTAGACATCATCTCAACCAGTTTACCAAGGTCACAAAACCATCACTCTTCACATCTATTTTGGCAACTCAATCATGCCTTCTCTATCAGTCCAGTGCATATCCCTGATTTCATGCACTTGAGGTATTCCTTTGATTCACTGGTAGATCCAATGTCAGCCTTCAAACACCTGCCTTCCACTTCTATCTTATCTCACAAAAATAAGATGCATACCTTGCATAATAGGAGATAAGCTCCACTTACCAGTGGGAGTGAGTCCTTGTCATCTGCATCCTATAATGTATTCGTGTGACTTCCCTATTTGTGCAATATATCTTCAAATAGGCACATGTGATCTAGTGTGAGTACATTTACTATCAATTATCTCTTCACATGGTGACTACATCTTCATCCGGTGGGAGTCCTATTGTACTGCATCCACACGACATACTAGTGACCTGTGTATTCTTCTCCTCCCGTGTTGATGTGATATAGGTGACATTTTGCCTCTTCATCAAAAACAACAACTCAACATATTGCCCACTCATAGATGTCATTATTTACCAGTTATTATATCATACCCGTCTCCTGTCCATATCTTCCACACAAGTCAAACACTAACTTGTGTACCGGTGACTCAACTATGACTCCAATGGTCATTCCCCCTTTGGACATTCTTCTTCTTTACCGGTGACCTGCAACACTAGTTGACATCAATGACTTCATGTCAACAATGCTCCCATACTAGTTGTCCTTCTATACAAGTTGACATCAATGACAACACAATGCCAACACTCTCATTGGCCGATGGTGGTCTTTTCTCAACAGCATCGGGGCATTCACCCTTATTCTGTGGGGAACAAGGGGAAATAGTGGTAGTTCATAGGATAAGGAATTGGTAAGGAAAGTAAAAGGATTTTTCTTATCCCACGAGGGGTAAATGGTGACCAAATGAGTTCACGGGATAAGAATCAACAAATACAATCAAATGCTTATCCCGCAGGATGAAGCAAAGACTCAAGGCGGGTCACAGGATAAGAGAACAACGTATGCAAGGAAATAGATGACTTCCTTATGATGTGTGTCTCCACGGGATAAATAAATAAAGGCGAAACTAGTTAAGTTCTGATACTAAATGTAAAGAGTTGATGCCAATAGCTAACAAGATGAGAGGGGGGGGTGAATCATACAAACTTAATCTCCTATAAAATCAACAGATTCAACCTCGGTAACCTATGCTTTAGTAATATAACCAAAAATTTGCTAAACATGCAAACTCACAAACACATAATCATCATAACACATATAACACAAGATTTAACATGGAAACCTAAATAGGGAAAAACCACTGTGGGATTTCGGACCCACTAAGAAATATACTCTTCTAGAGTATGGTCGGTTAAAAGCAAATCCTGTTAAAGATTACAAACACATTGCTAGATGTGACCCAGTTAAGGGATTTCCCTCAGATCTGTTAGGATCTTCACTTTGTTAGAAGTGACCTTGTCAAAGGATTTCAAACATTCATTTAGAATGTTACCTTGCTAGAGGGTTTACAAATAAGACTATTAAGTCCACTCGATTAAGAGATTTTCTGTCACTTACAAAATAACAGTAAAAAAAATATATCTGCAACTTCACATCTAAAATGCTAAAGCAGATTCTATTTTGCTCAAAACAATCTTGTCATAGGACTTATCTTGTCCCTCTATTGGGCTTCTTACTCTATTATTCAAACAGGTCTTCAAGCTTCTGTGCTTGGTAATCACTATGTAGCATCCCTGTGCTTACACTTGCCCGCATACATTTTTTATCAACAATTTCTTATTTATAAACAATTTGCTAACCGCTGAATCTCCTTGATCACATTTCCCATAATCAATCATAGCCATCAGATCTTCAATCTTGACTAGGTTCAATGCATCTTTCGATTTAAAAATGTTTTACCTTGCCTTGGGACTTGCATTCCTTTCTTGGAACTTGCACATGGTTATTGCGGTTCAATCTGAGCTATAGATCTTGCCGCCGATCTTCCATTGCCATAGATCCTTAACAAACTTCATGTGTGGCATACCAATCCTTTATACATCTCTAGCTAATCATTGTCCTTCATTAAATAATGTTTGTATTCATCCAATGCGATCTGTCATAACTCGGTTGCAACTCAGTAAATACTAAACTTTACTCAGTAGACATTCTGCCTTCATTAACCAATATCGATAACCTTAGGGTTTACCGACTAGGTTCCTTAGGGTTTATCGACTAGGTTCCTTGCTCGGTGACATAGTATAGTATTTACCTTACAATCAACAACATAGGTAGAATATCAAAACAATCTAAACATCATGATCTCATCATTGTCTAACTCGGTAATAGTTGCCCATTGAATATCTTATTCCTCCTCCTTCTTATCACATTCTTTCTGTGTCTTTTACCGACATATTAATTCTCTTCAAATCAATCTTCTCAAGATATGGCAACATCATACTGAATCAGAAAATCAATTTCTTGACATCAATGACAAAATAATGTTATAAAGATAGTTATCATCCTTTTTCAGTTATATCAAATAATCTTCAACAACCTTCTTAATATCCTTAATGAATATCAACAATCTCCTTCTATTGAAATGCCAACAATCTCCCCCTTTGGCATTGATGGCAAAACCAACTTTTAAATGGTAATAACAACAAGATATTCAAATTGATTCGGATTCAAATTGCTATTAGACTTCTCCTGTTATCCTTGAGCTATTAAAATCTTCTGAAGTCTTCTGAAGCCTTCTCCCTTTTTGTAATTTTCTCCCCATGTCATTAGTCTTCAGTTATCTTCTTCATTTAGGGCTTTACCATTTAGTCTTCTCCACCTTTGACAACAATGCCAAAAAGTAAAAGAACTAAATCAAGATTTCTTCCTCTGTGAAGTGATTTGCCTTGATGTGTATCATCTCAGTCTCGGTTAGAGCAACCTATCTCTATTCACTATTTCCTGCACACTTTTAGAAAACCTTCTAAAGTGCATAAATTAGCATCAATCCACACATAATATTCTATAGATTCATCAAATTGATGCTTTCACTGAACTCTATCAGTGAATAGAAGATAGGGGTAGGACCCCTAACTTGCTTCTGAGATACTCAAAAGTGTCCCTTGGCAGTGGCTTTGTGAAAATGTTTGCTAGTTGCTCCTTTGAACTGATATATTCCAGCACAACTTTCTTCTCTTGAACTTCTTCTCTGAGATAATGATACTTTATAGATATATGCTTTATCTTAGAGTGCATTACCAGATTCTTTGAAATGTTAATGGCACTCGTATTATCACAGAATATAGTTACTAGCTTGGTAAATTTCTCATTTATACCTTCCAACAGTTGTTTGATCCATGCTATATTGGTACAATTCAATGCTGCAACAACATATTCAACTTTTGTTGTTGACTATGAGATACATCCTTGTTTCTTGCTAAGCCAACTCACTAGTCTTTCTCCTAAAAAGAAAGCTCCACCACTTGTGCTTTTCCTGTCATCTATGTTGCCTGTCCAATCAGCATCAGTATAAACTTTTAAATCAAAATCATTTCTCTTTTCATATACTAAGCCATAATCTTCAGTGCCTCTCAAGTATTTGAAAATTCTCTTGATTGCTATCATATGGGTTTCCTTGGGATAATCAGAGAATCTTGCAACAATACCTACTGCATGTGCTATATCCGGTCTACTATGCACAACATATTGCAACTTTCCAATCATAGATCGGCAAAGTGTCTCATCAACAGATGCAGATTCATCATTCTTTGATAGTTTACAGTTAGTAGTCATAGGAGTACTTACTGGTTTAGAATCCTCCATTCCAAATTTCTTCAAGATTTCCTTTCTGTACTTGGATTGAGTAATGAAAATCTCATCTTTCATTTGCAGTATCTGTAAACCTATAAAATATTTTATCTCACCGATTAATGACATCTCAAATTCTTTGCATATTTCATTTCCAAAGTTCTTGCATAAGGAGTCATTACCACAAAAAATAATATCATCAACAAATATGGCCAAGATCAGTATTCCATTGTTCTCATCATTCTTCATGTACATGTTGTTATTTTCACTTGTCCTTATAAAACCAATCTTGATCAAGTAAGAGTGTGGTGTCTCATACCATGCTCTAGGTGCTTGTTTTAGACCATATAAAGCTTTGTTTAGTTTACGTACCTGATCTTTACTCTTATCTTCAACAAATCCTTTAGGTTGTTCAATGTAAACTTCTTCTTCTAGTATACCATTCAAAAATGCAGATTTAACATCCATTTGATATATCTTGAAATTTTTGAAAGCAGCATATGCCAACAATGTTCTTACTCCCTCAAGTCTAGACACAGGTGCAAAAGTTTCACCATAATCTATTCCTTCTTTTTGAGCATAACCTTTGCAAAATAGTGTTGCTTTGTTCCAAATGACTTCACCTTTTTCATTTAGCTTGTTTATGAAAATCTACTTTGTACCGATTACATTTTTATCCTTCGGTCTTGGGATCAGTGTCTATGTGTCATTCTTCTTGATTTGATCAATCTCTTCTGTCATAGCATTTACCCAATCTTCACTGTTAAATGCCTCTTACTATTCTCGGTTCAAATTCAGATATCAGACATGTGTTCTATCTCAGTTTGTTCCTTGTCATCATTGGATCATCCTTATCTCCTATAATATGACTTGATGCATGATTTCTTCTGACATATTTGGCTAATATAGGCTTGGTAGGCTCTGTATGATCTTCTTCATCACTTGGTAACTGAACATTCTCTTCATTTTCTTCAACAGCTTTCTTGGTAGGACTTCTTGGTTGAACATAAATAAATTCTTCATAATCTTCTGGTTCTTTGGAATTTCCTTCATTATTTCTTTCTGCAAATTCATCAATTTTCACATTTGCACTTTCTACTATTTTGTTAGATAATTTGATCAGACATTTAAATGCTTTACTTCTAGAAGAACAACCAAGAAATGTTCCTTCTTCACTTTTCTGATCAAACTTTCCATTTCTGTCATCTTTGTGAACATAGCATCTACTTCCAAAGATTTTAAAATAACTTACATTAGGTTTCTTGTTATACCAGATCTCATATGGTGTCTTCATAGTTCCTTTCTTCAGTTGAACTCGGTTCAGGGTGTAAACTGCAGTGCTGATTGCTTCTCTCCAAAATGTTTAAGGTACCCTCTTTTCTATCATCAGGTTTCTGGCACAATCTACAATTGATCTGTTTCTTCTCTCAGCTATCCCATTTTGTTGAGGTGTTCTTAGTGCAGATACTTGTCTTTTTATACCATGATCATTGCAGAATAAGTTAAATTCATCAGAAATGAACTCTCCTCTATCAGATCTAAGACATTTCAGTTGCCTTCTTGTTTCATTTTCAACTCTTGCCTTGTACCATGTAAACATTTGAAAAGCTTCTGATTTTTCTTTCAAAAACATAACTGACATCATCCTTGAGTAATCATCCACAAATAATATAAAATATTTATCATCATAATAACTTTGAACTTTCATGGGACCACAAAGATCAGTATGTGCTAGATCTAAAATTCCTTTAGAAGTGTAGGGCTTACTTGTAAAGCTTGATCTTGTCATCTTACCCATCTGGCATCCTTGGCATATAGCATTCTCAGGTTTTTCAAGACTTGGTAGACCTCTTACTCGGTGCTTCTTACTTATTTTGATCAGATTATCAAAATTTACATGACAAAACCTTTTATGCCATAACCAAGTATCATCTATCTTAGCATAAAGACACTTGTTCCGAGTTGAGTCAAGATGAAATGTATTACCTTTTGTTTGTATCCCGGTAGTAGCTAACTTTCCATGCTTTTCATGAACTTTGACAATTCCTTTCTGAAATTCTATTCGATATCCTATATTGTTTAGCTGTGCTACACTTAACAAATTGTATTTCAATCCTTCAACCCAGTATACATCATCACATTTAGCATTGTCAAGAAGTGTTATAGATCCTTTACCTTTCATCAGACATGGTGCATCATTACCAAATCTTACATAGCCTCCATCATAGTCTTCTAATTTAACAAACTTGTGTTTATCACCTGTCATGTGATGTGAGCATCCACTGTTTATGATCGAAGAATCATTATTATTTATGTGAGATACTAGGGCTTTTTATTCATACCTTTCTTCATCTAATCCATCTTTAATAGCCACATAAACAACTTCCTCAGTATCAGTTTCATCAGATTTATCATCATTGGATTCCTCATCAACTACTAGGCATGTCTTTCTATCTCTCCTTCTGAAGTCTCAGTGTCCTCTGTATTGGTTGTCTTTTTGCCTATTATCTCGGTATTCTCTCTTTTCACTAAATTCCTTATCAGAGTAGTTAGAAGCCATATGTCCTATTTTATCACAATTGAAACATTTTAAAGGTAGCTTTCCTTTATACTTACCTTTTCCTCTCGGTAACCTTCTAGCTAATAATGCTTCAAACTCTTCTTGCTTCTTGATTTCCCCATACAGTTTGTGCACTTCTTCCATGTTCTTGCAAAATCTTTCACTTGCTCCACTGTGATTCCCTTCAAAGTACTTACTCATTCTATCATTGTAATCATCAGATTCACCAATATGAAAAGAATTGAATGCAGATTCTACTTTATTTACCAAAGACCCATTGTTATCAAAATTACTTAACTCAAATGCATGTAGCTTACCAATAGTAGCATCAAAAGAAACTGGCATGTTAGGTATAGACCTCAATTCATGGATTGCAGAGACTCGAATGGCATAGGTAGGTAGAAGGGTTCTCAACAACTTACTTGTTATATCCTTTTCTTCAATAGTTCCTCCTGCTCCTTTAATTTGATTGACAGTCTCCTTTAACCTTGTACTGTATTGGGTTATGTTCTCACCTTCATTCATCTCATGGATTCAAGTTGTCCTCTTAGACTATCTACTTTTTCTCTTTGGACATGTTCATCACCACCATACACAGATATGAGCTTATTCCACATTGCTTTTGCATCATTACAACCTTCTAGGTCATTAAACTCTGAGTCAGTCAATGCTGATGTTATTTCAATCATAGCTTGAATGTGTTCTTGCTTTGCCTTTATCTCTTCCAAGGTCATCGGGTTGGCTCTTGGTGGTATGTAATCATTCTCCAAATAATATGTTGCATATTCTCCAATTCCTAATAAATGCAACTTCATCCTTTTCTACCATGTGGAGAAACTTGACTTGTTCAACTTTGGTGCATCCCTTTTATACATCTTCGGATCTTTACCTCAAGTACCTTTAAAATTTTCTTCCAGAGTCCAAAGCTCTGATACCAATTGTTAAGTTTTGATACTAAATGTAAAGAGCTAATGCCAATAGGTAACAAGATGAGACAGGGGGGGGCGAATCATACAAACTTAATCTCCCATAAAATCAACAGATTCAACCTTGGTAACCTATGCTTCAGTAATATAACCAAAAACTGCTAAACATGCAAACTCATAAACACATAATTATCATAACACATAAAACACCAGATTTAATGTGAAAACCCAAATAGGGAAAAACCACTATGGGATTTCGGACCCACTAAGAAATATACTCTTCTAGAGTATGCTCGGTTAAAAGCAAATCCTGTTAAAGATTACAAACACATTGCTAGATCTGACCCGGTTAAGGGATTTCCCTCAGATCTATTAGGATCTTCACTTTGTTAGAAGTGACCTTCTCAAAGGATTTCAAACATTCATTTAGAATGTTACCTTGCTAGAGGGTTTACAAATAAGACTGTTAAGTCCACTTGGTTAAGAGATTTTCTGTCACTTACAAAATAATAGTAATAAAAATATATCTACAACTTCACATCTAAAATGCTAAAGTAGATTCTATTTTGCTCAAAACAATCTTGTCATAGGACTTTTCTGTCCCTCTGCTGGGCTTCTTACTCTATTATTCAAACAGGTCTTCAAGCTTCTGTGCTCGATAATCACTATGTAGCATCCATGTGCTTACACTTGCCCGCATACATTGTTTATCAACAATTTCTTATTTATAAACAATTTGCTAACCATTGAATCTCCTTGATCACATTTCCCATGATCAATCATAGCCATCAGATCTTCAATCTTGACTAGGTTCAATGCATCTTTCGATTTAAAAACATTTTACCTTGCCTTGGGACTTGCATTCATTTCTTGGAACTTGCACAATGTTATTACAGTTCAATCTGAGCTGTAGATCTTCCTGCCGATCTTCCATTGCCAAGATCCTTAACAAACTTCATGTGCGGCATACCAATCATGTATACATCTCCAGCTAATCATTGTCCTTCATTAAATAATGCTTGTTTTCATCCAATGCGATCTATCATAACTCGGTTGCAACTCGGTAAATACTAAACTTTACTTGGTAGACATTCTGCCTTCATTAACCAATATCGATAACCTTAGGGTTTACCAACTAGGTTCTTTGCTCGGTGACATAGTATAGTATTAACCTTACAATCAACAACATATGTAGAATATCAAAACAATCTAAACATCATGATCTCGTCATTGTCTAACTTGGTAACAGTTGCCCATTGAATATCTTATTCCTCCTCCTTCTTATCACATTCTTTGTGTGTCTTTTACCGACATCTTAATTCTCTTCAAATCAATCTTCTCAAGATATGGCAACATCATACTGAATCAGAAAATCAATTTCTTGACATCAATGACAAAATAATGTTATAAGATAGTTATCATCCTTTTTCAGTTATATCAAATAATCTTCAACAAACTTCTCAATATCCTTTATGAATATCAACAATCTCCTTCTATTGAAATTCCAACAAAACCAATGGGACCTTATCCCATGAGATAAAATGGAGTGCAAAGCAACACGGATAAGGATGGTCGATGGTGGGAGGATTTTTGGCTTATCCCCCGAGGTTTCTAGGGCAGTGGCGATATGTCGTGGGGTAAGGAAGTGTTATGGAAAAGTTCAAATGGCTTATCCTATGTGGTAAACAAAGGCAACAAAGGATGTTGCGGGATAAGTAGACATGAAAAAATAAAAGCTCAAATGGCTTATCTCGTAGGGGTGAACCGATAGTGAAAGGGACCCGCAGGATAAGAAAAGAAGTAGGGGCATGGGGAGTCTTATCTCATGAAGTAAAGATGGACCCATGGAAGATAATGTGGGGTATGAATTCAAGGCCTCTTAGCAATCAAACACAGTGAAGGAGGTGCGGACCTAGGTGCCACATCAACTGTCAATGACCGTTGGATCTTCATAAAGATCGATCTAACAAAGATGTTTTAATCTTCTGTTGGGATTTTGAACACGCTTACATGGAAAGATCTTGCGTGTCCATCTACACGTGAGATCTCTTGATCAATGGCGTAGTTTCAAATTCAAAGTGGCTGTTGGCATTTAGTTTCTCTGTACGCAGTGGCTGTCAACCCATTGGTCGAGGACATTTTTTTCTCAGTTGGCACTCGATCTTGGTTAGATTTTCTTCCAACCACTGGTTTTTAGAAGCCATTACTCCAGAGGTGAATTCTATGGGTCGATTTCAGATGCTAGTATGCCCTCTTCAATGTAGAATAGAGAGTTTTGTCCCTGCAAGTGTGCTTGGCCATGCTTGTGAGCAGGATTTTCTTCACCAAGGTGTTGTTTTCACTTTTCCAAAGGAAGAGGACGCTTCTAGAGCTCTATGTTGCACACCATCAAATCATCTTCGATCTGATCTTTTTCTTCCCTCTCGGGTTTTTGTAACCCAACTAGGGTAGGTTTAGGGTTTTCTTAATTGCAACGCATCTGAGTTATGCTTAAACTATAAAGGTAATTTTGCAACATTTTCTCAAGATCTTATCCTCTTTTTCTCTTACAAGAATCTATGATTTCTGCAACTGTTAAATCACCTTGTCTCTGCATTAATAAAATTTGCTTGCCTTACCTAGTTTCAGTTTATGAAAAATTGTGTATATTCTTACCTATTTGGTGAAGGAGCACCCAAAGACACAAATAAATCCTAAAAGAGTCTAATATCACCCATGAGGTGAAAATGGTCATATGTAGTAGGTTGATAGGTTTGTGAGTCAATAAGATCCAATTGATGTAAGGCATTGTCATGGTTGCATTTTATAAGACACCATGGACAAATGACCATGTGGGTCAGTAGGAGTCTAGGCATGAGTTAAGAAAATAAATATTGGTCTTAGAAACACCAGACCAATCCTTGGAATAGGCCGAATACACCTTGGAGTCACCAAATTTGAAAAGTGCAAGTTGACAACTTTTGTTGTCATTGCAAAATATTGTAAAAAGGGGTAACTAATCCTCCAACTTTTCCAAAGTTTGAAAAGTTGTTGGAAACTGTTAGGGAGGCTATATTATGCCCACTTGGATTGATTGCAGGGTTGTTGGTTTTTTTCTTGAAGTTGTTGAAATTGGTAATGTTTTGGAGTTTGGAGAAATACAATATATTTGGAGTTTCTTTAAATTTTGCGTGTTTTGATGTACATTTCTGACTGGTATGGATTGGTGGATGCTTGAAACCAATTGGATGAGTTAGGGATGTATCTTACCTTTCATTTTAATCAAGTTTGAGGTTTTGTAATAATCAGGTTGTAGAGATCCATCAAAATCTAACCAGACTGGTCACAAACCCTGCCATCACCTAGGGTTTCACTATAAAGATGCCCTTAATCTGACATTTTCACCAGAGGAAAAAAAAACCTATGGGAAAATGTTAGAGGGGCCATTGTATCATAATATTTTGGTGTTGGTTTGTAGGGATGCTCCAAGCCCGAAGAGATTTAATTGACCCTAGGCGAGCATCTCTATGTGACCACCTGAACTGAAGAAGTGAAAATCACTTGCAGTAGACAAAGAAGATGGAATCAAGTCCTGAAACTTTGGATTTGGTGGTTTGACACCTTACCCCACCTTGAAAAAGTGTTGGTTTAGTCAAGGGACTAATACAAGGGGTAATTTCTTTGTAAATTAGGCCTAATTGGCTTAATTAGGTTTGGAAGGATAGTAAGGATATAGACCTTTCAAACTTGGGGTTAGGGTCTAAGCCTTTGGGGAATTGTGTAACTTAATAAAAGGTATCTAAATCTTCTGTTAGTTTGTCTTTTCCTTTGGAATTTCATTAAGTTGTGTGTGGAGAACTCAATCGGTAGGGATACTAGTCAACTGATAAGGCTACTAGACAAATAGGACGATTGTGAGACAGGTACCCCCTAACACATTTGCTAGTCAAATATTATGAATTTTTTGTGTTGGTTGGACCAAAAATAGACAAAATTGAATAGGTTTCCATCCCACCAGTACCAAAAGATTTTTTACCATTCACACAAGGGTAGAGTGTTTTCATCCCACCGGTACCAGAAGATACTAATCCAGTATGGATCCGGTCACACAAATTGTTGTGTGAGTTGAGTACTTGGTAGGTGTGTTGTTGGATACCTTGAATAAACAAAAAAACTTGATTTGGACATAGTAGTTGTGGGTGAGAGAAGGTTATCACCTAGTTTTTTTCCTGGCTTTGCATCATATTGGTATCAGAGCGCGAGTTGGATCACTTGGGGAAAGTGATTTTTGGTGTATGTCTATGGAGTGAAGTGAGGGAGAGGCTAGAAACATGCCTCCTAAGAGTATGTTTCAAGATCTCGTCAAGAATTTGTTTGAAGAGATGTTGAAAATAGAGTGAGGGAGTTAGAGAAGGCCAAGGGAAAAGGAAAGGAGGGACTCTGATGAAGAAGGAGAATAGGGGGGAAAAGAAGAAACCCCAAGGCAGGAAGATGAGTTACCTGCAGATCATAGAGGATTTGTCGAGGTCCTAAAGTCCATTGGTAGAGAATCATCATCGGGTAAAGATGGCATCCCTATGTTTAGTGGGAAAATTAATGCAAAAGAAGTGATGGATTGGATTGAGGCATTGAACAACCATTTTGAATGCAAAGAGACCCTTGACAATAAGAAGGTTATCTTTGCTAAGTCCAAGATGAAAACTGGAATTACCTCCAAGGCAAGAGGGTGAAGGAAGGTAGAGGTATGATAACCTCATGGGATAAAATGTTGGCAAAAGTGAAGGTGCAATTCATCCCAGTAGACTATGAAGTTCAAGTCTACAAGAAGTTACAAGGTTTGAGGCAAAAATACCTTGATGTGAGTACATATACTGAGGAGTTCCATAGGTTGAGTCTAAGGACTAAACACCATGAGGAGGAACTTGAGAAAGTGGCAATATATCTTATTTGATTGAAATATAGTATCCAAGATGAGATCAGCATACTAACACCAAAGATAGTGAACAAGTGCTTTCAACTAGTACTAAGAGTAGAGGAGAAGTTGAAGAGAAAGAAAGATCATAATAAAAGAGGTAGAGGGGGCGGAAACTTTAGAGGTAGAGGCCCTATGAATGGTAGAGGTAAAAGTACTAGGCCACAAGGAGAGGCTAATCAAGAAAGTCATCATGGAGATGGTAACACAAGAGGGGGTTTCAGAGGAAGAAGACCCAATCATAGAGGTATATTTTGTGGAAGAAGCTTGGAGTCTTTCATATGCTACAACTGTAATCAAGTAGGTCATACCGCAACTTAGTGCCTGAGAAGACTAGATAAATCTCCCAAGGAGAGAGGAGAACACATTTGGTTCAAGACACTGATTGTCAGAGTGTCAATTCACCCGATTCCTATGGACTTACAGAGAGAGGAGAAGAATTGATGATGAGGAGAACATTGTTGAAGGTACCAAGCAATACTGAACCTCCACAAAGGAAGACACTCTTCTGGACCATATGGAAAGTAGGAGGGAAGGTATGTAAGGTTATAATAGATTCAGGTTCAACTGAAAATTTAGTATCCTTATAAATGGTAGAGAAACTAAAATTGAGAAAAATTCCTCATCCATTTCCATATAAAGTTTCTTGGCTTACTAAAAGAAAACAAACCTTGGTAGAAGAGCAATCATGGGTTGAATTTCAGATAGGAGCATACAAAGACAAAATTTTATTTGATACTATTGAGATGGATGCCTTTCATCTTCTTTTTGGGTGGCCATGGCAATATGACCTCAAGGCCCATCATGATGGACACAAGAACACCTACTCCATCACCAAAAGGTGATTGAATTGATACCCTTTCCCGATAACAATGAGGATCAAAAGGAGAAGGAGGCCAAGATCGTGATCATGGAAGGAAAATAGTTCCTCAAGGAAATAAAGGAAGAAGGAACACCTTGTTTTGCAGTGATGTCAGTAATGCAGAGCATCTATCAGAAACCATAAAACCTTTATTCAAGGGTATTACTGGCCCAAAACTAATACAAGACCTTAAACTTGAATCAAGAGGCATATAAAATGATCAACCACTCTTCTCAACTCCAAACCAATTTCAAAGGTTATATTCCATCCCTATAGACCTTCATTCAATATTTTAGATCATAACATTAACTATAACATGAGAGAAAAAATTCTTTATTGCCATGGAATACCCTAGTTCAGAGTTTCATCCTTTAAAAACTATTTTCACCAAAATAATCACAAATTATTCATTTCTTAACCAAATTAAGTCAGACAAAAAGAACTGGAAAGAGGGTTCAGAGAAATTTCCAAAACATATAGCCTTTCTTCAATATTATTCCTCATGTAACCATACCAAATGTTGCAACCAGACTGTTGCTGCCTTCACCAATCTGCTTTTCACCATGAACTGTAGCAAAAAGTCATCAATAACTTTTTAAATATTAAATATAAAAAAAATCTCTCTATTAAAACTTTCTATTACTACGTTACAAAACTTCTCTCAAATTTATAGCCAGATCCAACAGTTAAATCAGAAGTTATGAGGATTTTTCCAAAACGGGTAACCCTTTGCAGGGTTTTGACAATTTTTGTAAAAACAAACATATCTTGCCAAATACTCCACAAAAATGCATCAGAAAGTATTCATCTGAAATATATTTCATTAATATATCATTAAAAAACATCTACATATAAAAATTACACCAAATGTGATCCTCCATGGATCTATGATAGTCATAGATTCCTTAAAACCTTATGACAGTTTGAGGGTTTGATGGATAATCTTTGTCAAATCCCCTCCAAACTGATCTACCCCTTGATTTTGACCAAACGTGGTTTTATAAACCATTTCCAACTCCTTCCTAACTACTATAACCACCTCATGACCAATGGATTTCATTCATACACTTTTGTTGCACTTTTTGGCAATGTTGCAACTTTGCAATTTTTACATTTTTTGCATTTTTGACATAAATGACTCTAACCCTTACATGGACACTTTTGACACTTCATTATGGACCAAATATGATATATTTGGACAAAATGGCTCATTTATCCTTACATATTATGATTCAATATACTCAAATAACTTTAATACATTATGAATGACTCAAATACAATAAAATCGCTCATATTATGACTTTTGACCTCCTGGTATGCTTGTGTGCTTAGGTGCCTCTGCACAATACTCCCAACCTTGAAAAGTTTCAAAGCCCCTTGGAAAAGTGGGTACAATGACCTTCAAGAAAAAATTTGAGTGAAATTTTCACCTTTGTCTTCATCTTTACCTCTTTATGCCTCTTTATGCTATTGTGTCCTTCTTAAACAATCTCTTTGTGACTCCTACCAATGGAGTTTGTAGTGGTTGCCATCCAATTGCTTTTACCAACCATAATTCCACCTCACCAAAAAACTTTGTGCCTCACCTAGTCATTCTCCTCTTTTCCTCTCTCCCTAGTCTTTTGGAAATCAATGGACCATTCCATGTCCCTGGACCATCCCTTTGGCCCTTGACAGACCTTCCTTGTCTGCCCACACACAACACCAACTTCCTCTTGTAGCTAGATGGAAAAACACCTGCAACCAAAACTCATCTGTAACACAAAACACAAACATATCTCTTAGCCTAGATATTTTGTTGGGCTCTGATACCAATTTGATGTAGAGCATCTATCAAAAACCATAAAACCTTCATTCAAGGGTATTACTAGCCCAAAACTAATACAAGACCTTATACTTGAATCAAGAGGCATATAAAATGATAAACCACTCTTCTCAACTCTAAACCAATTTCAAAGGTTATATTCCATCCCTATAGACCTTCATTAAATATTTCAGATCATAACATTCACCATAACATGAGAGAACAAATTATTTATTGCCATGGAATACCCTAGTTCAGGGTTTCATCCTTTAAAAACTCTTTTCACCAAAATAATCACAAATTATTCAATTCTTAACCAAATTAAGTCAGACAAAATGAACTGGAAATAGGATTTAGAGACCTTTCAAACAAATATATCCTTTCTTCATTATGATTCCTCATGTGACCATACCAAACACTGCAACTAGACTGTTGCTGCCTTCACCAATCTGCTTTTCACCATGAACTCTATAGAAAACAATCATCAATACCTTTTTAAATATTGATCATAAAGAAAATATCTCTAGTTAGACTTTATATTAATGAGTTAAAAAACTTCTCTCAAATTTATAGCCAAATCTAACCGTTCAATCAAAAGTTATGAGGATTTTTCCAAAACGGGTAACCCTTGGCAAGGTTTTGACAATTTTTGTAAAAACAAACATATCTTGCCAAATAATCCACAAAAATGGATAAGAAAGTATTCATGTGAAATATATTTCATTAATATATCATTAAAAAACATCTACATATAAAAATTACACCAAATGTGATCCTCCATGGATCTATGACAGTCACAGATTCCTTAAAACCTTATGACAATTTGAGGGTTTGATGGATAATCTTTGTCAAATCCCCTCCAAACTGATCTACCCCCTTGATTTCAACCAAATATGGTTTTATAAACCATTTCCAAATCCTTCCTAACTAATCTAACCACCTCATGACCAATGGATTTCATTTCTTATACTTTTGTTTCACTTTTGGCAATGTTGCAACTTTGCAATTTTTACAATTTTTGCATTTTTGACATAAATGACTCTAACCCTTCAAGATGGACCAAATATGATATATTTGGGAGAAATGGCTCATTTATCCTTATATATTGTGATTCAATGGACTCAAATAACCTTAATACATTATGAATGACTCAAATACAATAAAATTGCTCATATTATGACTTTTGACCTCCTTGTATGCTTATGTGCTTAGGTGCCTCTGCACCACAAGGTAGGAAGAAGAGCCCATTACAGATGGAAGGGTAGAAAATAAAAGGGTGATAGTCCCTGAGGAGGTGAAGGAAATTTTGAGTAAATACAAGGACATAATTGCAGAGGAGTTGCCAAGGACCCTACCACTAATAAGGGAAATAGCCATTGCATTGACTTCATTCTCGATGCCACCTTACCAAACAAGCCAGCCTACAAAATGACTCCCCAACAAAATGAGGAAGTTGCAAGGAAGATCCAAGAGCTTATTGATAAAGGTTTGATAGGGAAAATCTTGATCCCTTGCATAGTCTCGGCTATCTTAGCACCAAAGAAGGAGGGAACATGGACATTATGCACTGATTCTCAGGCCATTAACAAGATAACCATCAGGTATAGGTTCCCTATGCCTAGAATAGAAGATTTTCTTGATTTTTTAGGAGGTGAAAGATATTATTCCAAGATTGATTTAAAAAGTGGTTATCACCAAATAAGGATTAGAGCAGTTGATGAGTGGAAAACTGCTCTTAAAATTAAAAAAAGGGTTGTATGAATGGAGGGTGATGCCATTTGGGTTGTCAAATGCCCCTATCACTTTCATGAGACTCATGAATGAGGTGTTGAAGGAGTTAATTGGTAAGTTTTTCATAGTATACCTAGATGACATCCTAGTGTTTAGAAAGACAAAGGAGGAGCACCTAGAACATTTGGATATGGTCTTGAGAAGGTTGAATGAGAAGAAACTAATGATAAACATGGAAAAGTGTGTGTTTTTGGAGGAAGAACTGACTTACCTTGGGTTTGTGATTTCTAGAGGAAATCTGAAAATGGATGCTGATAAAGTGAATACCATTCTCACATGGCCAACTCCTAGAACAATTGGCAATATAAGGAGTTTTCATGGACTAGCTACCTTTTATAGTAAGTTTATCAGGAATTTTAGCTATATTTGTGATCCCATGGTAGAGACCATCCGAGGTGGACATAAGTGCAATTTTTCATGGACCAAGGAGGCGGATGAAGCATTTGAAATGTTGAAGAAAAAGGTATCCCAACAACCAGTTCTTACCTTACCTAATTTTGACAAAATCTTTCAGATTGAATGTGATGCAAGTCATTTGGAAATAGGTGTAGTACTCAGCCAGGAAGGTAGACCAATTGCATTTTTTAGTGAAAAGTTGAATGATGCTAAAAGAAATATTCTTCCTATGATTTGGGGATGTATGCATTAGTTCAAGCACTAAAGAAGTGGAGACACTATTTGCTTCCCAAAGAGTTTGTTGTGTAATGGGTTGAGTCCATTCAGGCCTACACCTTTACAATCAAACACAAGAAAGATGTCTCAAACAAAGTTGCAGATGCTCTTAGCAGGAGGGCACTAACAGTTTCAAAAATCTAGTTGGAGAGTGTAGGAGTTGATTCCCTCAAGGGTATGTATGCTATAGATCAAGATTAAAAATACATCTACAAGGTATGCATTGAGTTTGGTAGCAGGTATCATTTAGAGTATTCTGATTATTTGATTCAAGATGGTCTTCTTTTCAAAGGATGTCAGTTATTCATTCCTAAATATTCAATGAGGGATAACATAACTAAGGAGAAGCATAGTGGTTTCATGGGGGGACACTTTGGAATAGACAAAACCCTTGAGTTGGTGAGAAGATTTTATCACTAGCCTAAATTGCAGATAGATGTCAAAAAATTTGTGGATTCATGTGTTGTGTGTCAAAAGGCTAAGGGGACAATAAAAAATGCAAGACTATACCAACCATTTCCCATTCCTTCAAGACCTTGGGAAAGTGTGAGCATGGACTTTGTGATGGGTTTGCCAAGAACTCAAAAAGTTTTTGACAATGTTTTTGTGGTTGTTGATAGGTTTAGCAAGATGACACATTTCTTGCCATGCAAGAGCACAAGTGATGCTACATATGTTGCAACCTTTTTCTTTAATGAAGTTGTGAGAATACATGGTTTACCCTTGAACATTGTGTCAGACAGAGATGTGAAATTTGTAGGAAATTTTTGGAGGACTTTATGGAGGAATTTAGGCACAAACTTGTCTTTTAGTTCAGCTTATCATCCCCAAACAAATGGCCAAACAAAAGTGGTCAATAGGTCACTCAAAAACTTGTTAAGGTGCCTCACCAAGTAGCATGGTGAAAAGTGGGATTCCATCATCTCCCAAGAAGAATATTCCTATAATGACTATCAATAGGAGTACCGAAAGAAGCCCTTTCCAAATTGTCTATGGGTTTAATCCAAGAGGTGTACTGTAATTGATAAACCTACCCTCAACTGAATATATCAATGCTTGTGGAGAAGAATTTTCTGAAGGGATAAAGGAGATTAATGACCAAGTCAGGATGCAATTGCAAAGTATAGAGAAGTACAAGGAGCATGCTAACAAAAGAAAGAGAGATGTGCAGTTCCAAGTTGGAGACATGGTATGGCAAATCTGAAAAATGAGAGATTGCCAAAAGGGAAACACACAAATCTCATGAGGAGAAAGGTTGGACTTTGTCAAATACTCAAGAAGTTTGGGAACAATGCATATGACATCCAATTACCTTTAGATATAGGTATATCCCTAATCTTTAATGTTGCAGATCTGACACCATTCAGAGGTACAATGCAGGAAGATGGTAAATTCCTAGAGGAAGATGTTGCAGCCATATTGAAGAACTTTCCAAGTCAAGGGCCACCCAAACTTGAAAGGATATTGGACACCAAGATTGTGAAGAAAACTAGGAATAAGGTCTATAGAAAATACCTTGTCATGTGGCAAGGATTCCCTGAGGCAGATGCAGTATGGATGGATGAAGACAAGATGAAGAAACATGGGACTACATTGCAGGAACTCATCTCAAGTGGACTTGAGATTCAACCACCTGGGGAGTATGGTGTAGGAGCACCCAAAGATATAAATAAAGCCTAAAAGAGTCTAATATCACCCATGAGGTGAAAATGATCATATGTAGTAGGTTGATAGGTTTGTGAGTCAATAAGACCCAATTGATGTAAGACATTGTCATGGTTGCATTTTATAAGCCACCATAGACAAATGACCATGTGGGCTAGTAGGAGTCTAAGCACGAGTCAGGCAAATAAATATTGGTCTTAGAAACATCAGACCAATCCTTGGAATAGGATGAATACACCTTGGAGTCACCAAATTTGAAAAGTGCAAGTTGACAACTTTTGTTGTCATTGCAAAATGTTGTAAAAAGGGGTAACTAATCCTCCAACGGTTCCAAAGTTTTAAAATGTTAGACACAATCCACCACTGAGAGGGGGATGAATCGGTGGTTCTCAATCTTTTCTTTTAATTGTCCTATGTGTGTATGTCAGTTATCATATCTAACTCAATGTAGACTTACCTGTTGGAGGGGAGACTAACTCAAAAGCACTCACACATAAAGAGACATCACATAACACCAACATATATGAGGAAAACCCAAGATGGGAAAAACCTCAGTAAGAAATGTTGTTGGAGTCTACTGCTCCAATCTAGCCTCATAATGAATCTCTAATTACAATATTTAGGGCACCAACCCAGGGAGCACCAACCCCTAATTTAGGGAACCAACCCAAGGAGCACCAACCCCTAATTTTAGGGCACCAACCCAAGGAGCACCAACCCCTGATTTAGGGCACCAAACCAAGGAGCTACAACTCAGTGAATACAAAACATAATCATTTACAAATTAATAATTTTGTTACAAATGGATTTTGTAACACTTCTGCAAATCTCTCTGCTAGATCTTTTGTTCAGTTCATTGTCAGTTCTCTGCTAGTCCTCACACTTCTGCAACCTTACTCTCTACTGCACTCTTACATGTCCACCCTCTTCTCCTTATCTGACAGTTCTTCTTTCTGCCAAACAACTACTATCCACCATCGATCTTGGTAACCTAGTCATATGTCTACCAGTCCTCAGCTTGCCTTCTTTGCAATCTTCTACAACTCTTGTCTACTGGTCACCTCACTATTGCTAGTTGAACTCTTCAACTCGTTTATCACTCACACACTCAGTCTCATTTTTTATTCTCATTGAGTACTTGACTGATTTTCTCTCTTATGCAACAAAAATACTCTTTTATTCAACAACACCAACAATATCTTTGGCTCGCATACTTATAGCCATATTTTCCCGCCAAGACGTGAGTTTGAATATTGGCACAGTTAGGCTTTCTGCCATGCACTAAATCTGCATCCAATCTGATCTTTGATCATTGTGACATATCAAATCCAATTTGATATCATGTCCTTGATTGATGTTCAACACTTAATCAATGAGCATCGCCCATCTGTCGAACTCGTAAAATATGTCTTCTCTCTTTAGCCGTTTGTAGCATGTTTTTCAACCTTTTGTCTAATCAATCACATGTGTGATGCAGTTTCCTTCACCCTCTTCAATTTCCAAGATCAGTCTTTTCTGGATCTCTGTTGTTTCCTTCATCTCAAGTTGCAATCCTCTTCTTTTCTTCCTTGAGCCTCGTAGTTGTCATAAATATTGCACCATTCACCAACAACCTCATCGACACATCACACCAACGTATGCATGCATGCCACTTCACTTCCACCTAGCTCCTTTGTCGACATCCACCTTTGATAAGTCTTTTATATCGGTCCAGACAAGATCATTGACCAACCACACAACCAGGTTCGTCTACCGGTTCACAGACCCTGTTAGTTATACCTTAACCGGTCTGCCTTTAACCTTTCTCTTTTCTTCTCTTCCAGTGAAGCACAAAAACCAGTTAGCACATATGCCAACCTACCTCATGATCACCTTCATTAAATGGGAGCCTTCCACATCTGCACTTTGTCAACATTAGCGGTGGACATACTTACTGGTAAACACCTTGATGACATCATGTCATCAACTTTCAACTGAATCCATCTTCAATCCGGCCATTGTCCTTTGTCTACAGCTACTCAGCCTTGCCTTCTCATTCATCAACCCAGACCATATCTCAACCGATTTGTCAAAGTGATAAACCCATCACACTTCATCTATCCCGACAGCTCAACATGCCTTCTCTATCGGTCCAGTGCAAATCCCTGATATCATGCACCTAAGATAGCTTAGTGTTTCACTAGTTCATTCGGTGTGAGCTTTCAATCACTTGCCTTTATCCTTTTGTCTTATCTTAGAGGACTATGATGCATTCCATGCATAATAAGAGATGAGCTCCACTTATCGGTGGCAGTGGATCCTTGTCATCTGCATCTTGCACTGCACTCATGTGGCTTCCTTGTTTGTGCAACATATCTTCAAATAGGCACATGTGATCTAGTTGGGGCACACTCACTGTCAGTCATCTCTTCACATGGCGACTGCATCTTTATCTAATGGGAGTCTTATTATTCAACATCCACACAATATATTGGTAACCTATGCATCCTTATCCTCCAGTGTTGATGTGATTTAGGTAACATTCTGCCTCTTCATCACAAACAAAATCTCAAGCACCTTGCTCATCCTTCTTGTACACTGGTCATATGCTTACCGATTGGCAACTACTCACTATCAACACAACTCTTACTAGTTGACATCCTTTGCTTACCAATGATCTACAACACAAGGTGATATCAACGATATCACATCCTTTATGTTGTTGGCATATGCACACTCCAATGAGACATTGTATGTGATTGAAGGTTTTGTCATTGATGGCAACCTTACAATCCTATGGCACCGGCAAGGCATTACACCGACAAGATAGTTCACCGGCATCAACAGATCACACTCTACACTAGCACTCAGACCACCAACACTGGCATAAAGAAAGGAAGCATACCGACATAGAGGCCGACATGATTTTTGATATATTATATTTTGTTTATTATTGTAAAAACTTTGTAAGCCAACTTGGCAAGTTGTAAAATGACTCTTATATATAAGAGAGATCATTGTAGACATTTTGTAAGTGATAAGTGAAAAAGAAGAAGATATTAGGCATACCTATTATGTGAAATATAGGTTAGAGGTTTTATGTAAAGAATAGAGCAGAAACCAGTACTGGATCAGGCATTATAGATGCTATTGTAAAGCAGTACAAGATATTGGATTTGTATAATCCACATTGTAAGTCAGTGAGACTTCCCATTGAGCAGTGAGCTCTAGGCAATTGGCCTTCCTGCATGTGTAGGCCCCTTTTGTAAGTAATATTCTCTTATTGGCCAGTAAGTGGATATTGTGGGTCACAAATCCCACCGAGTTTTTTCCCACACCGTGTTTCCTCATTAAATCCTTGTGTCATGGTGTGCTTTTCATGTGGATGTTTTTAATTCTATTTATTGCATTATTTCTTGCATACCGGTACACTGTTATAATATGTTCTGCATGTTTTAAGTTAAGAAATTCTATTCACCGGTTAGATATTGATTCACCCCCCCTCTCAGTATCTATGGGAATCCTAACATATGCATCCATGACAGTGTTGCCCATACATCTCTTATACCGCTAGCCCTTATATACCAGTTGACATCAATAACAACTCAATGCCAACAATCTCCCCCTTTGGCATTGATGTCAACACATGTAGTATCTAACATACTACATAATCTCTCTCCCCTTTTGTATAATCAATAGATTCTCACACATGTAGTATACGCTATACTACATAATCTTTCTCCCCCTTTGACAACAATGGCAAAGGGCACTGTCAGGGTTTTCACTCCTCCTTGTATCTACTAGGCACTGACATAAATCTTTCTCCCCTTTTTCTTTACTGACTACATCACCTCCTATGGTACAATCATTTATTACATCTTCTCAAGTCATAGTACTTGAGATGGAGAACTCAACCATCAACTGACACCAATTGAACATACAAATCTGATATAAATTTTTATGCACTCAATTTGCAGAAGGATGTGTCAGTGAATATTGCTTTCCTATCAGTCAGATTGCATCATCTCCCGTTTGATCCAAAATTTCTTTAAAATCAAGTGTGATTGTACTATGAATAAAACCAATCAGATGAAAAGTAGATACCCCTAAACATTAAATTATCCTGGGTAATCCTACAATAATTTCCATCATGTGCAGTCAGTACACTCACAAGTTCAAGCATGCCAACTCTGCTCCACAAGCACTTGAACTCCCCCTGAGTTATACATATCAGGTTCACTATGCCGGTCAGATCCAATACCGGGGAACCACTTATCTCCATATATCGGTTGAGTTGTGCATATGTGATCAATCTAATGATCTATCAGCTCCATTATATCTACCAAAACCTATGACATGATCTTGGATCTTAACAATGCCATACAGTGTCATCATCATGCCATGAATCAAACTGGTTAGACCAAAAATTGTTGGCATTCTACACTCTAGTGAAAATTGAAGGTGTTGTCATTGATGGCAACCTTCCAACCTTGTGAATACCTTCAGGCAACCTTGTGGCATTCATCTAGTAAACCATCGGTAGGCACAACCACTGGTAGGCACCGACAGCGGCAGGCATCGGCACCAGTAGACACTTCACCGACAGCGACAACAATGTATACCGACACCCCAGCCGACAGGAATAACCTTTTATTTATTGTATTTAATTGTAAATATCTTTTGTAAAGCCGACATGGCATATTGTAATAGACTCATATATGTATGAGATCTTGTAAATCATTTTGTAATGATGGACATATGATGGATATGGTAGAAGTGATGAGTGAATATTAAGGCAAATTTTGTATAAGGTTTATGGTTATAGTATGAGCTTAAACCGGTACTGAACCTAGCATAGCAGATGCTGAATTGTAGTAGTACATTATATTGGATTTTCATAATCCATTTTGTAAGTTAGTGAAACTTCCATTTTGTAGATTGAGTAGTGATCTCTAGGCAGTTGGCCTTCCTACATGTGCAAGCCCCTCATTGTAATTAATATTTATTCATTAGCCAGTAAGTGAATATTCTGGGTCACAAATCCCACTGAGGTTTTTCCCACACCGAGTTTCTTCGTTAAACATCTTGTGTTATGGTGTGTTTTTTATATTGTCTGTACTATTCCTGTTTACTGCATTAATTCTTATTTACTGGTACACTATTTTGGATTGCAAAATACTTAATAAGGTTAAATATTCTCTTAACCGGTTAGATACTAATTCACCTCCCCTCTCAGTATCTTTGGGACTATCATTAATCCTAACAAAAACATGTATGCTTGCATGATCAACAACCGAGGTGACATATGTCATTCACGTCTTCATCAACACCACCTGAGACATAACTTCCCCATTCCATGTTATCGGGGCTAATGCAATGATCTCCAACCTCATTGTCTTACATAACCTACAAGTACCTGTTAGCATCATACCAGTAACAACCTGCACATATCGGTAACATCCTGCACATACTAGTTTCTTGTACCGGTCCATTATCACTACCGTAGTACCTTCTTGTAACTCTTGACATCCTATGTCTCTTTTCATATGATTCCAATTGTTAATTTCCATTTATTGACACATGCAGTAGTGATCCAACTCTAATCTATAGGTGTGTAGCCAAGGCAGCCTCTACACACACTTTTCTTCTCATTTACATCCTTCATACCGGTAGCATCTTCTTCTTCCATGTGTTCTCTTCAACTGAGGGGGTGAATGATCTAATAAATATATTACTCCCCTTGAGGTCCTGGATATCCTTTAGGCCTTAGGAGATATCACCTGTGCATTGAATGCATAGTGCCGGTCCATGGTTGCATCTTCTTGCTTCTTCCTCCAAACCTGCTTGGTATCATTCTTCTTCCCATTTTCAGTCTTGGGAGAGGTCTTACCTTCTTCTTTTGATGGGTCCTTGCTCTATCGGATTCTCCCACATGACCAAGAGCAGTGCTATAGTAGCACACAACATCCATCCCAACTTCATGGTTGGGGAACCTTCTCACATACCGATTTGACCATCTTCTTCTGGTCATGTTGTTTTGACTGGCAATCGAAACCTCTTGATCCTGTAGGGACATATCTCCTTTGGTTCCATGCAAGTCTTTGAATTCCATATGCTCTGCATTCATTTCTATGTTGAGCATAGCTGCTATACCAGCTTCCATATGACTCTAGGTCCTTCTTCCTACATTCATAACTTCTATGGACAATTCCATTGCAACTATAACAAACATTATTTACATAACCAGGAGAGGGGGATTTTAGACAGTTCAAATAACTGGAAGACAACTAAGAGGGGGGGGGGGGGTGAATTAGTTGTCACAGATTATCAGAACCATTCACAATTAAAATTTTAATACTGGAGCCCAAAACATTAATACCGGAATGTAGTTAAACCAATTTAATTAAGCATAAACAATAATCACAGAATAAATACCATCCACATGACACCAAGATTTATACATGGAAAACCCAGTAAAGGGAAAAACCACGGTGGGAATCCTACCCACAATCAGATAATACTTCTGGAGTAAGTATGTGAATTACAATTGAGGGGCTTGCACTTGCAAGAAGGCCAACAACCTAGAGCGCATTGCTCATCACAAAAGGAGTCTCACTAACTACATAGAAATCTAGACTACAATATGGAGAAGTGTTGAACTACAAAAGATGGCATCTCCTATGCTTGAGTATAGTTCTGATTAAGCTCAATACCGGGGGACTAAATCCTCTTACATAAACCCAATTCAATCTCCAATGATCGACCAAATCCTTTGCCTGAATGATATTACATTATTCGCATATTACATCCCTTATCATCTACCTTATTATTACCATGATGATCTACAACGAGATCTTACATCTATATATACAAACCCTCGACCATAAATAATTAGGTCAGCCACCAGAGAATAGACCAATTACATAATTACAAAACATGTCAGCCTTAGACCAAATAAATAATATCCAACACATAAGATATCCCAGAAACATATCGAGAGGTCCAATCCACATGCTTCTTTAAACTAGTCCATAACCTAGACCAACAGGGACCCAGTATAGGTCCACACGCTACAACAATGATCTCCATCTGCTAGGTCTTGAACAAGACCACCAACAACATCCAAAAACTCTACTAGAAGCTACACCAACACCACTTATGCAATTCATCAAAGATCTTCAACAAAAGCTCTACCGGTGAAACCCTTGCCGGAACTAGAAACTAGGCTTTTAAGCAAACAAAATAGCATCTGATCACCAAACTAAAACCAACTTATTGAATATGAATATGAGTATCATGAATAACCAATTCCATCACCAAACTATACTGGAGCCTACTAGATCATGCCAGATCCAAATCAACCAGAAACCACTCAACCTACCGGGACCAGAAGGGTGTCGGTAAAGCATCCAAACAGCTAGTGTTGTCATCAATGATAAAACATCAATGCAACATCTTACATGATTATTATTATTATTTATATAAATCATCAACCTTCATTTCAAGGTCAACTCAACTTATAAGACCTAATTAGAAAATTATATCACACGATACATAAATTAATATATAGATGAATACAATGTCAACAAGGACATAGCATGGACCTAAATTTAAATCTTGAACATTCAACACCACTGAATATCTCACAAAGATCATTCGAAACATGCAAGAATCATCAGGTTGGCTAGAAGGTCCTATAACATAAATAATACCACCAAACCAATAAAATCTTCAATAACGCGCACAACAATCAATGCGGACCATGAAAATGCATAGAAAATGATCGAAAAACATAAAAAAGAAATGTCAATTCCACCGTAACAAGCGCAACAACTCGGATAACTAAAATCATCATCATCTCCCTCCCGAAGCTCAAGAACACCGATATAACTTACTAAAAAATTGAAAGATATGCTTGTGAAGTTTCAAATCATGAACCACTCGAATTGAGGACACACATGAATGTCCCAAACACTCTCCAAAATCCACATAGCATAATGAATCAATTTTGAAGAAATATAGACTAGAAATCACAACTCTGCAATACAAAACCAACAGAAAAACCAATCATCACACTGGACCTCATAACTCGATCAAATCCCCTTCTAGAATACTGAAACTCATGTTGAAACAAATGAAGATACTAATCTTTGAATCCTTAAATCTGCATCAGCATATCTGCAATATACCAACCAAACCAGCTCTCTATAAAAACATGTTAGAACATAATGTTATTAGGGATCACATCCTTATAACATTTATATATAATGTTCTAATATAAGGTTATAAAACCTTATATATTATATGCTTTATAAGCATATCCCATTTGAAATAATTATAATCTAATAACTATTAGATTATTAATTATTTATAAGTGGGGGTTATTGAAAAGGTGTGACTAGTGAAGTCACCCTTCCTCCTATATTTAAGGAGGTTCTCTCTCATTTGAGAAGTGAGTGAATTTGGAGCTTTATGGTGAGTTGTATCACAATGCATATGAGGTATTATTGGCCATGTGGAAGTATTGGAGGAGTGTCCCCAGGTTCATGTCTATTTTATGATAGACTATATTTGTAAGTGTTTTACTTAAATGATGCTTTATGGGGTTTTTTACCCGGAAGGGTTTTCCCCATGTATATCTTGTGTAATGTGTACATATATGCATGTATGTTTCTCATTTCATTTACTTCATGATCTTGTTTATAATGATTAGTATCCTAAGATCCTAATTTCTAACATGGTATCAGAGCAGGTTAGGCTATACTAATCATTTTTACAGGTTATACTAAAAGATATGTTGAACTTGATGGAATTCTGATTTATGTTGAATCAACACATGTGCAAGGCCATTTGAGCTATTTATTTACTATGCCTTCTCTATTGTTTTTTTAGAATCAATTTATCAAGGTCAAGTAGGGAAATTCTAACTATTCTTTGCCATAAGTGATATTTTCAAGAATATTTCTATTTTTTTTTCTAAAGTATTAATAATGCATAGGGTTGTGATTGGCAACTAGATAATTATTAGGCTGTTATGATTTTATAATCTAACTTGAGAATTGTTCTATTATAAAAGAACTATATTATCAAAACCTTTTAGTTCCAATTCTATAGAAAGTTATGCTTCTTTTAATAGATTATTATCCCTTATTAAAATGTCAAGTTATGTTTTTAAAAAAGTCATGAATTGAATGTTCCTTCTCCATTAATACATTAAAAATCATCAAATTACATTCTTATTATCATTCAATTTATTTCTTTAAATCAAGAAAAAATAGTAAGTGACATAATTGTTCATTGCTAATCTATTTTTTGAGGAAGAAATATATCATATATTACACTAGTTGAGCAACATGATTACAAGGACACCATTTCAGAAAAAACAAAAAAAGGCTAATATTTTGGCTTGCAACTTAAAATTAAAAATTGGTACTCATCTATAGTATATTTGGTAAAGAAAAGTTTCAACAATCTCAATCATCATTAGACCATTTTACATGAATTCATCAAGAAAGAATAATATCAAATACTAACCAAAATTATATTCTTATAATAATAATTTCTTAATTTTCTTAAAATGACCATTCAATTATTTTTTCAAAAATTATTTAAAAAAATGTGATGTTTAATAAATCAAATAATCTTGCAACCATTAACAATATTTTATGACTATATTTATACTATTATAATCCATAAAGTGGTTATGGAGGACCTTCTGCGTGGCTATACAATAAGTACATGTGACTATGAATTGTTTATAGACTACACAAAATGTGTATCCTTGATGTAGAAAAAGTTGGGTCTTTCATTAGATACGTGACCATTAACCATTCATATAAGTTCTATTGGGTCGGTTCCTCCTTCACATTTCCTTCTAATTTTCTATGATGGGCATCAAGTGCCGCAATAATAGCTAACAGTCCTGCAGTCAAATTGTATGAGATGATTTCTCTTTAAGACATTCAAAGTAGACATTAATGTCCCTTGCACTGGTATAAAGGAGGGTCATTCGTGATTTACACGTTCCAAACAACTTTACTAAAACATTTTTAACAGATTCACCTTCTACGCGTCTTTACAGCTTTGTCTCTGAAATTACAAACCTTTGAGATGTTCAGTGCATCTTGATTTTTTACTCCCACATTTGTATGCATGCCTACTTGAAAGCATTTCTGCCCATGGGTTGTATTAGTCATATATAGTGCAGAGTGTATGTTGTGGGACTTGTGATAAATCAACCATACCTATATAGCGTAAGACTAGAGTGTAGACTGTAATATTTTGTAGATTACACATCTATCTTTCTTTCACCTATCGTGGAAAATATTGAATAGTCATGCAACGTCCTATCTATGTCCGTGTAGCTCTTCACATCTTTTTTAATCATTGTACTTTTCTATTTTTTTCTAACAATTTCTTTAAAAAAAATTATTTCAAGCACACGAGGTCTATATTTGGCATACACGTCGACAAATCAATTTGGGCTACAAGTTGTCATTACTCCTTTTTCATTGATTTCCATTTCATGAAAACAATTTTTTGTTTTGAATATAAAATCCATGACCCTCCGATGCTTATTTTTGGTTTAATCATACAAAACTTATGAAAGTTTTTGAGATTCAATTATTTTTTTATTGCTGAATGTTTTTGGATTGGATTCATTGATTAATTCAAATTTGTTGGTAATCAATTTTAAAATTATAGTCAATTTTATCTCTACTCTTTCAATTAGAAGTTATGGGTTTATTCAATCATATGGTGTGGTAAGGACTGAATTTGCATTGACCCTGATGACAGTGTGTCTTAATTTTCAATATGAAATCTTAAAAAAATTTAGAGATTTTTAGCTCAAAGATCCACCAAAATCTCACAAATGATTGATAATATGTAAGACATAAAAACTTTAAAATTAGAATGCATTGCCAAAGTATTTACATCATACCTTGATGGAGGAAAATTGTGCTTCATTGAATTGATCTCTTTCATAAGGTATAGCTACACCTTGAGCCTCATTTTTAAAAAATGTTTGTATTTGGATAATCTTTTCCAATCTTACAATTGACAAATAAGATTTATAAACTCTCTTAACAAAAGAGTTTCTTATCTTAGCATTATATCAAAATGGGCATGATCAATGAAATAAAAGAAAAAATAAAAGGTAAGCTAAACTTAGAGTTATTAAACATCTGATATTATTGATCACATGATGCAAGGAATTACAACAAAAATGTCTTTTAATTCTCCTTGTCTCTATAATGATGAGATCTTCCAGACTCAACCATAAATTAATGATAATTAATTTTGAATATAACCTAACTTTAATATGCATCTCCTTGCTAGGAGCCTTGTTCCTCTATATTTTATTTGATCCAATTTTTAACTATGCTAATATGAAAAATTAATTTCCTATATTGATCATTATAATGGGTGGCTATCACCCTTATAAACTGTCTGGGGAGCAAACCTAGAAAGGATAGCTCACCCATTGCCTGATTTTTTTGTGGATCATTATTATATGTAGTAGCATGTCTATTTTTGTATTTTAAGCAAGACAACAAATTATTTATCATGAAAATATATGTTGATCTCCTTTCTACCAATCATTGGACTATATTTTTATAAGGAATATTATATGATCTTTGGCAAATGACAAAAAATAATATTATGGTCTTTCTTTGTACCAAAAATAAAGTTGATTACTATGTTACTAACTATATTGTTTCTTCTATGGCGAGGTTATGCCTTCAAAACATATGGTGCAAGTGCTATTACATGGATGCTGCAATACTTTAATAAGAAGACTATCTTCTATGTGTCTTTGGATCAAATGGACAAAATATGAATGTAGCTCTTGAAGAATCAATATGGCCTTGAAGATTTATTGAAGAATTCCATTTGGATACATATGAAAGTACTATATTACTTGAAGTTACTTTACTCTTTCTAGAGAATATCATTTCTAAAGATCAAAATAAACATTGAAGATCATGGGCACCTCACTCAAGTGAAAGCATTCTATAATAAAGGCACCTTGAAGATCATGGGAACCTCACTCAAGTGAAAGCATTATATAATAAAGGCACCTTGAAGATCATGGGCACCTCACTCAAGTGAAAGCATTATATAATAAAGGCACCTTGAAGATCATGGGCTCCTCACTCAAGTGAAAGCATTTTATAATAAAGACACTTTGAAGATCATAAGCACATACTATATATTATTTTTTTAGCCATCACCTTGAAATCCTACTGATTGGCTTTGAGGTGATGCCATTAAGGGGGAGTGTACATGACACCACCTAGTGGCTAAATCCTAGATTTAAGACATAATAGGCATAAGACCTTTAGGCATTATATGCTCCAAATTCAAATAATGCTTGGCCTTAGGTGATGCCATTGAGGGGGAGTGTGCATGTCAATGACACCACCTAGTGGCTAAATCCTTTATTTTTTAAGTCCTACGGGCACAGTATCGTAAGACCTACGGGCAGATTTTTTTTAAGTCCTATGGGCATATTGTAAATTCTTCTCCTTGTAAAACTTCCACTTGTAAAAGCATTGTATTAAGACCTATGGGCACTATGTAATGAACCTGGGGAGAGGCTAATTTGAGGGGACCATAGCTCCAATATAATTTTTAAGACCTCACAGAATCATTTTTAAAACACTGGGATTATAAATTATGACAAGATGACTTTCATGTAGTCTGGAATGCATGATCTTCATGTTGGCATATATTTGTGTCCCTGTTTATCACTATCAAAAAAGACCTACGTTACTGGGCTGCTTCATTTTTTTTTTTAATGGAAATTGACATGTGATCCCCTATTAACATTAAGGGGGAGTGTTAGAACATAATGTTATTAGGGATCACATCCTTATAACATTTATATATAATGTTCTAATATAAGGTTATAAAACTTTATATATTATATGCTTTATAAGCATATCCCATTTGAAATAATTATAATCTAATAACTATTAGATTATTAATTATTTATAAGTGGGGGTTATTGAAAAGGCGTGACTAGTGAAGTCACCCTTCCTCCTATATTTAAGGAGGTTCTCTCTCATTTGAGAAGTGAGTGAATTTGGAGCTTTATGGTGAGTTGTATCACTATGCATATGAGGTATTATTGGCCATGTGGAAGTATTGGAGGAGTGTCCCCAGGTTCATGTCTATTTTATGATAGACTATATTTGTAAGTGTTTTAATTAAATGATGCTTTATGGGGTTTTTTACCCGAAAGGGTTTTCCCCATGTATATCTTGTGTAATGTGTACATATATGCATGCATGTTTCTCATTTCATTTACTTCATGATCTTGTTTATAATGATTAGTATCCTAAGATCCTAATTTCTAACAAAACAAAGCACAAGAACACAAGAATATGTTGACATCAATGATAACAAAACATTCCAACAACTCTATTATCCAACAATCTCCCCCTTTGGAATTGATGGAAACATATAAATGTGAAAAAAAATCAATGCAAAGAAAGAAATCAACTCTAGTAATCTCCCTGTGAGATCATGCACACATAGCTCTCTACCTTAGATTGTTGGCATTGTTGTCATTGATGTCAACAAGAGTAATAGGGATGTCAAGAGGTTGTAGAGAAGTAGGTAGCAGGTGTGCATAACATGAAGACATGAGAAGAGAGGTTGCAAAGAACCAGGTAGTAGGTGTGGATAACACAAAGACATGAGAAGCATGTAACTTGTAGGTTATGCAATCGTGCATAACACATCATGTTATGCTACATAAACGATGTAGGTTATAGAGGTAAAAAATCCCTTCGATGGCAGTTTTTCGGTGAGACAAGACTTTTTTCTCAGCGATGATGCTTTTCAGTGTAAGATGGCAATTTGGCAAAACCATCTTCTTGATTCATTGGGCTTCATTGTTATACCAACAAAATTAATCTTTGGTGTAGTACTCGCCATATCTTGGCGTCAATAAATTTGTGTCGAGTGGGCCCTCCTTATCATGCACTTTGACATCCAGCTAGCGGCTGTGCATTGGTCCATCAAGATGATGATGTATGCATGTGGGATCCCATGGTGTGTTCAAGTGAAGGAAATAGACCTTGAGAGATAAAAAAGTCAAAGGAAAATGGTGTATCCTACTACCCTGCACCATAGAAGGCTAGGGTGATATAACCATGTGGAGTAACAATGATAAAGGTAAGAGGTTGCACCCGCTATCCGACAACAAGATGGACCACAACAAAAATATCTTGTGGGATAACACAACAGTGAAGCATGAGGCTCCCCACCATCCCACATCACTGAAAACCAAAGCAAATTGGTCCTACAGGATAAGAAATAGATGGAGGGATAGAGGCTCCCCACTATCCTGTGTCCTCAAAATGTGAGAAGTGATCATCACACAGGGTAACACAAGGAGAAGCAAGAGATGTTTCCCACTGTCCTGTACTATATAATGTCAAGGACAAAAATCCATGCGGGGTAAGTAAGAACAAAGTAAATGGTGTCCCCGCTATCCCATGACTGGGAAGCATAGATGAAAAGGTGTCTGTGGGGCATCAAGAAGCAAGATGGCTAATACATCCTACAAGCCCACATGGGTAAAAAAGACTTGAAAATGTCCTTGTAGAATAACACAAGTGAAGGAGATACATTCCCCACTATCCCATGATGCCAATAGCTAGAGGATGGAACTCTTGCAAGTAAAGACAAATTGAAAATAGTGCATCCCGTGGGCCCGCACGAGGAAAAGGGGTTTGAGAATGATGATGCAAGATAATGAAGAGAAAGTAGTTAGTGGATCCCACCATCTAGTAGACATATCAGAGATACACATAACATGAAAGTTAGTCACAATATGGAGTTTGATGTCTCTGTGTAGTACGATAGTCCACATGGCAGGTTGACTCTGGTTAACTAAGGTTGACTAGGTGATTTGAATGTCGATTAAGAAGACTTCTGATGACATCTATGCATGTCGATAGTCACAAAGTTTTACATGGCAGCTAACTAACCTTGACTGAGTGATATGGATGAAGGAAATGGAGACATGTGGCTCCCTGGTGGTAGAAGAAGATATCTGATATGTAGAAGTCGGTGATGATGGAGGTAGTTGTCAATCCTTTCAGGGTAGGTTGACCGAGGATGGAGAATGCATTAATGGCGATCGAGTTGCTGGCTAGTTGTGTGGCTCGAGGAAGGATTCTTGATCACTTCAGACAAAGAAAGATTACTAAACTTAGTAATCTAAGTACAAAGAATGATTTGAAGAAAGATATGATGCATTTACTATAGGTGGCAAATCTGAGATCATATCCGGCTCAAAATAAAATCTCTAGAGGTGCAAATCTCCAAGACAACCGACTTGAATAGAATATTCAAATTTTGCAATGGAGGAAATATCAGAGCTGTACATAGTCGATTGAATCGAGCAGCAAGTATGATGAGATTTGATATGGGTAGGTGTGGTTGTTGAGATAGAGATAGAGGTGGAAATAAAGATATCTCAACTAGTCGACTATAAGTGTGGAGTGTAGAAAGTGTGTTATTATTGCCAAGAGAAAATAGAGCAATCTACAAAAGTAGAGAGAGCCAGAATATAGTATTTTGCAAGGTGAATTTGTAGCAGAGAGAAGAGACAAGTAAACAAAGGAAGAAGAAGAAATAGAGGATGAACTTTTGCAGGCAAAGAAATTCATTCTCAAGATATGAGAAATTTATAAGTGTTACAAACTTATTTGTAACAAGGTTTTACCATTGCATTGTAAACTTTGTTGATTATTGTAAATCTATGATTGGGTTCTCCGAGAAGGGGTAGGTTCTCCTTTGAGTAGGTGCTCATAAAATTAGGGGTTGGTGCTCCTTGGGTTGGTGCCCTAAATTTCAGGGGTTGATGCTCCCTGGGTTGGTGCCCTAAACATAATAATATTATTCACTATGAGGTTGGATTGGAATAGTAGACTCCAACAACTATTCTCACTGAGGTTTTTCCCACATTAGGTTTTCCTCATAAATCTAGTGTTGTGGTTTAATTTGTGTGTGTGTGTGTTCTTAATTAATTTGTAGTTTTAGTATTTGCACACATAGTTTAAATTTTTAAAACACACCGATTCACCCCCTTCTCAATGTCCATTTGGTTTCTTCATAGATAAGACATTTTTTCACATGCTTCTCTCTCCCTTTGACATCAATGGAAGGCTCTCAAAACAGAATGACTCTTCCTCCAAAAATCACAAACTGAACCACATACTGAATACTCTTCAGAGTAGTAGCACCTAGTCATCAACTTGGATATTAGGATAAGACTATGAAGTCCACCAGATTGATGCATCTCAATGTATCTAGTTATCATTAGGAGGGGAAATCACCCCCAACTTATGTCTCAGATATATAAATGTATCTATAGGCAAAGGCTTCGTAAAGATATCTGCAATCTATTCCTTTGTAGATACATACTCCAATCTGACTTCTTTCTCATTCACCTTCTCTCTCAAGAAATGAAACTTGATTGATATATGTTTTGTCTTAGATTGCAACACCAGATTATTATAAATATTGATAACACTTAAATTGTAACAATGTATAATAGTAGGCTGATTATAAACAACTCTAATATCCTTCAACATCTACTTCATCCAAATTACCTAAGTACAATTGCTAGCAGCAACAATGTATTCAACTTCTGCAGTAGATAAAGAAATAACATCCTGCTTCTTGCCCAAGAAACCAACTTATTTCCCAAAAAGAATGCACCACTTGTAGTGTTCTTCTGGTCATCAACATCACCTGCCCAATTAGCATCTGTATAAGCACTTAAAATGAAATCATCATTCTTTGAATACCACAAACCATAGTCAACCATTCCCTTCAAATATCTGAATATCCTTTTCATAGCAGTAACATGACTTTCCTTAGGATCGACCTAGAATCTTGCAACAAGACATACAACATTCATAATGTTTGGACTAGTTTGAGTCAAATATAGTAGTCCACCAATCATAGATCTATACAAAGTTTGATTAGCCTTCGAAGATTCATCATCTTTTAACATCTTGCATCCGGTTACCATGGGAGTTCCAACAGGTTTGGAATCACATAGCCCAAACTTCTTCAATAATTCCTTCACATACTTTGATTGAGATATGAATGCCTTTATCAGTTTGTGTAATTTGCAATCCTAGAAATAATTTCATCTCACCTATCATAGACATCTCAAACTATTTTTACATATCATCAACAAACTTCTTACTCAAATCACCAACTCCTCCAAAAATAATGTCATCAACAAAAACTTCAACAATCAAAATATTATTATTATCAATCTTGAAGTAGAAATTACTATCAGCAATACCTTTACAAAATCACAACTTCATAAAATACCTATCCAATCTAGTGTACCGATATCTAGAGGCTTGTTTAAGTCCATCCAGTGCTTTCTTCAATCTACATACCATGTCTCCTTCATCTATCAATTAAAATCCATTTGATTGTTCAATGTAGACTTCTTCCAACTCACCATTCATAAAGGTTGACTTCACATCCATTTGATATACCTTGAAATTCTTGTAAGAAACATATGCAAGAAATAATATAATAGCTTCAATTCTAGCTACCAGAGCAAAAGTCTCCTCAAAATCAACACCTTCCATCTATGAATATCCTTTACATACCATTATTGCTTTGTTTCTAGCAACTTCTCCATCTTCATTTAGTTTATTCTTGAATACCCATTTAGTACAAATTACATTCTTGTCTTTAGGTCTTGGAACAAGTTCCCATGTATTGTTCTTCCATATATTTTACCCAATTTTCATCTTTACAAGCTTCAACAACATCTTTAGGCTCAATCTTGGAAATTAGACATGTCTCTTCAGCAACAATTCTTCTCCTAGCCATCACACCTTTATTTTTATCACAAATATCTAATTCTTTGAATGATTTAATCTTAAATACTTGGGGGTCTTCTGATTGTTCTAATTTTTAGTCTCTTAAACTTCTTCACCACCAGCAACATCTAGATTTATTGACTCTTCTAGATCGCTTTGTTTTATGCTCAGAGTCTGCACTTGTTTTGATCTAACATCCTAATCATCATATTCGTATCCACATGATCTGATTTGTTTCTCATGGCACTCATCAACCTTCACATTTTCACTTTCCACTATTTTCCTAGTCTTTTGTTGTTACACCAGTAGGCCTTTCTCTTAGTAGAATATCCCAAAAATATTCCTTCATCACTTCTTACATCAAATTTTCCTATATCCTCATCTCTTTTGATATAACATTGGGTTCTAAAGATTCTGAAATATCTAACTATAGGAACATGACCAAACCATAACTCATAAGGGGTCTTACTAGAATCACCTTTTATATGCACCTGATTGAATGTGTACACAACAATGCTAACAACTTCTCTCCAATAGATATGCAAAGCATTTCCTTCAATCATCATAGTCCTAGCAACATAAAAAATAGTTTTGTTCTTCCATTCAACTATTCCATTTTGTTGAGGGGTTTGCGGAGTAGATAACTGTCTCTTAATTCCATTCTCTTCACAAAAGGAATTAAACTCACCAAAAGTGAATTATCCTCCTCTGTCAAATCTTAGACACTTCAACTTCAATACTGTCTTTGTCTCCACCCTAGCTTTGAATATTTTGAATTTATCCAGTGCTTTAGATTTCTCCCTTAGAAAAGTGACCCACATAATTTTAGAATAGTCATCAATCAGCAACATAAAGTATATGTTACCCTGCAAGCTTCTCACCCTAGAAGGACCACATAAATCAGTATGCACAATATCTAATATCCCATTAGATGTATACTATTTTCTCTTGAATGAAATTCTTGTTTGCTTTCACAGTTGTCATTGTTTACACACTAGATTAGAAGGCTTCATAGCTTGGATATAACTTATCTTAACCATGCAATAAAAATCAACATGACACATCCTCTTATGTCACAACCAACTTTCATCAATCTAAGTAATCAAACAACTCTTCTTACAAGCATTCAAAGGCAAGATATTACCTTTAGTTTTAGTTATGCAATTTCTATACTGAAGCTATTCAAGATTTTAAATTTCACATTCTTGAATTATAAATCATATAAGTTATCAACCATCTATTCAAAACTCAAAAGATTATGCTTCAAACCCTCAACATATAAAACATCATCAATATTATACTTACCATCAAGAGAAATAGAACCTCTTGTTGGCAACAACAATGAACAAAACTAAGAGGGGGGGGGGGTGAATCAATTTTCACCGGATCTACAAACTTAATCACACAAACAAATCTGATAAACTATAGTAATAACAAAGATAGGAAAATTGAAACCACAACACACAACACCAATATTTTTGACGTGGAAAATCTGGTTAAGGGAAAATCCATGGTGGGAACCTACCCACAGTAAGATGATACTTTGTTATAGTATGTGTAAATATTACAATGGGGAATGCAAATGCATTTAGGGACACTGCTCAAATATAATGACCCAAAAGGCTACAACCCTTAGGAAAGTTTCACTAACTTACAATAAGATTCAAACTACAATCCAAAAGAAATGAACTGAAAGAATAGCATCTCCAAATGCCTGATTACAGTTCCAACTAAGCACAAATGTCTTCTCTACAACACCAATCTTTGTTCAATCACAATGTCAAAGGATGAATCAATGGTTCAAACATACACCAATATCTGATATTGCAGACACAACCTCTATCACCAAATTACATGAATAAGATACCTATATATACAATTCATCAACCTAGACAACAAGGTCGGCTAAACCCTCGACTCACAATTACCAAATTGCATCACACGATACAAAGATAGACCACCTGACCAATATTATAATTTACATGACATAGCATGGACCTAATTCAAATTCTCAACTCCACCGAAAATCACGCCAAGATCAACCGCAACACGCTACACCACTAGAAATACCGCATAACATGAAAATCATCACTAGTTCATGAAAACCACCAATAACTCACACAATGATCAATGTGGATCATAAAAAAAAATAGGAAACAATTATTAAACACCAAGAAGCATGTTAGAATCATCAACAATATCTACACCAACACCACTTATCAAATCTTCATCGATCAACATCAGAAACTCAATAACACAGCCAATCAACAATTGTCACGAAGAAAGATAACTCACAGAGCACCAAATCACAAACATCTGAAATGAAGATACACTAGCTCATCCCAAAAAATATCCCAAAAACTTAGCACAAGATTTGATCACACCGAAATATACCAGAGAATATACTGAACTCTTCAAAGCACTGATCAACAAAACAAAACTGCAAAAATTGGTTCATAAGATCTTCTCAATATGCAAAAACTGGAGCAAATCACAAGAATATTTTGACATCAATGACAACAACATATCCTAGCAGCAACAATGTCCAACAATATCCCCAATATCTAACAATCTCCCCCTTTGACATTCATGGGAACATATGAATGTGAAAAATAATCAATGCAAAGAAAGAAGATATCTCTAACAAACTCCTCCTAAGATCAAGATAGATAATGTAGTTTTTCACATGATCTCTATCCCCCTTTGACAACAATGCCAAAGATCTCAAAATAGAAAACCAAACTTTCTCTCCCAAAACAGAAACATGAATCTGAGGAATCTCTCCCCCTAAAACACAAACTACTCCACCAGAGGAGCAACACCAACTCACCAATCCGGATAGAAAGATAAGGCTTTGAAGTCCACCAGATTGATGTAAATCAATGCATCTAATTATCATCAGGAGGGGTAGATACCCCTAGCTTGTCTCTCAAATAGATACATGTCTCTGCAGGCAAAGGCTTAGTGAAAATATCAACAATTTGTTCCATTGTAGATACATAATCCAGCTTCACTTTCTCTTCATTTGTGAGGCCTCACCTCGACTCAGCCTGACATTCAGTGGATTTTATATTTAGACTATTATGGATACTTTATTTTGATGCATTTTGAGACTTTGAACTTATATGATTTCAGGATTTGGATAACATTGCTATGATTTGATGATTTACTTACATGCTTTATGAGATAGAACACTACATGATTGTTAGATAGAATGATATTGCAAAGATAGATGTCATTATTTGAATTTGCAGGACTTTCTTTGAATATAGAACTATGATGTATGGATAGTTTACGTGAATTGGGATGAAATTTCTTATGTAAAATTGCTTGGTAAAAGATGTATTCAATCTGTGCAGATGAAAATTGTATGCAAGTAATGATGTGCATTGTTATATTATTGAATTATATTATATATGGATATTTGGAAGTACTAATGTGTAAATTGAGATGCGCAGGAAATTTACCATGTGACCATGGAAATTACGGAGAATCAAACCTAGACTTATGTATGTTCGTAAGCCAGGGTTTGTCTATTTGGAGAGACAACACCCCGTTTGTGTTGTATTTTATTCGTAACAGTATATGCTACATGAGTGTTAAGTGTTATTTAATTTTATTGTTTAAAAAACCACAAGAGACAATTTCATGTTTTATTTTGTAAAAGTGTTTTATTTGTGTCACTTGACACATGTGTGGATTTAAATTTAAATGTTTTTAATTGGTCTCTTGGTGGGAAAGTGTTTAATTATAGTTCTTCTTAAATAAAATAATGTGTTGTCATAAATACTTTGGGAATATAATATTTGGGGTGGTCAACTTATGTTTGACCCGAAAATAAACTTCAGAAGGGTTTAAAATGGGTTAAATGAACACCTAGAGGTAGTTTAATAGGGTTTCCTAAAGCCCATAAGGTATACCTAGGGGTTAGGGGTAATTTTAGGCAAGTTTCTACTTTATAATGATCTTTTTAACGCTTTAAAAATTGGCTTTTTTGAGTTGTGCAAAAATTGAAGATTAGAAGTTTAAATCTAATTAGGATTTTTCCTTTTGGAATGGGAGTCTTTTTGCATTTTTGCTTTCTTTCCCTTTTAGTTTTGGAAACTTGTGAGAACTCAGAAAGTGAGCTTCTTAAGCAAGATTTTTTGAGAATTGGAGGGTAATCACCCACTCTCCATTTTTGGAGACAGAAGAAAATTTGAAAAGAAAATAATGTTATGGAATAGAAAAAATAGAAAAAATTGATTAAGGGTAGAAGGAAAAAGATTTGTGGATTGGGCAGCTCTTCATCAAATATCATAAAACCTTTGGGCAGATTAAGGTTGGTTTCAGTTATTCATTTTAATGTCTTCTTCTTGTTTATGTCTGGAAATTGTTGGTGTAAGAAATCTGTGTTCTTGAAAGTTTGTGTTAGAAAATCTTTTGGTATTTTTTCTTTATGAATTGCTGTGGTTTGGGAGTTTTCTCAAGATCTCTTACTCTTGGGAGAGAAGAGGATCTTGAGGGTGGTAGCAGTGACAACCCTCGAGTGAGAGACTCTCTTTGAGAGCGATCACAAGGGATCTTTGTTGTGACCCTTGCTGCATGGCTTGTTTGTGCAATGGGGGTCATAAGGAGGGATATAAGGCTAGAATGCCTTTGGGGGGCATAAGGAATAAGGGGTTGAGATTCTTGATATTATTATTGTGCCATGAGGTGGCTTCTTGTTTATTTCATACTTGCAGTTCTCCTCAGGGATTTGGTCCACTACCACCCATTGAAAATGTTCATCACCAAAGTGTGGTGCTGTGAAAGCCAAGTTGGGAATGTGTCTGGAATATCTGTATGCATTGCTTTCTATGTGTTTGCCTGTTTGTTACCCGTCTAGGAATTGGTTCTCCGAGCTCGGGGGTGGCTACCAGTTAGCCTAGGCTGGGAGGTGAGCACTTCGTGGTCATATTGTGTTTATCTATTATGCAGGAAAGTCAGGAGAAAGAGAATAGGATCCATGAGAAAGATACAGAAGATACTTAAATCCAGTTGCAGATATTTGTTTTATATTTGTTATAGAAGTATGCCTCATTCATGGAAAAGAGAAGCAAGTTGTAATTATTGAAAATAGACTTGAAGTTTTACTGTTGTGGCTATTCAAGAAACATCCTGTAAATTGGTAGAATATCTTAGAGTTGTTAAAAAAAAAAGAAAGCTTGTTTTATTTCTACTTCTGGTTTTTAGTAAAAGAAAAGTTATTTTGAGTTGAATGCAAAAGCTTCTTTGTATTATAAAAAAAAAAGAATAGATTTCATTTAAATTTTATCTATATTTTACTTGTGGCAAAACAGGAGTTTATTTATGCTGAAAGATCTTAAGTACTTTAAGGAAAAAAAAGATGTTTTATGAATATATTTTATTTGAGGAAAAATCAATGAATCTTTTTATTCTAGTGGGTATATTGTATTTCTTAAAATGTATTTCTAAATTGTATTTTAGTTAGAGTTGTTTAAAGAGCTTCTCATATATATATATATATATATATATATATATATATATATATATATATATATATATATATATATATATATATATATATATATATATATATATATATATATATATATATATATATATATATATTCCTGAATTAACTTAATGCTTTTCCCTTTGTTATATTAGTTTAAAATTTTTGCATGTAAATCTTTGTTTTAAAAAAAAAAAAAACATATATATATATATATTGAAATATTTCCCCCTTTTTAACTATGATTATAAATTTATATAAATATAAATATATATATATATATATATATTTATATATATTTATATATATATATATATATATTTATATATATTTATATATATATATATTTATATATAATATATATTAAAAATAAATAAATTAAATTTTTAACCAAAAAAAAAAGATTTGTTTTGGGTCCACGCGGACCCCACTGTGTGTACGAACAATGAGGGCCGCGCGGCGCCCACTGTGTGCACACACAGTGGAGCCGCTTCGGCTCCCACTGTGTGGACACACAGTGGATGGCCGCGGCCGCCACTGTGTGGCCACACAGTGGGGAGCCGCTAGCGGCGCCCACTGTGTGGACACACAGTGGTGCCGCGGCGCCCACTGTGCGCCCACACAGTGGTGCCACGGCCTCCCCGCCTCCACTTCCGAACCTGCAATAAACAAAAAAAAAACCATAGCCGCCTTGGGGTCTTCGGCCCAACATGAAAAATTCTCTGTAAAAAAATATGGATTAAACCCTAGCCCGGGTGGGGCTAGGGCAAAGGAATTTAAAAAAAATAATATGTTAATTAGATTTGAAAATATATATATGAGAAAATAGAACCCTAATTAGGGTTGGGGAAATATGGATTAATATTAGAAAGATATTATGTTTTTGAATTAGAATTAAAATATTTAAAATATATGTAATATATATATATGTATCTATATATATATATGGATATATATATATTTATATGTATATATATAAATTCTGGTCATAATTTGGATTAAGTATTTAATTATAAATATATATATATATATATATATATATATGTATATATAAATATACATATATATATATATATTTATATAATTCTGGTTATAATTTGAAGCAAGTAAAGTGAAATAAATAAATTATCGGAGGTAAGCCTAGCTTTTATAATTTTAAATGTATTTAATAATGTCCCGTGTAATTTAATTAGAGTATTTAAAATTTAAATTGGATGTTTAGACTATATGTCTTTTTGGAGATTAAATTAATTTTTCCTCTCCTATTCCTTTAGCGTGATTGATTTAATAAGCCTAATGGCTAGGTATCTCGAGGAGATAAAATTTAAACCAGTTAGTTTTCCGCAGATAATATTTAACAAACTCGAAATTAATTATGGAAATTTCTATAACGCTTGTCGTGTGAGTGAACTTGTTAATTAATTAGTATGTTTTAAAAAAAAATTTGTTCCGTTTTTTTTGCCCTAAATTTTGGGCATGACATCATTGACTTGCTCTCTCAAGTAATGATATTTTATTATCACATGTTTAGTCTTTGAATGTTGCACCAGATTCTTTGATATGTTAATAGCACTTGAATTATCATTTGCTTCATCCAAACTACTTGAGTGAAATTACTAGTAGCAACAGTGTACTCAGCTTCAGTAGTAGATAAAGATGCTAAATCTTGTTTCTTAATAGCCCATGAAACCAATTTCTTACCCAAAAAGAATACTCTATTAGTAGCGCTCTTCTAATAATCTACATCACCAACCCAATTAGCATTAGTGTAGGCACACAACATGAAATCATCATTCCCGGATATCACAAACCATAGTCCATAGTACCCTTCAAGTATCTAAATATCCTCTTTAGAGCAGTGGCATGACTCTCTTTTCGATTAGCTTGATATCTAGTAGCCATGTGCACATCATGCATAATATCTAGTCTAGTCTGAGTAAGATATAACGGTCCACCAACCATATATCTGTGCAAATTGATTAAATTTCAAAGATTCATCATTCTTAGACAATTTACAACCAATGACCATAGAAGTTCCAACAGGTTTAGAGTCATCTAACCCAAACTTCTTTAGCAATTCCTTCACATATTTAGTTTGAGATATAAATATACCTTTTATGATATGTGAAATCTGCAAACCTAAGAATTTATTTATCTCTCCAATCATAGACATCTCAAATTCTTTCTGCATATCATTAACAAACTTCATTCTCAAATCATCATCTCCCCCAAAGATAATATCATCAACACAGACTTCAACAATCAAGATGTTATCATTCTCAATCTTAAAGTACAAATTACTATTAGCAATACCTTTATGTAATCCCAATTTCAAGAAATATTTATCTAATCTAGCATACCAGGTTCTAGGGGCTTGTTTCAATCCATAAAGAGCTTTCTTCAACTTACATACAATGTTTTCATCATCTGATAATGAGAATCCATCAGGTTGCTCAATGTAGATTTCTTCTTCAAGATCACCATTGAAAAAGGTAGATTTGACATCCATCTGATATACCTTGAAATCTTTATAAGCAACATATGCAAGCAATAGTCTAATAGCTTCAAGTTTGGCCACCAAAGAAAAAGTATCCTCATAATCAATTCCTTCTTTCTGTGAATATCCTTTACAAACTAGTCTTGCTTTATTTCTGACAACTTCACCAACTTCAATCAATTTGTTCTTGAATACCCATTTAGTACCAATAACATTCTTATCCTTAGGTCTAGGCACAAGCTCCCATGTGTTATTATTTTTAATGTGATCTAATTATTCTTTCATACCTCATCCAATTTTCATCTTTGCAAGCTTCAAAATCATCCTTAGGTTCAACTGTAGATATCAAACATACTTCTTTAGCAGCTAATCTTCTTATAGTCATCACACCTTTATTTTTATCATGAATAATTTGATTTTTAGAACGATTCAATCTTACATACCTTGGGGTCTTTTGATTGTTCTTATTTTTAGGTTCCTGCACCTCTTCATCGATAACAACAACATTTGGGTTAACTCTCTCTACTGGATCAATCTACTTTGGTTCTTCAGTCTGAATAGGGGCTAGAACAACATGTTGTCCATCATCATATCTACATGCTCTAATCTCTTTTCCAAGGTTCTCATCCACCTTCACATTTACACTTTCCACTATCTTTCTCAGTCTTTTATTGTAGGACTGGTAGGCTTTTCTCTTTGTTGATTATCCCAAGAAAATTCCTTCATCACTTCTAGCATCAAACTTTCCTATATCCTCATCTCTCTTGATATAACATTTGCTACCAAATACTTTGAAATATCTCACAGTAGGAACATGACCAAACCATAGCTTATAAGGGATCTTACCGGTATCACCTTTGATATGAACTTTATTGAATGTATAAACAACAGTGCTAATAGATTCTATCCAATAGATCTTTGGAACATTCCCTTCAATCAACAGAGTCCTTGCAACATCCAAGACAATTTTGTTCTTCCTTTCAACAACTCCATTCTGTTGAGGGGTTCTAGGAGTAGATAGTTGTCTTCTAATCCCATTCTTCTCACAAAATGAATTAAATTCATTGAAAAAAATTCTCCACCTCTATTAGATCTCAGACATTTCACCTTCAATCTAGACTCAGTCTCAACTTTTGCTTTGAATATATTGAATTTGTCCAATACTTCTGATTTTTTTTTAAGAAGACAACCCACGTCATCCTAGAATAATCATCAATTAGCAACATAAAATATTTGTCATGCTGCACACTTCTAACATTTTTAGGTCCACATAGATCAGTATGCACAAGATCTAGCAATTCATCATATGTATACTATTTGCTCTTTAAATAAATTCTTGTTTTCTTACCCAATTGACATTCTTTATATACCAGATTATCAGGCTTAAGAATCTTAGGAAAATCTCTAACAACTTGTGTAGAACTGATCTTAATCATTCAATCAAAGTTAACATGACAAATTCTCATATGCCACAACCAACTCTCATCAATCTGAGCAATCAAACAACTTTTCTCACTGACATTCAAATGAAAAATGTTACCTTCAATCTTAGTTCCTGATGCAATCTCTATACCAGAGGCATTTAGGATCTTGCATTTTCCATTCTTGAATTGCAGATCATATCCTTTATCAACCATCTATCCAACACTCAAAATATTATGCTTCAAACCTTCAACATACAAGACATCTTCAGTATTATTCTTACCATCAAAAGAAATCAAACCTCTACCATGGATCACATAAGCTTTGTCATATCCAAATCTCACTATTCCACCATCATATCTTTTCATACTCACAAATTTTCTTTTATCACCAGTCACATGATGTTAACACCTGCTGTCAATCACCCATTCATCTTTTTCTTCAACTTTTGTAGCTAAATTTTTCTCCTCAACAATACAGCTAGTGGAATCAATAGGTATAGGTCCATATTCCTCAATGGAAAGAAATACAACTTCATCTCCTTCAGATTCTTCATCTGTAACACATTTATCAACAACATTATAGGATTTCTTCTGATTCCTATACTTTCGGTTAGACTTGTAAGGCTTATCATACTTCTCATGCTTCTCATAAATATCATTCCTATCATTCTTATCAAACTTATCATGCCTATCATAATTAGCCAGAAGCAAAATGTTTGATCTTATTGCAAGAGAAAAATTTCAAAGGCAATTCTCCATCATACTTACCACCTCCTTTAGGCAATCTCCAAGAAATCAATGCTTCAATATCATCTAGCTCTCTTTCTTTCTCTTCCATCTCTCTTCTCTCTCTCATTGAACACAATGTACCACTACGAGGGGGGTGAATCAGTGGTTCCTAAATTTTTTTCCTTTTAAACCAAGCCTTGAGTACCGGTTAACAATCTAAGCACTAAACAATAAAAAAGGTAAGATAAGAGTGGATATCAAAAGAGCCAAACACACAAATGCATAACCCACAACATCAGATGTACGAGGAAAACTCAATATGGGAAAAACCTCGATGAGAAATGTTGTTGGAGTCTACTGCTCCAATCTAGCCTCATAATGAAACAATAGATTATAATGATTTAGGGCACACCCCTATTGATTTAGGCTACCAACCCAAAGAGCACCAATCCCTGCATTAAGCACCAACTCGGTGTAATATAATGCAATGAAAGAACCTAGTTGCAAATGAGTTCTGTAACACTTGATCAATGAATGTCTTCTAGTTATCAACTTCCTCTTCTCCATTGTTTCTCACACTACCGGTTATCAGATTACTCTCTCTGATCCTACACTGATTACTCCTAGCCTTTCTTCTTTCTCTCTAAGCCTCAATCTTCATAGTTTCACACTTGGATGCCTTCCTAACCAATCACCCCTTACCGGTACACTTTGACTGTGAAGAGTGTAATAGTTTACTAGTTACTTTGTCTCTACCAGTTAGACCCTCTCACTTGTTCATCTTGATAATATGCACTCTAACTCTCTGAGAACTAACTCTTAGGAAGATAGTCCTTCTTCTTGTTCATGCTCTCTTTCCTCTCACACCTCGCATCTAGCATCAATCCTCTTCAATCTCAAGTTCATATAAATTTCTGATTTTTCTCACCAAAGGAAACATTCAAATGGTGGCGTGCTAGGGTTTTCCTCCACCAACTCAATCTGTATCAAATCTGATCGGATCTACTTTTCTGGAATGATGATATGCATGTCATCAATCAACACCACCAACACCTCGCCTTCCAATGTGCGTTTTCTATATTTGTATGTCTACAACATGCTTTTTTGCATTGCTCTGTCAATCAGCATTAATGGCTCAATTGTTTCCTTCGACAAACAGGTACAAAAATCTAATTGTCTTACAAGGTCAGTTCATTCACCATGCCACCTTGTCTTCCTTGAGCTGCAACATTATGCCATCCTCCCATGATTTTTGGGTTCTTCATTAATGTTGACCTACTTGTTGACTACTATGTTGATGAATACTTTACCAACCTCTGCATGCTCGCCACCTAGTTTCCACTTGTCATCCTTGTCAATATCTACCTATGCTAGGTTTTCTATGTTGATTTGGCATCATCTCTAGTTTGCTATGTCTATTTGACATCCTTTACCGACCAAGACTAACTATTGGTTCAACTCATCTTACCGGTATAACCTAACTTCACTGGTAGACCTTCATATCTGCTGAACTCTTCTCTATCGGTGGATCAAATTGGCCTTCCATCAAATATGCTGGTCCATATACTAAGTCCATTTACTGGTAGCATTAAACTTCTCTGTGTATACCACTTCACATCCTTTTGTTCTTCTTTTCTTGCTTTCTTTGCCTTGCTGGTGGTCCTTCTTTACAGGTAGATGATACATTTCATGTTTACCGATAACATACCTTTCTATCTGCTTACACACATATTGGTTGACATCATTAGGTCTTACTTCACCCATACTGGTCACCACTACTTACTCACCGGTGACCATGCCATACCATTTGACATCAATGACAACCTAATGCCAACAATCTCCCCCTTTGGCATTGATGTCGACATACTACAAGTCTTCACACTAGTAGATTTCTCCCCCTTTGATTCATACTTATCCCTCCCTTAGTAAACTTTTATCTTAGTGATTACCACCGGTACCAAGACATACAACCCTAAACTTTCCCTATGATCAACATGTGGTTCAAGAGATATAGATACTTCTATGAACTCCCCCTAAACCATATATCTCATTACAAACTTAAGTGCATGAGGTAGGTGATACAACTCCCAACTTGTGTCATAAGTACTCAAAAGTGCTTAACAATAATGGTTTGGTGAGGATGTCTACCACTTGTTCTGTTATAGGGACATATTCAATCTTTACTTCATGTCCTTCAACCTTCTCTCTGAGAAAATGATACTTGATGGCTATATGCTTTGTCCTTGAATGCAGCACCGAGTTCTTTAATATGTTGATGGCACTTGAATTATCACATCAGATGGGGATAGGATTAGATATTTCCACCTATATGTCCTTGAGGGTTTTCTTCATCCAAAGTACTTGAGAGTAGCATGTAGCAACAATAATGTATTCTACTTCAGCAGTTGATAGGGAGACTGAACCCTGCTTCTTGCTATGCCATGAGACCAACCAGTCACCTAGGAAGAATGTACCACCACTTGTGCTCTCCCAATCATCAATGCAACCGTCCCAATCAACATAAATATATTCTTCCAAGATGAATTCCCCTTGTTTAGGGTACCATAATTCATAATTGAGTGTCCCTTGCAAGTACCTAAAAATTCTACTTACAACATTCATATGTGACTGCTTAGTTGTTGCTTGAAATATAGCCACCATGCACACTGCCTGCACTATATTTGGTCTAGAAGAAGTAAGATACAAAAAAATCCCTATCATGGATCTATACAATGTCTGATCCACTACTGGTGATTCATCATTCTTGCTTAATTTGCTTCTGTTCACCATGGGGGTACTCACTAGTTTGTAGTCCTTCATTTGAAACTTCTTTAGCATATCCTTTGCATACTTGGTTTGTGAGATAAACATTCCCTTATCAAGATGTGATATCTACAAACCAAGAAAGTATGTCAATTCTCCAAGCATTATTATCTCAAATTCTGACTGCATCTGATCAGCAAAATATTTGCAAAGAGTGTCCTTGTTGCCTCCAAAAATGATGTCATCTACATACACAACCACAATAATCATGTGATTTCTATTTGTCTTGATGTATAGATTGTTACCAACACTCCCCTTTTTGAATCCTTGCTCCTTCAGGTACTTATCTAGCCTTGAATATCATGCTCTAGGATCCTTCTTTAAACCATAAAGGGATTTCTTCAACCAGCATACAAAGGTTTCATCATCATGTAACTAAAACCCTTCTAGTTGCTCCATGTACACTTCTTCCGAATTTCCATTTAGGAAGGCAGATTTTACATCCATTTGATATACCTTATAACCCTTGTAGGCTGAAAAAGATAGAAACATCATAATTACTTCTAATCTAGCTATCAGTACAAATGTTTCTTCAAAATCAATGCCCTCTACTTGAGAGTAACCCTTGCACACAAGTCTAGCTTTATACCTAACAATTTTACCTTCTTCATTCATCTTGTTCCAGTAGACCCATTTGGTGCCAATGATATTCTTGTCTTCCGGTTTAGGGACTAATTCCTAACTCTTGCTCTTCTCAATCTGTTGCAAGTCTTCTTCCATGGCATCCATCCATTTCTGAATTTTGCTGGCCTCATTGAATTTTTAAGGTTCTACTTCAGTCATGAGGCAAAAATTGACTTGTTCATCATTCCGGGCAAGTCTTCTCCTAGTCTGCACACCATCATTCTTATTACTAAAATCTTCTCTTCTGGGTGGTTTATCTGCACATACCAGTTAGGGACTATAGTGGATGCTTCTTTTAGTTCATTGTTTGACTGAGCTTCTTCACCTTCATCACTAAAATCATCATACCGGTTCACTTGTGCTTCATCTTCCTTTATGCATATCCTCATCAACTCTTACATGCACACTCTCAATGACTCTTCTTAGTCTTTTGTTGTAGCATTTATAGGCCTTACTGTTAGTAGAGTAACCAAGGAAGATCCCTTCATCACTCCTAGAATCAAAACTACCTAAACCATCCATATCTCTTTTGATAAACACTTGCTTCCAAATACCTTGAAGTACTTGACTGATAGTTTCCAATCATACCATAACTCATAAGGTGTCATTCTACTATTTGTTCTTAGTTGAATATGGTTCAAGGTATATGCAGTAGTATGAACCACTTCGTTCCAATACATGTTTGACAAACTTGCCTCATTCAACATGGTTTTGGCCATTTCCTTGACTGTCATGTTCTTCCTTTCTACCACACCATTTTGTTGTGGTGTCCTGGGGGCTGAGTATTGCCTTCTGATTCCATGTCTTTCACATTAATCTTCAAACTTGTTTGATGTGAACTCTCCACCCCAGTTTGATCTTAGGCATTTCAGCTTGCACCCACTTTCCTTGTCTACCATCTTCCTGAAGATCTTGAATCTGTCAAATGCTTGTGATTTATCTTGTAGGAAGGTGACCCATGTCATTCTTGAATAATCATGAATGAAGAGCATAAAATATCTTTCACTGACAAGAGCTCTTGTCCTAGTCAGACCACATAGATCTGTATGCACCAGTTCAAGTGGTCTTGAAGTGTTGTGTTCTTTTGTCTTGAATCTCACCTTAGTCTTCTTTCCTTTCACACATTCATCACAAAAAGTGCTTACCAGTTTGATGAAGGGTGAAATATTTCTCACACAACCCTTTTTGCTTACTGCAACTAGGTTATCAAAATGTATGTGGCCTAATCTTCTGAGCCACAACTAGCTTTCATCCACTTGTCCCAACATGCATTGGGATTCAAAACATTCTTTCAGATTGTATACATTACTATTTTTCCTCTTACCTTCAGCTACAACCTGACCGCTACTCTCCTTCTTTATCTAGCAACCAGTAGAATCAAAGGTGAATTTATAACCTTTGTCACACATCTGACTTACACTCAACAAATTGTGCTTCAGGCCTACCACATAATTCACATGTGTTTTTATTTTTCCATCAATGTTTAGAGTACCTTTTCCCTTTATCTTGATCAATCAGTTGTCTCCAAATCTTACTGAGCCACCATTCTAGTCTTCAAGTTTGATAAATTTATTTTTATCACCAATCATGTGATTGGAACAACCACTATCTACAACCCATAGATTTCTTCTTTCAACATGTAGGGCAGTATGCACTATCAATCTTGATTCTATTTTGTCCTTTTCTTTCTCAACCCAAATCGGTTGAGTTTCCTTCTTCTTATCAACTGGAATTTTATGCTTTGGTTTGGCTACTAGTTCGTGATTTAGATTTTTCCTCTTCTACATGATTTTCCTATTCTTACAAAGCTTTTCTATATGTCCAAACTCTTGACAGTTATAGAATTTCACATTTACATTGAAAGATAAATCTTTGAAACTATTGTAGGACACCGGTTTACTCTTCCCACATTCAAAACTTCTATGACCAAATCCATTGCACTGATAACAAACAACATTCATATCCCAAAGTGCATTAAATGGATTTCTACTTTCATAACTCATAATTGGCTTATTTGTTAATCTACAATCAACTAACCTATGTCCAAATTTGTTACACTGGTAACAATAACCATGAAAGTTTGGAATATACTAGTTAGGTTGCCTTGGTCCTGCAAACGTGTGCCTCACCAGGGGTCTTCCTTTAATGCTACTAACTCTAGTGAATCCTTCATGATAAACTCTTGCATTTCTCCTAAGATCTGCATTTTGGTACATTGAGTGTGGCCTCTAATTCATTGATTATGTATAATGGTTTGTGTGATGGCTTCTAATAACTTCTGCATAAGTCTTCTTACCAGTATCCTTAATTACTATGAATGTTTTCTTTTCTTCACCTTCACTAGAAGAAGTGAACTGCATCTCCTTACTGGATGTGTCTTTTCTATTTGAACTTTGTCCTCCTTCAAATCCTATGTCACTGGTATCTTTAGATTGCTTCTATTTTCTCAACATCATGTCTAAGGCTTTTGTGCTACCCTCATATTTGCTCCTAATTTTCAGTTCATTCGTACTCTTTTTGATCTTTTTTATGAGCTTCACTATTTATGCTTCCAGATCTTGATGTTCCTTTTCCTTCTTCACTAGATCAAATGATGTAACTTCACATATCCTCTTGGATTCTTCCAACTGGAGTTTTAAGTCAAAGATAACTTGATTGGACTCATCAAGGGATTGCTTCAAGAGACCTTGTTCTTCTATTGTAGCAAGATTGACCCTCTTGAGTTCTCTTCTTGTCTTACTTAACTCCTCAAGAGCACTTATGACCTCACCTTCTAGATCCACTTCAACTTCAACATCTTCTTCTTCCTCATCTTCACCAACCAATTCATCTAGAGCCATAAAGAGATTAAATTCTCTTTCATTCTCATGGTAGTCATCTTCTGATGCACTTTCTTCATATGTGGCATCATCCTCAATAGTATGCAGGTTCTTCTTCTTCTAGTAGCCTCTTCTTCCTTTCCAGTAGACATTCCTTTCTTTGTCTTTATCGGTAGATCTACCAAAACTTCTTTGCTCATCTCCATTGGTTTCATTATAAGAATATTTTGCAGCAAAGTGTCCAACTTTATCACAATTGAAGCATTTGAGTGGTAGCTTTCTTTTATACTTACCAGATCCTCTCTTGAGATTTTTGACAAAGTTTTCTACCTCTACATCTAAGTCTTCACTGGATCCTTTATAAGAAACCTCTTCCTTGTCCTTTTTAATGGAGTTGAAAGCTGCCTCTTTCCTTGAAGATTCTTCATCGATTGTCCTCATTTCATAGGCAGTTAGAGAGCCAAATAGCTCATCCATTGTGAACGTTTTCAAATCCTTTTCTTCCTCAATGACAAAAAACTTAGTCTCATACTTAGATGTGAGAGATCTAAGTACCTTCTTGACAATAATCTCATTATTAAATTCTTCTCCAAGTCCTCTGATGGTGTTCATAGTTTCATCTACTTTGTGAAGGTAGCCTGTAATATTTTCTTCAATTTCATCTTGATGCCTTCAAGCTGACCTCTTAGTGATTGCATCTTGGCCTCTTTGACTTTGGCATCTCTTTCAAATAGCCTCTAAAATTTATCCCAAGTCTCCTTGGCGAATGCATAGTGCATGACTTTGAAAAACTCATTATCTGATAGCTCACTTAAGATATCATGTTTATCCTTTGCATTATTCTCATACTCCTTCTTAGCATCCAGATCAGTGGGAGGAACACTAGGGATAGTATATCCATTCTTGATAGACATCGACACATCACAACCAAGAGAGGAAATATAGGTCTCCATTCTTCTTCTCTATAAGGCATAGTTATATCCATCAAACATAGGAGCTTTTGAGGAGGTAGACTCATTTCTTGCCATTGTGTTCCTTGACCGGAATCTACCCAAGCTAGAGAAAGCTTTATTCAACTGGGAACCTAGTCTCTGATACCAATATTTGAACACAATGTACCACTGACAGGGGGTGACTCAGTGGTTCCTAAAATCTTTTCCTTTTAAACCAGGCATTGAGTAATGGTTAACAACCTAAACACTAAATAATCAAACTAGTAAGATAAGAGTGGATAACAAAAGAGCCAAACACACAAATGCATAACCCACAACACCAGATGTATGAGGAAAACACAATATGGGAAAAAAATTGGTGAGAAATTCTATTAGTCTACTGCTGCAATCCAACCTCAAAATGAAACAACAAATTGAAATGATTTAGGGCACCAACCCAAGGAACACCAACCCCTACTAATTTAGGGAACCAACCCAAAGAGCACCAACCCCTGCACCAAGCACCAAATTAGTGTCATATAATGCAATACAATTTTAATATAATGAAAGCACCTAGTTACAAATGATTTTTGTAACACTTGATCAATGGATGTCTGTCGTTTATCAGCTTACTCTTCTCCACTAGTTCTCACACTATCGCTTATCATATTACTCTCTCTAATCATACACTAGTTACTCCCAACCTTTCTTCTTTATCTCTAAGCCCCACAGTTCATAGTTTCACACTTAGATGCCTTCCTAACCAATCACCCCTTACCAATACACTTTGACTGTGAAGCCTGTAATAGTTTACCAGTTACTCTATCTCTACCGGTTAGGCCCTCTCATCGGTTCAACCTACTAATATACACTCTAACTCTCTGAGAAATAACTTTTAGGAAGATAGTCCTTCTTCTTTCTTAGGGTCTCTTTCCTCTCACACCTTGCATCTAGAATCAATCCTCTTCAATATTGAGTTCACATATATATATTTATGAATGTTCCTTCCAAAGGCAACATTCAAACGGTGGCATGCTAGGGTTTTCCTTCACCAACTCAATCTGTATCAAATATGATCAGATCTTCTTTTCTGGAATGATGATCTGCATGTCATGAATCAACACCACCAACACCTCACCTTCCAATGTGTGTTTCTATATTTGGATGTCTATGACATTCTTTTCTACGTTGCTCTATCAATCACCATTAATTGCTTGACTTTTTCCTCGAGCAAATGAGTACAAAGATAAAAACATCTTGCAAGGTTAGTTCAATCACCTTGCCACCTTGTCTTCCTCGAGCCGCAACATTTTCCATCCTCCCATGATTTTCAGGTTCTTCATTAATGCTGACCTTCTTGTTGACTACTATGTCGATGAATACTTCACTGACCTTTGCATGCTCGCCACCTAGTTTCCACCTGTCATCCTTGTCAACATAAACCTATGCTTGGTTTTATATGCTAGTTTGACATCATCTTCTGTCTTCTATGTCAATTTGACATCCTTCACCAACCAAGACTAAATATTGGTTCAACTCATCTTACCGATAGAGCCTAACTTCACAGGTGGACCTTCATATTTGCTGACCTCTTCTCTATCGATGGATCAACTTTTCCTTCCATCAAACATGTTGGTCCATCTACTAAGTCCATTTACTGGTAGCATTAAAATTCTTTGTGTATATTGGCTCACATCCTTTTGTTCTTCTTTGCTTGCTTGCTTTGACTTGCCGGTGGTCCTGCTTTACTAGTAGATGATGCATTTCATGTGTACCGATAACATACCTTTCTGTCTGCTTACACACATATTGGTTGACATCATTATATCTTACTTCACCCATACCGATCACCACTACTTACTCACTAGTGACCATGCCATATGAGTTGACATCAATGACAACCTAATGCCAACATTTCTTTCATATCTTGATATTCTGCACTCATCAGTATCATACTTCTTCTTTTCGGATATAGATATTGATGCTCTAAATGTTGTCTCAAACTTTCCATGTGATTCTCCAAATTTGCTTAGTTTAAATGCAACAATCTTTCCAATCAGCATATCTCTTGTTACTGTAGTCACACTCTGAATCTCATCAATAGCAACAACTTTATGTTTATAAGTAGGAGGCAAAGATCTCAGCACCTTAGCAACAATTTCATCTTCTTCAAGGATTCCACTGACACATCTGATACCTAGGACCAGATCATTCACCTTAGCCATGAAAGAGTGTATATTCTCATCTTCTCCCATCTTCAGCATCTCGTACTTTCCTTTCAAACTCTGCAGCTTAGCAACTTTCACTTGTTTGTCTCCTTCATACAAGATTTCAATCTTCTCCTAGATCTCATGTGCAGTCTGAAGTCCTATTATATTTTTCATAGCTGAATCACTCAGGGCACTACGCAATGCTTCCTTCGCTCTAATATCATGTTCAACTTTCTTGATCTCATTTGTAGTAACTGGTCCATTCAAAGGAGGAGAATAGGCATTCTTTGTAATCTTCCAGTAATCTTCTCTAATACATTTCAAGTGCACTTCCATTCGGTTCTTCCATATAGCATAATTACTTCCATCAAATCTCAAACTATCCTTCTTAAAGATAATACTTCTAGTTCCAGATGCCATCTCGGATCTCCTCAAGTGGTTAAGCTTCTTCTGGAGGATCTAGCTCTGATACCAATTGTTGGCAACAACAGTGAAGAAAATTGAGAGGGGGGGTGAATCATATTGGCATTGTGTTGTCATTGATGTCAACTGTACCGGTACAATATGACAACTGGTATGGGATAATAGTTGATATGTTGTCAGTGGTATCAACCGATAGAGTGGACCATTGATACTGAACAAGATTGGGAGAGAAGTGATTGATGAGTGATGTGAACCGGCAAGTGTGTGATCGGTAGAGCTTTTTGTAGTATGAAATAATGAAGGGTCAAACATGCAACTAGTATGCTAGTATGTTGTCAACTAGTACGACTCCCACTGGATGAAGAGAAGGTTGATAGAAAGTGTGCTTCTTCAGTGAGAAAATATGACATATGGAAAAGGTACTAGGACATATGTCAAGTTGAAGATGTATCCTCTCCTTAGTGAAGTCACATCATTACTGGCAAGTGACATTGATCTTCCTCCATTGGTGTTTAGCAATTGAAGTGCAGTTGTCTATTCTTCCCACCAGTAAGTGGTAATACCTTGCTTATCTCACAACATACATGGCATACATCATGACTCTCTGGTATTAGATAGTCAGAGTAAGAAAAGGCAGGTGATTGGATGCATAGAATGGATGACCAAAGTGGAAGATGAGGAAGACTCCAGAGGTTGAGATCTTAGATGTACATAGGATCAACATGTGAAGTCAAGATATACTGCAGGAACAAAGAAGGAAGAGCTGAGACGATGCGTTTGCCATCTTAGAAAACCGGTTGAGAGGAGAATCGATCAGATGAAGATGAATCTCTACAATTGCACACTTGGAGTTACTAAGGTTTAGATGGAGATTGTTGTTGCCACCAATGGAGATGGTTGGAGGTTGATAGCATGAATTCATCAAGAGTCCCAATGGATAAACAAGGATACTGACATACAACTAAGTGAACAAAGAGACAAAAGTGAAGTGCTCTCAATTTGATGAAGATGCACATGGTGAGTCATCCTAGATAGGTGCTGAGGACCGACATGGTTGATGATCGAGAAAATGTGATTCATCGGAAAGATAGAGAAGACATGAAGGTTAACCGATTAGGAGTAACTGGTAAGGCAAGATATACCAACAGGGTTAGAGTGTCAATATGAAAAGATGGACCGGTAGTGTGAAGCATATACCAGTTGTGTGGTATTGGTTGGCAACCAAGTCAAACCAACATAGTGAGACATGGTGGATGCTGACAAAGGTGCCACGTGGAGTTGAAGTGGCATGCATTCACAAGTCGGTGTGGTGTGTTGGTGAGGTTGTTGGCAGTTGGTCCAACATTTAATGGCAACTACGAAGCTTGAGGGATGATGGAAGAGGTTTGCGGCTTGAGATCAAACAAACAATAGAGATCCAGGATAGATTGTTCTAGCAGATCAAAGTGGGTAAAGGAATCTATTGTTACAAGCTAGGGTTTCCGTTACACCAAATGATCAACCTTTCAATGCCCGATGCAACCACTAGACTTATAGAATCCATAGGAGACTATTAAACCATGTCGCAAATCCACATAAGGGATGCTGGCCCACTACCAAAAATCCCCCTCCCAGCATCACTCACCATGGTCTGCATGATTCAAACCTGTAACCAAGCTCTGATACCACTTGTTACAAGCTAGGGTTGTCGTTGCACCAAAAGATTGACCTTTCAATACTCGATACAACCACTAGACTTATAGAATCCATAGGAGGCTGTTAAACCATGTCGCGAATCCATGCAAGGGACGCTGGCCCACTGCCAACAACCATATCATGCACGTGATTGCAAGACATAAAGACAAAAATCATGCTACAGATGGCTAAAAATAGAAGATGCATGTTGAAAGGTAAAGATAATGGTGATGCTGATTGATGAGATGTAGATCATCAATCAAGGAGATGACATCTGATTGGATATGATGTCACAATGATCATAGAAGGGATTTGATGTGGATTTAATGCATGGTGGAAACCCTAGCACACCAAAGTTTAAACTCATGTTTAGGCGAGACAGTCTAGATATAAGTATGCAGACCAAAGATGGAAATGTGTTGATCCTACATGGAAGAGTGATGCCAGTGAAGTAGGTGGAACCAAAAGGATAATCAGTCAGTAAAATTCATTGAAGATCATAGTGATTGAATAAGAGTGTGGTTAAACCTGTAAGAGGGTTTAACTCTGAATCAAATCGGTAAAGTCCAAAGTAACTGGTAAAGCAAAAAGATAGAATAAGTGCAGAGGGGAACCGATGGTGTTCAAACCAACAAGAAGGTAGTCCAGAGTGAAGTAGCTATATGCATGTGTGGGAGAAAAGATATGACAAGTAAAGAGTAGAGAAGGAATAAACTAGTGAGTAGAGTAATTGGCAACAGGTGTATGATCTGACTATTCATCCAACAGGCAGAGGTAGAACCGGTGTATCAGAAGCAATAGGTGAAGGTGAGTAGAGAGAAAGAGAGAGATAGAAGGAAGAGTAGGAGTTAACTGGTAAGGCGAAGGAGGAGCAAAACTGATAGGGTAGAGTATATGTAGTGGTTACAAGATTCACTTCTATCCAGGGTTACTATTGTTGTATTAATTTGTTATATATTGTATTCACTATGTTGGAGCTCAGTATATGGGTTGGTGCTCCTTGGGTTGGTGCCCTAAATGTTGTAACCAATATTTCATTATGAGGCTAGATTGGAGTAGTAGACTCTAGCATCATTTCTCACCGAGGTTTTTTCCATCTTGGGTTTTCCTCCTATATGCTAGTGTTATGTGATGTTCCCTTGTGTGATTGCATTTGTGTTTGTCTCCCCACTAATCGGTAAGACTGCATTGTGTTAGATCCCATAACTGGTATACACACCTAGGTTGTTAAAGGGAAAAGTTTGAGAACCACTGGTTCACCCCCCTCTTAGTGGTACATTGTGTCTAATAATTGGTATTAGAGCGTAGGTTCCTAGTTAGACGAGATTTGTCTAGCTTGGGTAGATTCTGGCTTAAGGACACAATGGTTTGTTTAGTGTCAATCCCTGCTCTAGTATTTAATGGGTGTAACTATTCCATTTGGAGTTGTAGAATGGAAGTCTTCCTATCCTCTCTAGGGTTTGATGTATGGATGTCGGTTATCAATGGTCTCCCTAGGAATGGTAGTCCTCCCACTGGATCTGAAGAAGAAAGAAGAAACCAGTGCAATGAAACATGTATGAATGCTATTCTCTGTGGGTTAATAGGTGATGTCTACTCATAGGTGGATAGATGCAAAATAGAAAAAAGCTTATGGGAGAGATTGAAGAAGCTCTATGGAAATGAGCCTACTACTGCAGGATCAGCTTGTGAAGACAGTATAAGAAATGCATCTCATGAATCTTCAGATGACGAAGGTAGATCTGCTAGCAGCTGTAGCAATGATAATGAAGGAACCCACCTCTTCATGGCTCAAGAATCAGAAGATGAAAGGAACACTTCTGAAAATGATAATGCAAAACACTCCTACCGACAATATGTGTTTGGGAGTGATAGTGAAGGTGAAGAAGAAGAGGAAGCAAAAGTTGATCCTAAAGGAGAGATTGTAAATGCATTTGAAGAACTCAATAGAGTAAGAAAGGAATACAAGATATTCAAGAATACTGCTATAGTGGAGCAGAACCAGCTGACAAAATTCCTTGAAGAATTTGAGAAATATATCTTAGAGTTGAAGTCCCACAAGGAAGACATCAAGGAGTGCCGATGTGAAGATCTAGCATCAAGGCTAGAAGTAAAAAATGTAGAATATCTACAATTGGTTGGAGAATTGGAGATTATTCAAAATGACCTTGAGAAATGTCAAGATGAGCTCAAGGTAAGAATTTGGTTTGATGGTAGTAGTGATGCCTTGGATAAAATGTTGAAGAAGAAAAAATATGCCAAGGACACTGAAGGTTTAGGAAGTGGTGTCGGTGAATGCTCCACTAGCAAGAATGTCCCCCACAATGACATTTAGTTTGTCTCCTCAAATGGAGAGAACAAGGGAAAAACCTTCCCATTCAAAAATGCTCCCAGAAAGAAGGTTGACCTAAGAACAACCAGTGAAGAATTGTAGACAAGAATGAAGACTGGTGCTGCAAGAAGGAGGAACAATGCAGATCCCAAAGGTAAAGAGAAGATGGGAGAAGACAGTTTCACTAGAAGAAAGAAAATAAGCAAAAAAGAAGACCTCCTACTGGCAGAGGACAAAGAAATGCTACCACCCACAGGGCAAAGCAAGTGTGGGAGAAGAAGAGACTAGAGGGAAGAGCTCCCTAGAATGGATAACCAAGGATGCATTCTCAAGGAAGGAGGAGTGGGGATGCTAAACCGGTAAGATCTCTTCATGCATGGCAGAATAAATTTGTAAGTCATATGCCATCCTTTACAGGTTACTTCTTTGTATGTAATGGTTATGGACATAGGGCAGAGGAATGTAGAAAGAGATCTAGAAGGAATAATATAGGATCTCATAGATGTCATGCAAATAAGAAAAATGTATCCAGGAATAGATACATGCATGTCCCCTCTCTCAGTTATGCAAATATTGTTTTTCATAACTATAATGGTTTTGGCCATAAAGAGTTTGAATGCAGGAAGAGGAACCTGCAGTCACATGGAGGCCAGTATAACAACTATGCTCTGTAGAAAAGTGGATATAGAGCATATGGAAGTCAGAGACCCACATGGAACCAAAGAATAAATCTTCCTATAGGAGCAAGAGGTCCACCGGTTTCAGTTGCCAGTCATAGCAACATGACCAGAAGAAGATGGTCAAACCGGTATGTCAAGAGATTACACAAACATGAAGTGGGGATGGATGTTGTGTGCTACTATAGCACTACTTCTAGCTATGATGGAGAATTAGGAAATGGAAGGACCCATCAGCAGAAGAAGGAAAAACCTGCTCCCAAGCTGGAAAATGGGAAGAAGAATGAGACCAAGTACGTATGGAGGAAGAAGACCATGGACCAGCACTGTGCACTCATTGCACAAGTGATCTCTTCTAAGGCCTAAAGGAGATGTAGGATCTTAAGGGGAGTAATATACTGAATTGATCATTCACCCCCTTAGTGATGAAGGCAAGATGGAAGAACAAGTTGTTTCCAATATCAGAGGTTGGATCACTATTACTGTATCAATATATGACAAGATAACAACTGGAATCAGATACAGTGCTGACAAAGGTCAGGAGTCACAGGAAGGTGCTTCGGTAGTGATATTAGACTCGTACAAGAGATCGGTATGTACAAGATGTTACCGGAATGAATTCTAAACAAGTACTTGCAAGTTATGTAAGACAATAAAGTTGGAGATCATTTCAATAGCCCCGATAGCATGGAATGTGGAGTTCATGTCTCAGGTGGTATTGGAAAGGACTTGAATTATATTTGTTGTCCTAGTGGTTGACCATGCAGGCATGCATGTTTATGGGCTAACCGGTTAAGATTTATGATGATGATGACATTGTATGGCATTGTGTTCATCCAAGATCATGCCATAGGCTATGGTGGATATAATGGAACTGAAAGATTATCAGATTATCATAAGTGCACAACTCAACCGGTATGGAGATAATTGGAGCCCCGGTATTAGACCTCACTAGAGTTGAGGACCTGAGATGTATGACTTAGGGGGAGTTCATGTGGCTATGATGCAAAGCTAGGATGCTTGAACTTGGAAAAGTAAGTGCATGGACTGCCCAAAACTGCAGATGATGAAAAGTTATAGTAGGAATAACCAAGAAAATTTCATTGTAAGGGGTATCTACCTATCATTTGGTTGGTTGTATTCATAGTACAATCACATTTGATTCCTACTTGTTAGTTGGCTAGTTGTATTGGTAGTACAATCACATTTGATTCTTAAAGAAATTTGGGATCAAACGGGAGATGATGCAGTTTGATTGACAGGTGAGTAGTGTTCACTGGCACATCCCTCTGAAATTGAGTAGTTTAAGAAAAGGTATAAAAATTGCATTCTCAATTGGTGTCATTTGATGGTTGAGTCCTCCATCTCAAGTTTTGTGACTTGAGAAAATGTAATAATTTGTAACATTTGGTATCAAAGGAGAGATATCCGGTAAAGACAAAGGGGGAGAAAGAATTTTATCAGTGCCTAGAAAATACCAGGAGGAATGATACCCTAGCAGTGCCCTTTTCCATTATTGTCAAAGGGGGAGAAGGATTTTATAGTATACCACATACTACATGTGTGAGAATCAGTTGGATCATATCAAGGGGGGAAAGATTATATAGTATGCCGGAAACTACATGAGTTGACATCAATGCCAAAGGGGGAGATTGTTGGCATTGTGTTGTCATTGATCTCAATCGGTATGGGATGATTAATGGTATGAGAGATGTATGTGCAACACTATCAAGGAGGAGTATAGGTTGAGATATCTTTGATATCACCTTGTGTTGCAGAACATCGGTAAGGTAAGAATGATGACCCCAGGAGTCATCGGTACACAAGTTAATGCCTGACTTGTGTGGATGAGTTGGGAAGGTGTTCAGTTCTGGTAAGGAAAGGATGTCAATTGGTAAGTGATGTGGTGACATGAAGAAGTTAGATCAACCAAGTGAGTAGTTGTCAACCTACAAAGCTGATGACCGGTGTACAAGCTGGAGGGCCAAGGTGCTAGAGTTGTTGTATGTGATGAAGAGGCAAAATGTTACCTAAATCACATCAACATAGTAGGGAAGAATGAATAGATCATAGGTATGCTGTGAAGTTGCAGAACAATAGGACTCCCTCCAGATGAAGATGCAATCATCATGAGAAGTAATGATTGATAGTGAATGTGTCCACACCGGATAACATATGCCTATTTAAAGATATGCTGCACAAATAGGGAATTCACATGAGTACATTGCAGGATGCAGAAGACAAGGTGTCACTCCACCAGTAAGTGAAACTTATCTCTTATTATGCATTGTATGCATTATAGTTTTGTGAGATAAGGAAGAAGAGGTGTGTATAGAGTGCATGAAATCAGGATATGCACTAAACTGATTGAGAAGGCATGTTGAGATGCTAGTACAGATCAAGAGTGTTTACCAGTATGTAAGTCAACTGGTAATATGGACAAGGTGTAGATGAAGAAGATTCCCCATTTGATGAAGATGTACATAAGGCAGGTTAGCAAGAGTGTTGACTGCTTCCACCGGAAGAGAAGCAGAGTGCAAGGTTGATGACAAACTGGTTTGAGGGTTTAACTGATAGGGTTAGTAAACCAACAAAGAAGAGAAACTGGTAGAGTGTTTGGTCAATGATCCTATCTAGACCAACATGAAGAGTCAAGCTAGCAGCTAGTCGACATGAATGCCACATGGATTCAAGGTGGCAGACCTGCACTCAGATGAAGAAGGAATTTACACCGACAGGGTAGTTGCAGAGTTGGTCGACATTAATGGAAGATCCCACAAATAACGGGACGTGTTGTAAAGCTGTTGTAGAGATTTGCGGCTTGAGGTCTAGAGGAAAACTTAGGGCTAGCTAAGAGTGATTGAGGAGATCAAGGTGGATGAAGGAAACAACAAGACCGATCTTGGTGGTTGACCAAGAAATCAACTGATAAGGGAAAAAGATGATCGCCAAAGATGGAAAACATTTATTGGAAGGCGCGTTAATGGCGGAGTTGTACAGTTGGCTGTCTGGGAGATCAGATCGAACAAGATCTGATTGGATTTGGTTTGCCTTGAGGTTGATACGGAAACCCTAACCACCCATGTTTATGAATTGGTTTTTGGCGGGAAAACCAGACTATAAATAATGAAGCCAAATTCATTGAAGGTTGCTGTTGAATGGAAGAAGAGTGTGCTATTGTGAAGTGATTAAGTATTACTTCTACATATGAGAGCAATTCAGCCAAGTGCTCAATGAGTATCTAAGAAGAGAGTGAGAGTGAGGAAGAATCAGGTTGAAGTGTTCAACCGGTAGTAGTGCAAAACCAGTAGTGGTTATACAGATAGAGAAGAAGTGAAGAGAGCTGCAGAGAAGGCAGACAGTGGACCGACAGAGTGTAGTACTACTAAAGAGTAGAGAGTAAGGTGGAGATCTAGCAAAGAAAAAGCAGAGGAGAGGTGTACTATTAGAGTTTATCTATAGAGAAGCAGTAGATGAGAGAAGCTGGAGAAGTGTATCGGTGTAGCAGAGAAGGTATCTCACTAGTAGAGTAAGGTATTTGGAATGGTTGCAAGATTCACTTGTAACAGAATAAGTACTTTTGTAATTGATGTTTTAATAGTGATCACTGAGTTGTAGCTTGGTGCAGGGATTGTAGTTCCTTTGGGTGGTGGCCCATTAACAAGTTAGGGATTGGTGCTCCTTGCGTTGGTGCCCTAAACATTGTAATAGAGTTTTGATTGTGAGGCTGGATTGGAGCAGTAGACTCCAATAGTATTGCTCACCGAGGTTTTTTCCATCTTGGGTTTTCCTTGTATATGATGGTGTTATGTGATGTTCCCTTGTGTGATTTCCTTTGTGTTGGTCTCCGCACTAACTGGGAAGACTGCATTGTGTTAGATCCCATAATCGATATACACACCTTGGTCGTTAAAGGGAAAATTTTGAGAACCATGAATTCACCCTCCTCTTAGTGGTACATTGTATCTAACAAACTCGACTTGCATATTTTTGATTTTGAGTTTTAGATCTAGTTTAGATATTTAAATACATTCATTTCATAGTTTTATATAAAAGAAAAATTAAAAATTAAAAAAAAATCTTGTTTTATGAATTTTGTGTGTTTACATGATTTAGATGATTTCATTGTAATAGTTATCATTTCTTTTCAAAATGTCAAACTACTCTTGGCAAGACTATTGAGCCTTTAATAATACATTTTCTTATGATGACCATTTGTAGACTTTTTTCCACCGTGCCCCTTTCAGGAGTTAGTTTTAATTTTTCCCTAGCCGAAGTTCTATTTTTCTTTTTCACGTCCTCCACATGGTGGCACAACTTGCATTGTTCAAGTTCTCTTTTTCCTGTAACCAAGGGGATAAGAGATGTTGATGCATGGCAAGTTGCCTTATCTCTCTCTCATGGTGGGCCCATGTCTCTAAATGGAGTTTACATTTGTGCCACATGGAAGATCCTCTCTAGACATCTTATGCAGTTTTGTTTTGTCCTCAAGACGCTCCTTTCTACTACCATGTTGCACTTGAAGAAACCACCAAGTGGCTTTAGCATGCTTTTGAGATAATGGGGCATTCATCACCAACAACATGTGGCTGAATTATGGTTGTGGATCATTCCAATTTGATCAGTCGTTAGAAAATTTGGTGGCAGTTGTGCTAGAGGCTGAAGTTTTCTTAATCCAACATCTCACTAGGTTGTTTCACAATTGCTAATGGTTCCTCCAGCGATGCATATGGTTTTTCTCTCTTTTTTCTCCATCAGGCCATTGGTCCTCATCTATATAAGTGTTTATTTTTTCTCTTGTAAGGGTTCAAGATTTTTAGAAGGATTATAAACAATTGTTGTAGGATTATGCCTTAAATTCACACTTGTGCATCTGAAATTGTGATAGTCAAATTGTGCCTCCGGCCGTTATGATTACTATATTTTAGTATGCAATGATATTTTTTGTGCATTTTGTAATTTGTTACAAATTCAATAATATATTCTACAAGACTCTGCAGATTGAACTATGTCTATTGAACTTGTTATCTAGTGGATGGATAGCATCTATTGCTTTATGTTGAATGAACAGTTGTTTATTTTTCAATCTTGATTTCCTGGGCATGTATATTGTTGAATGGGCCTTAGAGCTTCACATATGTGAATTTTTCTTTATGCTTATAGTATTATAAAATCATCTTCAGCGCATCACTATAGAACAATTTGCTTTAAGTTCTTTTTTCTTTCCCTTTTCTCCCCCCCATATATGAAGAGTCAACTTCTAAAATCCTAGAGGTCACTTAGTGAACATGCACAGATCCCCATCACTGAGTTTCCCATAAGGTTGTTTTCATTGAATCTATTTTATCGATCAACAATCCTTTTTTATGGCACACTTGGTGGGACCAATATTCTCCTATCTAGAGGGTGTATGAGCCATAGGCTAGTTACCAAGAGTCAAACCACAAAAAATTCTAATTTATTGCTACCACCCCTAGTTGTTGTCCAGGCAGTATCTGGAGTTTGGGTGCAAATCCCCATTCAGGAAGCTCATGTCCCAATGGTATCCCAACCTCCAAGAAATTTCATCACTTGGAATAGTGGGAGTCCTCTTTTCCCACCCATTCCCCCTACTCAATGGGATTATATCCCCACATCTACGTTAAAAGCTTTGCCAAAATTTACCAGAGATGATTCTAAGACCTCAAAGGAACATTTACAGGATTTGGCTAATGTGTGCACTACACAATGTCATGCAACAAAACATAGCATTAAGATTGCTCATAGCTTACTTCAAAAGGAAAGCCCAAGATTGGTACAGATTTCTCATGCCAAATTCAATAGGAACCTAGGACCAGTTGGGAGACCATTTCTTTAAATGATTCACTGAGAAGGGTGATAGGTCATCTATGATGTAGCAACTGATTACTATAAGAAGGGTCCCCCAAGAAGTAGTGATAAATTTTAATACCAGATTCCAGAAGACATGACAACGAATACCTATGTCTGCTCGTCCTCCCACAGACATGGCTTTTGTATTATACTTGAAAGCTTTCAACTCCAACATATCTATCATGATCCAATCTTTGGGAGGTAACACTCTTCTAGATGCTTATGAGCTAGCTGTTTGGGTAGAGAAAAACTTAATTGATGCAGGGAAGCTCCCACCGAAGCCTCCAGTCACCATCTTTGTTGACCTATCAAGCCAAATTCCCAAACCATCACCTCTGAGCACATATACAACTCAATCTATGTATATCTATCCTAATGCTCAGTAGGAAAATACTCCCACCCCTTCCACTCTAGCTGCAGAGGTGAATGATATGAAATTTTTTCTTAGAACCTTTTCAAATGAGATCATCAACCTTAAGAGGCAACAAGTCATGCCCACACACCCTTCTTTTCAGAATTTTTAAAACACAAGACCCCCTTACCAAAAAAACCCATATCAAGGCAGCACAAAAGCCAATCAAAGTCAGGCAAATAACCAAATCGTGCCTATGCCTACCCCTTTGCAAAATGTCCCCCCAATAAAAATAAACAATTGGTGGTTGGTAAAAATACATTCGTGGACTACACCAATTCATGGTGTGTAATGCCCCTACCCTAGTCAAACTTGTAAAACCCGTTTGACCTTGGTTGACTTCCTATGTGGCATTCTTAAATGGTAGGATGACCGGGATGCAATGTGTAGTTTAGATAATATAAATGATTGTGCATACCTATTATTGTGCTCTTGCATTGATTCTTGTGTAAATGTAATTGTTTCCTAACCCTTGTGATAAATCTTGAGCTAACGCCTTCATCGAATATGTATATGTATATGTATGCTTGCATGATTCATGGGTGCAGGAGATTTCAGGTACAACAGCACCTAGGGCGAGGTTCATCAATTCGCAGGTTTGAGTAAACCTCCTCCATCCTTAGATTTCGGATTTGGGGGTCATAAAACTCTCGTCTCGCCTTATCCATGGTCAGGTGAGCGTCGTGTGTGGTTCGTGGGGCATTCTTTTCATTGGGTTGCATGTCATGTGATTTGGTGGACTTCCTCAGTTTGCGTGCCTTGCGCAGGGTAAGTGGAGTTTGTTATCCTAAGTATTTAATCCAATTTAATGTGAGGATGTATGCATTTGTAATTTAGAAATTTAAAATAGGTAGTTTTCTTTTATATGATTAATTGTTAAGTTAAAGAGATCACTTTAATTATAATTGTAGCAAGCTTAAAGTATTTAACTTGAATTAATGTGTTCATTTACGCATTAGTAGTTGAGAAAATTAGAATAAATAGATTTCTTTCATGAGATTAGTCATTTATTAAAAAGGTCGCTTTATTATGTTATAGTGAGTTAAATTAATAGTTAATTTTAAAATAACGAATTCAATGAGTTATGCGTTTTAGAAAGGAAGGATTTAAAGTCATTTGAGAAATAGAAATAAATTAATCATTTTCGCATTTTGGAAAAGAAAAGGGTAAATTTTATTATTTAAAGGAAATTATTCTTTTTACTTGTTAAGTTGATATAGTATAAAGGATTGATTTTTGGAAATTTAAATTAATTTAAATACCTTACCCTTGTTAATAGTTCAAAATATAAATGTTGGCTAAAGTAATATGGAGAAATTAAAATTAGAATTAAATAAGAAATAGAAGCATTTTAATTTTAATAAGAAAAGTGAATAAGATGTATTGAATAATGGAAAGGAATGATTTCCATTTTCATTTTCTTTTATTTTAAAAATAAATGCCTAAATTCGAAATTGAAAATTAGGTCAAAAAAGGGGGTTTCTCATTTAACCTAGTTTTTTGGAAATATTTTGGGGGGTTCTCTTTTTGGGATCTTTTGGAAAATGGAGATGGGGGAATTTTGGAAAAAAATGGAGCTTTGCTTTGAGTTGCAGGTGGAGCTCTCCTTCAAGTCATACCCGGAATGTGTTATGAGGTAGGATTCCAACCTACCCTTTTATTTATTTGCTAAATCAAAAACAAATTTGGTGTTTGAATGTTCTCCATGAAATGCTGGAAAACAGAAATGATATTACCCATGTATGTTCATAAGATTTAGTTTTTAGTTTCTTTTGAAAGCTTGGTTGTTCAAGGATTCAGGGTTTGTTACAGTTTCTTGAACATTTTGTAGTGAGGAAACTAAAAGAAAAAAAAAGGACTGCCAAAAATCCCTCTTGTTATGATTGTAAATATAAAAAAATAAAAAAATAAAAATATTATCAAATGGGGCGTTAGGGTTTGGCAGGTGGAGGAGCCGAGGCTCAACTCGTGCCACCATTTTTCCCCCCCGCTCTTCCCTTTCCCTGCAGCCCACAGTTCTACCTGCGTCCACAACATGGGCCGCAGGGAACCCGCGTCCACACTGTGGGCCGCAGGGAGACCTGCGACCACAGTGCGGCTCGCAGGACCTACGTCCACACTGTGGGCCGCAGGGAACCTGCGACCACAGTGTGGTTTCGTAGGTCCTACATCCACACTGTGGGCCGCAGGGACCTGCGTATTGGTCCCTCCCACTCCCGTGATGGGAGGTGGGACCCGTAGGCTAGGGCTCCCAATTAAAATGAAATTTGTTTTATGTTTTTTTTAATATATTTAAAATATATATATATATATATATATATATATATATATATGCAATATTAACATTTATAAAATGAAAGAAAAATGCCATGGGGTATGAATAACAGAAGTTGTAATATATTTGTAGAAAAATCTATTTGATTGGAAATTAGATTTTAATTGCTAAATACTACTAATATATATATATATTGAATAACGAAGTTTGTGTTTATTCGGATTTGTTGCTTAATTAAAAATTCATTAATCATGGCTTATTAAATTTATATTAGTTAACATTTAATTTTGGAACCAATTCCAATAGGGAAGTAATATTTGGAAAAGAGATTGAATAATGTCTTTATTTGATGATCTTGAAATAAAATACTTTTGTTAACATTTGGTAATACTATTTAATAAGAAGTTTTTTTTTGGGATATGTATTGTCTTTCGTTTGCATGATAAAGAACAACCGGAAGTTTTTAGGAATGGAATACTAAAGCATAGGAGTGTATGGAATATGAATCTAAAATTATCTTCGTATATTTTGTTATTACTTCAACGATATGCTAGTAGAATGAATGTAAATTTGATATCGTATTGATCAAAAAAAATTGTTGTAAGTTTAAGTTCCGTATTTGCCTTGTTTAAAGTGGTGGCAAACTTTGATGCAATTGTTTTGGGACCCTGTCGTTGTTGAAATTGGGGCACCTGTTTAAGTCTTAGGTCTCTAAAATAGAGTACTGTTGGATAGTGGACCTTGTACTTTCTTTTAGAATGCTCAGTTGGATCCGCCTCTATGTGGACATCATTTAGGATTTATGGACCCAAGTGGTCATTTGTATACTGGTTGTGTTCACCTACATGGAAAAGATGTAAAAGACATGTAATTAAGTATTCCCAACTATAGTGAATGTTAGAGGGGTCTTGCAGTTGAGCAAACCCAGAGATGTAGCCCTTTAGGGGTGAACTCCGAGATCATATCCATGTTATGCGATGCCTTGTCTCTTTTATTTCGTACTTTAAGTTATCATGTATGGCTGCTTTTCATAAGTGTATAATGGGAATTTAATGAAGCTAAATCAAAGTGCATAAAATTATTCATCTTGATAAATGTAGTAATCAGGTTCATAAAACATTGTAAGTATGATTATGGAAAAGAATTTGGTTTATGTTAATTAAAGGAAATAATGGTGGAAAGAATCTCATTGGGATGCCTTATTATTTTAGCTTGATATAAGTTGGTAAATTGATCGAATGTGTATGAGTAACAAAGTTAGTACTAATGTTGTAATTTCTAAGTTGAAATCTAAAGGATGAACATCATATAGGTATTTACTTTTTATCTTCTTAAATGAGTATCGCCATGTTAATCATACTACACTATATTGGATGAATTTGTTTAGTTATTTATGTTGTAATCTTAACAAATAATCCTTACCAAATTAACTTGATAATTGGGTGAGCTCAACTATTTATCCATAATTATAACCCTAATAAAAGAATCTCTTTATGATTGCTAAAATTGAACTAAAAAGGGGAGTATTCATATAGTTGTTTATATCTTAATTCTAGTAAATGTATCTCTTCATATTAACTTCATTTAACCAAAAAGAGTGACATGCAATAAGTTTAGTTTATATTCTAATCCTAATGGAGGAACGTCACTATGAACTTATATTTTAATCCTGTAATAATGAATATCATCTTGCTAACTATATTTTAATTTAAAGGATGAACTCATGTGTTCCTAATACCTTTCCTCCTTAATGAATTTAGTCCATTTATTAGCATTATTAAAACTTCAATGAATGAACTCTATGGCTACTTGCATTCTATCCTCCATAAAGAAACTATGACTCATTAGTTGGTAATGCTTGAATTCAAATGATGGAACCTCACTCTACTAATGGAAGTTTAATCCTTAATGAATGAATCTCATCTTATTAGCCATACTTTTAATATTAAAGAAAGATATCAGTTGTGGGTGGTTATCTTAAAACCAATGAATGAACTTCGATATATTAATCGCATTGAACCTTAAGGGAGGCCTCTTAAATTAATTAGGTGTTAATGTGCATTGAGTAAATAACCTCGCGATGGCCTCCTATCCACCCAAAATAAATGAACGCTTCCTAAAATTCTAAGATGTCAATTCATTGAACATTCATATGAGCATGTTTCATGCATTATCCTGTAATTAAGTTATCCATCTTATTAGATCAATTGACGCAAGTTGAGTTAGGTGTAAGGTACGTAATCACGTTGGGAAACTCCTTAGGTTCATTTAGCCTTCCGCTATGTTATCTAAGTTTCAGATAACTCCAAATTATCTTAATGTTGTAACTTATCATTAACGCTCTTAAATATTATTTAAAAAAAAAATATTTACACTCTATTTGAGTTTTTTTAACTTAAACCCTTTGGGGTTTCCTGGCGAGGCATCACATGGTGTTTCCCTTGCAATTCTACTCACATGCCATAGAATTGTCCATGAGGGAACCTAAAAACAAAAGGTAGCCAAGCAAAGGAGTCAAGGAATGGGTCTTGATGCTAGGGTATATGCTTGTCCAGGTATGGATAATGCTTCACTTACTACCCAAATGTAGGGCATGTCTTTAGAGCAAGAAGTTGAGATCGCTTCAGATCACACCCTCTTTTCATGGATGAAAGATGAAGAGAATGTCCTTACAAATGATGTCTCCACCTCATCTGCAAAGGTACCACAAGTATAGTCCAATTATAACCTCTTCTCCAAGTGATAGTTTACTGGAGAGCTAGTGAATCAACAATTGAAAGCAAATATAGAGAAGGCAGCAGAGCAGCCTGTTGCGGCCTCCAATCTGCAAAAGGTAAAAAGTTTCATGCCTTACAAGGCCAAAGACTCGAAGGCTCTCATTCCTACAAACCTCAACATAGTGGAGAAGTTCAAGAAAGCTCCCACAAATGTATCCTTATGGGATATCCTCACTATTCTTTAAAAAAAAAGATCATTTGTAGGAGGCACTCAGTGAAACAGAAAAGTGATTTGCCGAGTCAGTGGCACAAGAACTGCAAAAGAAGAGTGATGGACCTGTTTCAGGGAATCAATTGCGAACCCCTATGGTTCTTACCAAGGAGGGTATTGAGGTTTCTACAGACACAAAGGAAGGTAAACTGAAGCCCAATCCTTTCTTTTTGACCCTTATAATTGGGGATAAATTGCTTCATAATTCCATGATTGATTCTAGTGTTAGTAATACCATAATGCCTAAGAAAATCACAGAAGTTATAAATTTAAAATATGAGCCCATGAGTAGAAGAGTCATGCAATTAGATGAAAACAGTGTTCAAACTATGGGCATTATAAAAATCTTTCCGCTCACCTTATTTTCTTTCCCTAGCATCATAGTGACCCGAGAAGTAGTGGTTATTGACATTCCCCTTGTCTTTGGCCTCTGTTTGTCTCAAGACTTCACTGCCAAGGTTGGGGGATATCTTTCCTCAGATTGGTCTCACCTTATCATTAGGAATAAACATGGGGCCAAGTTAAAGATATTGTCCAAACCTCTCCATGTAGAACACATAGTCGATGAAGCTATGATAAATTTTGAAGCTACCCACACGTCCATCTCAGGAGAAGAGATGAAATGTATAGAATTACTAGAAGATGAAGAGGTAACTGGGGACCGATCCATGGAGAAGGAAGTTTTCCTGAATAAATTCATTGATGTGGACCCTTATGGAAATTATCATGCTACTGAACTTGGGACATATGTGATTTTTTATGAAGACCAACCTATTCCCAAAGTATCAAAAAACCTAGAAGATAGAGAGAAAGAAAACAAAGACCTAACCTCTAAGCTCTGGACCCTCCACTTTGATGGGGAAAAATGTAAAACTAGATCCGGAGCAGGAATTTGTCTTATTTTGCTTTGCAGAGAGAATACCTTGAGGTCTTTCTATCTTCAGTTTGCCTGTTCCAACAACAAGGCCGAGTATGAAGGTTTGGTTCATGGGTTGAGCCTTGCAGAGCACCTCGAGGTCAAACAACTAAGAGTTTTGGGAGATTCAGAAATAGTCATTCATTAGGTTTGAGGAATATCAGTTGCAAAGCATGTCCGTATGCATTCATACTGCCATGGAGTTTGGGACTTGATTGAGATCTTAAAATATTTTGATTTTCAAGTTATTCCCCATAAGAAAAATGAAGCCACTAACTACATGGCCATGATAGGATCAGTGTCAGAATTACTGGGAAACAAGCATTCAGTCTAGGTAGTTGTGAGACCTTCTATACTGGACAATGATACCCATTGGCAAGTTTTTAAAAGTGATGAGTATATAGCCATGCTCATCCAACAATCAAGGGAGTTCGTGGATCAATTGCAACCTAAGGTTTCTAAGGCATATGGTGACAAAGTGATTCAATTGAAAATGAATAAAATTCCCAAAGGTTTGATTACTCTTGAAAACCTTTTTGATTATGAAGATGCCAAAAATGACAAGAGGAAGTTCACAATGGACAAAGGGGATTACATCGAGCTCCAATTTGGTGGTGGTCGGAAGCTCAAGGTAGAGAAAGGGGTTCTCCAACGCAACAAACAAAGGCTCATCCATTTTTGTGATGAATATGTGGGGGTAATCACCTAGTCCTATGAGGATCTGAAGGACTACAACCCGAAAGTAATCCAACATACAATTTAACTAGAGGAAGGAGAAAAGCCTGTCCAACAAAAATAATGTCCAGTCAACCCAAAGATTAAATCCCTAATGTCGCAAGAGCTGCAAAAACAAATTGATTCTAGGATTATATATCCAATTAAGCATAGCACTTGGGCTTCAAACTTGGTACTCATCCAAAAGAACAGGGACATCCACCTTTGTGTGGATTTCTAGGACCTGAACAGAGCTTCCTAGAAATATCATTACTCATTGTCTTCAATGGAATAGATTTTGCATACAATAGTTGGGTCCAACATGTTCTCCATTCTTGATGGTTTCTCTGGTTATAACCAAGTCCTCATCGAACTAGAGGACTAACATAAAACCACTTTTACCACCAAGTGAGGGAAACTTTCCTATCAAAAGATGCCTTGCGGGTTATCTAATGTTGGTGCTACTTTTCAAAGGGCCATGGATATAGCCTTTTGGGAACTGATAAACAAGATAATCCTAATTTACCAAGATGACTTGACTATATTTTCAAAACACAAAGAAGATCACTTCAATCATCTAGAGTTGGTCTTTCATAAGTGCAAGGAGTTTGGTATCTCTCTCAATCCTAAGAAATGCATCTTTGAGGTTCCTCAAGGAAAGTTTCTAAGATATGTGGTATCTAAAGAAGGAGTGCCAATTGACCTCGATCAGGTGAAAGCTATTAAGGAGATCCCCTTGCTAGTGAACAAAAAGGGCATTCAGTCTTTTTTAGAAAGCATCAACTTTGTCAGCAGATTCATTTTGGATTTCGCAAGGATGGTGAGGCCTATCACCATCATGCTTAAAAAAATGCATTTCAAATGGACTCTAGAGGCCAAGGAAGGATTTGAAAGGATTAAACAGGCCATCTCATCCACCCTTGTTTTGGCTAATCTAAACATGTCCAAATATTTTGTAATCTATGTTTATGCCAGTGATTTTAGCATAGTTGTTGTGTTAACCCAAAGAGATGCAGAGTCTAAGGGAGAACATCGGATTGCTTTCCATTCTAAAACACTGAAAGCATATGAAACCAAATATAATTTTTTGGAAAAGAAATCTTGCGCCATCGTAAAAGGCCTAAAGAAGTTTAGGCATTTCATTGCTATTAATAAGATGACCATTTACGTAGCTCATCCTGTGGTCTGTGAATACATCATGGAAGGGGAGATCATGGAAAAGAGAGATAATTGGATCACTAAGATCCTCGAGTATGAAATTGATGTCAAGCCCACTAAGGTGATTTAGGGAAAGGGTCTATGTGAGTACTTAGCTCAGGAACCTGAAGATCTAGGAGAGCCTCAAGATGAGGTTGTGTTAATGCATACAGAGGCGAGGAAAAGGGTTGGATCATTGACCGTAAATTTTTCATGCAAACTAGAGGTTTCCCTCTAGACCTCCCTACCAAAAAGAGAAGGTTTTATAGGCTCAAGAATAGCAGCTATTGGTTGCTGGAAGGTGTCTTATTCAAACAAAATTTTGATGGAGTTTTACTATGTTGTGTGGACGAGCAGCAAGCTGGAAAAATCTTGCATGAGTTCCATAGTGGCCTTGCAGGAGGTCATTTCTTGGACCAAACCACTACAATAATTTTTTTTTGTGCAAGCTATTATTGGCCATCATTTTTTAGAGGCGTGTACGCCCTTGTCTGATAATGCAAAGAATGTCAGCTCTGCATTGGAAAGTGTAGGAATGCAGCCATGCCGCTCATGCCTATAATAATTGATGACCCTTTTTCTAAATGGGGGCTAGACTTCATAGGAATGATTAATCTAATGTCCTCTACCAATCACAAATGGATTATCATGGCCATGGATTATTTCACCCACTGGACAGAGGCAGTGCTCTTAAAAAAATCCACCGAAACTAAAATTCTAGGTTTCCTTAAGGAGCTAGTTATGGAATTTGGTTCGCTAAAGACCATCATATTAGACAATGCCAAATCATTCACTAGATATAGGGTCACCAAGTTCACTCTAGATAATGGAATCTACTTAAAGACCTCCTCCAACTACTACCCATAGGGTAATGGCTTGGGTGGGTCTACAAACAAGAACCTGACCCATCTTATAAAAAAAAATTGGAGAAAAATATAAAAGGGAATGGCACTGCCATTTGAAGAGCACACTCTGGGCGGACAGGGTCGCCCCAATTTTTTTTTGAAGAACTCTCCATATAAGCTATATATGAGAAAGAGGCACATTTTCCAATCTCATCAAAGATTCCAGCCCTGCAGCTCTTGAAATCCCTAGATCTGGAGGAAAATGAGCCTATGGAAGTAAGGATGGCAGAGATCTTTGAGCTACAAGAAGAAAGAGAGATGACTTTTGACTCCTTCTAAAACTGCCAGCAGATTGTCAAGGAGTGGTTTGACAAAAAGAGCTTAGACCTTGGTTTTAAGAAAGGAGACCTTGTCCTAAAATATAATAAACGCAGAGCAAAGTCAAGACACCATGCCCAATTTGACACCTTGTGGGAGGGTTTATTCCGCATTGTTGAATGCAAGGGTTTTAATGCCATTATGTTAGAGGACTTGCAAGGCAATATTTTAGAGATCCCAATAAACGAGATCCACCTAAAAGCTTATTATTAGATCTTATCATTGTATTGTGGGCAAATACTATGAATAGTGTTGCTTTATGTTTTTTAGAGGTCCCTTTTGTCCTTGTTTTGTATGTTCTTTTTAGTTAGGTTGTTTTTTAACCCAAGAAAAGAAACAGAAAGAAACGACAAACATTTTGAGTCACAAAAGCCAAAATAGTTGAAAGAAAAATATCTTTAATATTATATCTATGGTTTCTTTACATATATACAGTCAAAGAAACGCTCTTAGGCCATTTTATCTTTTGAATAAAAAAGCAAAAGGATAGAGAGAAATATTGTTGCAGGAAGTTATCTTGTTTAGTTAGCATCCTCAGACTCAAGTTCATGTTCATCAAAGTTGGCATCATCATCATCGTCTCCATCACCAAGATCAAAATATAGGTCTGAGTCTGAATCATAGAAGCACATAACCACCTAGACGATTGGAGGGTTCCCTAGGGTCAAAATTCTCAGAAAGATGTAGTCCCAAAAATTTGAGTACCACAGTAATCTAGTTGCCTCAATCAACATGTGTACTTTCAACATAAAATCAGTGTTTTGCCATGCTCAGTAGTGGTGTGTTATTATGGACATTGTTTTAAAGCCAGAAACTAAAGGCAACCATAAGACCACCTCACCATTGTCGATGAATAGCCTCAAATCTAAAGTGGTGGGGATACCCCAAATGGGGTCTGCATAATGGACTACCTCATCCAATCCACCTAAGTATTTATCATAGAAAAGATGGTCTGTCAGATGCAGAACAAGGTATTTAGGCATAGCAATGTCGAGAAGGGAAGCTATGAAGTATTGTTTGTGTTTACACAATAGTAGTCCTCAGAACCTACAAAGTCCTCCCCCAAGATCCACTTAATGACAACTATGATTATGGGGTTGGTGTTGTCCATCATCCTCTGCAAACAATAGTCTGAGATATTTCCTAGAAATGCTACTTGACTGCCTGTTCTCACTAGCCTAACAGGAGTATCCATTACTCCTATTCTAAGAAGATACACACTCCTATTCTAAACCGCTAAGGACTGATTCTTAGTATGATCAAAATTGCTTCTTCAAGAAGTATTTATAGAAAGGATTATGCCAAAAGTAGTATCAATGGTTCTTGCATTAGCACAAGTTGGTGATTAATAAATTTAATTGCTACATAGATCAGTCTTAATCATCCTTCTTGCGTAGTCTTTTCGGAGGATGTGTGAATTTCAAGTTGTTCCCATGCGTCCGACCGTAATTTTTCCTTTTGCGGTAGAGCTTAAGTAATCTCTTGTGTTGATATTCTCTATAGGTTTTCATAAATATGTCATAAAGAGGAAATCCTTAATCAAAGAAGATTGTACGAGTTAGTTCAAAAGATTATCAAATGGCAGCGTTAAGGGGCATAATAGTTTCACTCTTTAGTGAGCTAGCAGTAAGGTGTGTGGCATGCAAATTAATCTTGTACATATGTTTTAGTTAGTTGTTTCATCAAGTTAAACCTTATTTAACGTACCATCCATCATGACTTTCAAGGACCCCATCTTCATAAATGCAGTTTTATCAAGAATGAAGCACATGCAACAACAAAGTGAAACAAGAACAAAGTTTTTTTTGTCTCTAAGTGCAAACCTTGAGAAAGCACTGAAAATGGCATCATCCGTAGGAGTTTCCAGTACCACTTTCAACAGTCAATATGTAGACATTTTTTGAGAGTGGTCTTTTGCTACCCATGTTATACTTCTAAAGCTTGACCGTCCTTTCACAAAACCAAAAGAAATGAGCCATGTCAAGGACACAGCCATGGTTGCAGACAGTTTCGAAGATGTTTTTGACCTAGACCTTCACATTCAGCCAAAGATCCTCCAAGAGGCTACCTACCAAAGATGGAAGAAGGGTGGTTTAGGTAGGCCTGCTTTTGAGCTTTGGCACTCTGGCCTCCCACAGTACGTGGTTCCTATGGTGTATCATTTCCTTAATTTCATTAACAAGTGCACTGAGAACTTTACCCTAGAACCACTTGTAATTGAAGGAGAACAACTAAAGGTAGTGATAAGTGTTGAATCCATCAAAGATATGTTGTGTATTCTCCAGGTTGACAATAATACAATGATTTTTAAGAAAAAGGCTCTAGAGGGTTATTGGAAGATTAGAGACATTATTATTAGCTTCTGTAATGACTTGATGTAGAGAGATCCATCCACTATTGAGCTTCCCCAATTCCCAATAGCTTATGGTGCTTTCAAGCATCAAGATGTGATAGATGTTGCATCTATGCTGGTGTACATTTTCGACCTAGATGATGATCGAAATATTTACCCATTTCAAATGGGTTTCCTCTTCAAATTTTGCAAACAAAAGGAAGTTTTCCATTTTTGACTTTGCAAACGTCTTGGTACATGAGATGATGGAGCAGCTGGCGAACTTCAAAATTCATCGCAGGTATAGGTACACCTCTTTTCTTCTCCACATGTTCCTACACCAGAACCCTAAATTATTTAAAAAATCCATGGAACTTGCAATATATGATGATAGGAACAGAAAGAATTTGGTAACAGTGTGGTCCCCCTTGTTGTTTGCTACACACAATGCTTATGCCTAAACTAATAAGGACCGATTCTCAGTATGATCAAAACTAATTCTTCAAGAAGTATTTATAGAAAGGAATATGCCAAAAGTAATATCAATGGTTCTTGCATTAGCACAAGTTGGTGATTAATGAAGTTTATTGCCACACAGATCAATTTTAATCATTCCTCCTATGCAGTCTTTTTGGAGAATGTGCGAATTACGAGTTGTTGCCACACATACGACCGCAATTTTTCCTTTTGCCACAGATATTAAGTAATCTCTTGTATCGACATTCTCTATAGGTTTTAATAAATATTTCATAAAGAGGAAGTCCTTAATCCAAAAAGATTGTATGGGTCACTTCAAAAGATTATCAAATTGTGGCATTAAGGGGCATAATCATTTCATTCTTCAGTTATCTGGTAGTAAGGCACATGACACATGAATTAATCTTGCATGTATGTGTGAGTTGTTTGTTTCATCAAGTTAACTCTCCGTTATGTTGGCATTTTGTGTTTGTTGTCATTTTGCATAGAGAGTGCATTAATGATATGTTGTCATTGATGTCAATTGAACCGGTAATGGTATTCATGTTATTGTTGATATTGTTGTTTTTGATATTGGCTAGTAACCGGTAAGAAGAGCTTTGTTGAAGATGTTGTAAACTGGTATGTAAAGTTTGTGAGTTGAACCGGTGAACTGGTGTAAGAGTTAAACCTTTCTATGTAATGTAACCGGTCAACCCTATCAGTTGTTAAACCCTAACCAGTCAAGTTTATTGGTTTATTATCTGATAAGCGGTAATGATGGAGACACATGTGATCATTGTATGAGGACATGTTCAAATTGTTTTGGTGCATTTATTTTTTGTCTAGGGAAGGAGAAAAGTGGATTGCATCTAATGCACAGTGTGTGATGAGTTACAAAGTCCGATGAAGAGGTGATCATGGAGCAGTTGGAATTTTATTGAAGAATGTGAAGATATTGTCATGATTTCTAACGGTCAAGATTATACTGACTTGTTTGTGATCTTGTTGATGAGAATTAGGTTTTTTTTGTGTTACCAACCTAATTGATTTGTATTTAAGGTCAATGAAGTTGTTTGTAAAGGTTGTTGGCAAGATTGATAGAAACCTGTTGAGTGTGTAGTTGCCTAACTAGTGAATGGATCTGCACTTTGAGTGAAGGTAGATTGAAGCTTAGAAGGATTTGATCAAGCAAATGTAGTGCTACTCAGACAAATCAAGAAAACCTATTGTTTTCTAACAATTACAGCAAAAGTGAAATCCCTTAACCAGGTAAGCTCTAACAAGCTTGGTTACTCATTAAATCCTCTAACAAGGTGGTCCATTAGCTTGGATTCTTAAATCCTCCAATGAGGTTACTCCTAACAGGGTATTGTGATTTTCATCAAGGCATATTTATAAATCCTTTAACCGAGTGATTCCTAACTGGAATTAGTTCTTAACAGGACTTATTGTAAAGATTTAATAGGTTTGGCTCCTAATAGGGTGAACTTTAGAAGAGTTCAGATAGCTATCCTTGTGAGTCTCATCTCACTGTGGTTTTTACCTATTTGGGTTTTCCACATATAAACATTTGTGTCAAGTGGTGAATGCTTTTGTGGTTCTGATCTTATTTGTTGATTTTGTTAACTTCTGATAAGGCATGTTAAGTAGAAGCATTGAGAGATGAATATGTTGAGTTATGATTAAGCATTGTTGATGTTTACAAGATTGAAGTTGTTTATTGTTAAGTTGTCATAGCAATTAAACCGGTTGATGTCAAGTATTCTTATGAATATTGATCTTGACTGAGATATGTTTACTTTGTGAGACTGAGTTTGAGATTGAGAACTTTGTATCAGTTTTTCAATATACTGATTCACCCCCCCCCTAAATATTCTACCAGATACTTATTCTCTCATCATACCATCAATTGGTATCAGAGCATCTCAGGTCCTCTTAATCTAAAAGCCTAACAACTTGATGAAAAGATCTTGTAGATCATGATGAAGAAAGAAGGTCCGAAGTTCAACAAAGATAACTATAGAATATGGAGTAACAAAATGAAGATTTACATTAAGAGTCTTGGTAGTCAGTATTGGGATCATATAGAAAATAAGTATATTACACCTACTAGATCCATGACTGATGATTAGAAGAAAGAACAACAAGAAAATCACCAGGCATTAGAGGTTATTATCAATTCCCTATCTGATGCTGAATATGTAGATGTTCATGGTCTTGAAACTGCATATGAAGTATGAAAGGAATTAGAAGAGATTTATAACGGTGATGAACATGTCAAGATTACCAAAGAAGAGAGCTTAAGAGGAAAATTTGATGACATGAGAATGTCTGAAGGTGAGAATATCTAGCAGTATGGTCAAAGGATTAAAGAGATAGTTGGAGAGATAAAGAGTGTAGGAGGGAAAGCGGAAGATGCCATAGTAATCAGTAAGGTACTGAGAAACCTGCTACCGGTCTATGCTATTTGAGTTGCAGCTATTCAAGAGATGAAATCCATTGACAAGACAAAGGTAAATCTTGACTCTATTATTGGCAAACTTACTGCTTTTGAACTAAATGGCTATGATGGTAGTGTACAGAAATCAACATCTGCATTCAAAGCTTCTATCTCTAACTCATCTATGAGAATAAGTAGAGATACCGGCCATAGCTATGAATCTAGATCCAGCAAAGATGTTGATGATGAAGACAGCTTAGTGGAACTTGAAGCATTGTTGGCAAAATGACTCCCTAGAGGCACTAGTAAATATAGAGGTAAGCTACCTTTAAAATGTTTTGCATGCAACAAGATTGGTCATATAGCAGAAAATTTCCCTAATGGTGAAAATGAATACATGAGAGACAAATTTAAGAAGTACAAGGGTAAAGGCAACAGAGATTGTCTTGTAGCTATTGACAGTGGTATTACTGATGAAGAATCTGATAATGATGCTAGTGAAGATATTGTGTTTGTAGCTATTAAGGAAGAAATATCAGATTAGAAGGCACTGGTATCGAGAATGGATAACTCTGATGATTGGATCATTGATAGTGGTTGCTCACATCACATGATCGATGATCAGAGAAAATTTCTTTCCCTAAAGGAATTTGATGGTGGTGTTGTCAGATTTGGCAATGAATCACCCTGTATGGTTAAAGGTAAGGGAGTTATTTCTCTTAATGGAAAGAGAAATGTTGATGATGTCTATTGGGTTGAAGGCCTAAAGAACAATCTAATAAGTGTAGCACAACTTCATGACAGAGGATACCCACTGGAGTAGAAATGGAATGTGCAAAATCTTTGACAAAATAGGTGAATTGATTGCAACCGGGAAATAGACCAAAGGTAATCTATTTCATCTCAATCCTAAAATTAGCAATTGTTAGATTGCAAAAATAGATGATAGCTGGCTTTGGCATAGGAGACTTTTCCATATAAATTTTGACAATATTGTTAAAGTAAGCAAGTCTAAGACAGTAAGAGGTCTACCTCAACTAGGCAAACTGGTTAATGCTCTTTGTAAAGAATGTCAACTAGGAAAGATGACTTCTTCAACTTTCAAGAGCAAGTCCTTCTAAGCAAAGAACTTGTTATATTTGGTTCATACAGATCTATGTGGACCAATAAGAACAAGAAGCATTCAAGGTGATAGATACTTCATGATCTTCATTGATGATTGTTCAAGGATGATGTGGGTCACATTCTTGAAGGATAAGAATGAAGCTTTTGGTAAATTCAAGGCATTTAGAGCCTTAGCTAAGAAAGAGAGTGGCAAATAGATAAAATGTCTAAGGACAGAGCAAGGCGGTGAATTCACTTCTATGGATTTCACTAAGTATTGTGATGATAATGGTATCAAGCGGCAACTTTCTGCACCAAGGACACCACAACAGAATGGTATAGCAAGGAGAAACAATTTGTCAGTGATTGAAGCTTCTAGGAGTATGTTGATTCAAGGAGGTGTAGCAATTTTTTTTTGGAAAGAAACTATAAGTACAACTGTCTACACAATAAATTGAGTTCTGGTGAAAAGAGGTAAGGACAAGACCCCATATGAGTACTAGTATGGGAGATCACCTGATGTTAGCTATTTTAAGATATTTGGAAGAAAATGTTTTATTAAAAGAGGTGATTACGTAAGTAAGTTTGAAGCTAAGAGTGATGAAGGCATATTTCTTAGCTATTCCACCAAGAGTAAGGCCTATAAATGCTTCAACAATCGGACACAAAGAATTGTTGAGAGTGTTGTTGTTCGAGTAGATGAATGTCCTGAAGCTTTAGAAGGAACCAATTCTGAGAAGAAGGATGAAGATCCTTGCATTTTTCTTTTAGAACCTGAAACTGTTAAATCAGAAAATGGTAAAGAAAATCCTAATGTACTTGTTCAATCGGAACAAATAAATTCAGAGGAAGATGATAATGAAGAAGTTGAACTTGAAGAGAATGATCATGTTATTCCCAAGTATGTGAGACAAAATCACAGTCCTGAACATATAATTGGGGATAAGGATGTCAGTGTACTAACTAGAAGGAGAATAAGAGAGAACTCTTGCATGATCTCCACCTTTGAACCTAGAAGTGCTAAGGAGGCATTTGGTGATGATCATTGGGTGAAATCTATGGAGGAGGAGTTGGATCAAATTAAGAAGAACAACACTTGAACCTTGGTACCCCAACCAGTAAACAAGAATGTTATAGGTACTAAATGGGTGTTTAGAAACAAATTAAATGAAGATGATGTTGTAGTTCACAATAAGGCAAGATTAGTATGCAAAGGCTATGTGCAAGAAGAAGGGGAAGATTATGGAGAAAATTTTGCACTAGTAGAAAGACTGGAAGGTGTCAGAACATTACTTACATTTGCATCTCATAAGAAGTTCAAGGTATACCAGATGGATGCTAAGTCTACATTCTTGAATGGGATATTGGAAGAAGAGGTTTATATAGAGTAGCCTGAAGGTTATGCATTGACAGATAAGGAAGACATGGTATGCAAATTGCATAAAGATTTGTATGGATTAAAGTAGGCACCCAGAGCATGGTATGAACAACTTCATACTCATCTGATGAAGATAGGATTTTCTAGAACCAGTGATGACAACAACATTTATCTCAAGTCTGAAGGAGATGAAATACTCGTTAGTGAAGTATTTGTAGATGACATTATATTTAGAGGTAATGATGACATGAGTAATTGTTTTGTAGATGAAATGAAGAATGAATTTGAGATGTCATTAGTAGGGGAAATAAAAAATTTCATAGGCTTACAGATACAATAGATGAAGAATGTTATTTTTATTACTCAATCCAAGTATGTGAAAGAGGTTTTGAAGACTTTCGGTATGAGTGACTGTAAACCAGTTGGAACCCCAATGGTTACAGGTTGTAAATTGTCCAAGGAAGATGCATCTAAGTCTGTAGATGAAAAGGAATGTAGATCAATGATTGAAAAATTACACTATGTTGGTCATAGTCGACTGGATATTGCCCATGTAGTTGGTATTGTTGCTAGATTTCAGAAGAATCAAAGGAGGCACATCTAATGGCAACCAAGACAATTTTTAGATATCTGAAAGGTACTATTGACTATGGGTTATGGTATCCATATGGTGGAAATTTTGATTTGAAAGCATACACAAATGTTGATTGGGCAGGAAATATTGATGACCGAAAGAGTACTAGCAGTGGAGCATTCTTTCTAGGAGGAAGGCTAGTTTCATGGAGTAGTAAAAATCAAAGTTGCACTTCACAATCTACTATTGAAGCTGAGTATGTAGCATCTTATATCAATTATACACAAGCTATGTGGATGAGGCACATTTTGGAAGGTTTGAAGATGAAAATATCCCAATAAATATTTTGTGTGATAATACAAGTGCAATAAACATTTCTAAAAATCCTGTTTTGCATGCAAGGACTAAGCACATTGAATTGAAATATCACTTCTTGAGGGAAAAAGTTCAAAGTAAAGATGTTATCTTGGAGCATGTTTCTACCAAGGAGCAGCTTGCAGATATCTTTACCAAACCTCTACCTAAGACCACTTTCGAGTATCTTACAAGTCAATTAGGGGTTTTCCCTCTTCATGAAGTTAGTTGAGCATGATTTTGATTGCATCAGATCCCTCAACTACTTGCAAAATTTTACATGGATTGATGAAGAAGTGGATGTATTCCACAAGGGGAGCATCAAGTTGCAGAATGATGTTGTTGCACAGTGAGAGAAGAATTACATGTTTCACTTTCACTTTGACATTGCTATCAAAGGGGGAGAAGAATTATGTGATTGTGGAGAAGAATTATGTGTCTGATTAGGTGAACCCATGATAGGCAGAAGACAGACAGAGCAAGGTGAATACCTGGTAATGTAAACCAAGATTCCTATTCACCAATCTCAGTAGCAATCAGAGGCGTTGATATTTGTATTGTCATCAATGACAAAGGGGGAGATTGTTAGCATTTTGAGTTTGTTGGCATTTTCAATAGAGAGTGCATTAATTCTATGTTGTCATTGATGTCAATTGAACCAGTAATGGTATTCATGTTATTGCTGATATTTTTATTTTTGATATTGGCTAGTAACCGGTAAGAAGAGCTTTGTGGAAGATGTTGCTAACTGGTATGTAAAGTTTGTGAGTTGAATAGGTGAACCGGTGTAAAGGGTTAAACCTTTCTATGTAATGTAACTGGTAAACCCCATCAGCTGTTAAACCCTAACTGATCAAGTTTATTAGTTTATTGTCTTATAAGCGATAATGATGGAGACATGTGTGATCATTGTATGGGGATATGTTCAAATTGTTTTGGCGCATTTGTTTTTTGTCTAGGGAAGGAGCAAAGTGGATTGCATCTAATGCACAATGCGTGATGAGTTACAAAGTCTGATGAAGCAGTGATCATGGAGCGATTGGAATTTTCTTGAAGAATGTGAAGAGATTGTCATGATTTCTAACAGTCAAGATTGTACCGACTTGTTTGTAATCTCATTGATGAGAATTAGGTTTTTGTTGTGTTACTGACCTAATTGTTTTGTATTTAAGGTCGATAAAGTTGTTTGTAAAGGTTGTTGGCAAGATTGATAGAAACCTGTTGAGTGAGTAGTTTGTGAACCAATGAATGGATCTACACTTTGAGTGAAGGTAGATTGAAGCTTAGAAGGATCTGATCAAGAAAATATAGTGCTACTCAGACATATCAGGAAAACCTGTTGCTTTCTAACAATTATAGCAAAAGAGAAATCCCTTAACCAAGTAAGTTCTAACAAGCTTCGCTACTCATTAAATCCTCTAACAAGGTGGTCCATTAGCTTGGATTCTTAAATCCTCCAGAGAGGTTACTCCTAACAGGGTATTGTGCTTTTCATCAAGGAATATTTGTAAATCCCTTAACTGGGTGATTCATAATTAGAATTAGTTCTTAACAGGACTTATTGTAAAGCTTTAACAGGCTTGTCTCCTAATAGGGTGAACTTCAGAAGAGTACAGATAGATATCCTTGTGAGTCTCATCTCACTGTAGTTTTTACCTATTTGGGTTTTCCATGTATAAACATTTGTGTCAAGTGGTGAATGCTTTTGTGGTTATGATCTTATTTATTGATTTCGTTAACTTCTAATAAGGCATGTTAAGTAGAAGCATTGAGAGATGAATATGTTGTTATGATTAAGCATTGTTGATATTTATAAGATTGAATTTGTTTACTGTTAAGTTGTCATAATGTCAAGTATTCTTATGAATATTGATCTTGATTGAGATATGTTTACTTTGTGTGACTGAGTTTGAGATTGGGAACTTTGTATTAGTTTTTCAATATATTGATTCACCCCCCCTCTCGATATTCTACCAGATACTTTTTCTTACATCATACCATCAAGTTATCATACCATGCAACATGACTTTCAAGGACCCCATCTTCATAAATACTATTTTTTCAAGAATGAAGCACATGCAATAGGGAAGTGAAATAAGAACAAAGTTTTTTTAGTCTCTAAGTGCAAACCTTGAGAAGCATAAAAAATGACATCATCTATAGGAGTTTTCGGTATCACTTTCAACAATCAATATGCAAACATTTTTTGAGAGTGGTCTTTTGCTACCCATGCTATGCCTCTGAAGCTCGACTGTCCTTTCACAAAACCAAAATAAAAGAGACATGTTGTTGGCTTGATGATGATTGTAATAGATGACTTCATATGTTGTCATTGATGGCACATGTATACACACACATACGATCACATTATGTTAGTCATCTTACTTAAGACAAACCGGTATTACTCCTAAAAGTCTATATTACAAAACTGGTATTGGATGTTTAGTTTAAGATGGTTTAGAGGGTGTCTAAATGGTATATATAGACAACTGGTATATGCAGGAATGAATTGACAACAACTTGGAGATTCAGTGGAGACCATCAAGAAGAAAATGAAGGAAAATTGGTTTATGTGTCTAATGTGGTTAACTCTTAACTGGTATTGGTGTTCCAACCGGTATTCATTGATTGTGTGATGAGTTATCACCAGTCGTGATAAGTTATCCCTAACCAACAAATTTGGTGGAAATCTATAATGAGTTATGTTAGATTGTCTAGATACACTGCACCTAGGAAATTGTGATATTATTCCTGAGCCAACCTGAAATCTAATGTCTATATAATGACATTATGATTAACTATTTTTATGGATGCGAAAATAGAAGTGTTGAGTTGTTGAAGGAATTGTGGAATATGTTGGTGATGCAGTTTTGAGTGAGAAGAAGAGGATCTATTCAAGCAAATTATGCTACTTCTAGATCACGTCGCCTGTTGTTTTCTAATCACTACAATAGTAAAATCCCTTAACCAGGTAAGCTCTAACAAGTTTCAATGTACAAATCCTCTAACAAGGTGATCCATTAGTTTGAATTTTGAAATCCTCTACCAAGGTTACTCTTAACAAGGTATTACCTTTAACAGGGTATAGCTCCTAACAGAGCTTTGGGATCTTTAATAGGATTTGCTCCTAGCAGAGCACTTTTGTAGACCTTAACCGGCCAGTTACCTATTACTGCATATAGTTAACTTGTGAGTCCCATCTCACCGTGGTTTTTCTCATTTGGGTTTTTCATGTATAATCAATTGTGTTATGGTGGATGTTTTACTCGTTGTGGATGCTTTAATATCATTTTGGATTGCATGCATAGTATTAAGTAAACTTGTTAAGTATCTCTATCGGTCTATGTTTTAAGTGGTATTGTTTTTGTTGTCGTTGATTCACCCCCCCCCTCTCAGTGCTTTATAATTCTATCACATGTCAAGGATACAACCATGGTTGCAGATAGGTTCAAAGATGTTTTTGACCCAGACCTTCGCATTCAGCCAAAGACCCTCTGAGAGGCTGCCTACCAGAGATAGAAGAAGGGTGTTTGAGGTAGGCCTTCTTTTCAACTTTGGCACTCTGGCTTCCCACAGTATGTGGTTCCTATGGTGCATCATTGCCCTGATTTCATTAACAAGTGCACTGAGAAATCTACCCTAGAACCACCTTTAATTGAAGGAGAACATCTAAAGGTAGTGATATGTGTTGAATCCATTAGAGATATGTTGTGTATTCCCCAGATTGACAATAATATATACGACGATTTCTAAGAAAAAGGCTCTAGAGGGTTATTGGAAGAACATAGACACTACTGTTAGCTTTTGTAATGACTTGATGCATAGAGATCTAGCCACCACCAAGCTTACCCAATTCCCAATAGCTTATGGTGCTTTCAAACATCAAGATGTGAAAGATGTTGCATCTATGTTGGCATACATTTTCGGCCTAGATGATGATCAAAATATTTACCCTTTTTAGATGGGTTTCCTCTTCAAATTTTGCAAACAAAAGGAAGTTTTTTGTTTTGAATTTGTGGACGTCTTGGTACATGAGATGGTGGAACAACTGGCGAACTTAAAAAGTCATCATAGGTTCAAGTACACCTCTTTTCTTGTCCACATGTTCCAACACTAGAACCCTGAATTCTTTAAAGAATCCATGGAACTTGCAATATACGATGATAGGAACAGAAAGAATCTGATAACAGTGTGGTCCCCCTTGTTTTCTACCACACACGATGCTTATGCATTTTTAGATGCTTTCTTGGCTCCTACAATGGAGGATTTGTTTAAGATAGATACAAATTGGATCACACACTTTTCAAATACGTAAATCGCCTGGATGAAATCCAATTTTCTCCCATGTGATTGGTATATAGAGCCAGATTTTTCTTTCATTAAGACTCATGGGTTCACTGAAGAACCTTTTCACCTCCCACAATCCGTCTTGGATCACACTTTGTCTTTATAAATGTTTAGGTAGCTGGCCATTATTGAACAACACATAGGGTCAGGAAAGCATGGGATTGGCATTTTTAAGAACAATGTGATAATTGGACCCATTGTTTCCATCAAGAGACATGAAGCAGAAAGTGTACTCACTTCAAAGCTAGTTCAACTAGGCTTAGTAGTTATTAATGATAAATGGATTTATGACCTAAATGAATTTCTATCCTCAAGGTAAAACCTAATAATACATATTCTGCATTGCCCTATTTTGGATTCATAGAGAAACTCGCAAGAAGATATCCTGATAGTATATGTGAATCTGTATCTCATTCCCAAGGAAAAAAGACCACCTTGGTTATCATTCTACAATATCAAAGAAAAGTATGACCTGACCAAGAAATTAGCACTCCATTTATACAAAAAGATGTAGGAGGAGAGCTGGCCCAAAGATAAGAAACAAGCCTTGTGGAGATATAGGCAGGAAGTCAAAGAAAACAAAGTGGGATTAGGAAATCTTTCCAGCAATGATAATTTCGAGCGAGAGTGGAAAAAATATAACTATAATAAAGATAAGGATTATGATTCTCCTTCGCGCACCATTGATGAAGGAGCTTTTGTAGAAGTGGTTGAGGCATCCTGAGGGAAAAGGAAGCAATTCAAAATTTATAAGGCCTTCCCCAAACCAAGATTTGATTAACTTAGTTGACCATGTTTGACCCTATTAATAAATGCTTTATAATTCAATAGAATGGACTGTGTTAGACAGATAGATTGGTGAGAAAAGTAATTGAACCAAGTTATAGAGTTATTGCACCTTGTGGCGTACATTTTGATGTGTTATGAATTTGAAATACTAAAAGATCCATTGATTGGATAATCTTGATCTAACGTATGTCAGCTATGTCTGGATTTAGAACTTATATGATTCCATGATTTAGATAACATTGATGAATGTTGATGCTTCATTTATATGCTTTATGATATAGAACTCAATATAATTCTAGAATAGGATAAATTTGAAATGATATATGCCAGTATTGGATTTGTAGGACTTTACTATGATGATAGAAATAGGATGTATGTGTATGTATGGATCAAAATTATGAGATTATGATAATTGCTTATGTGGATTTATTTGGATATAAGATATATTGATTTGTTCAAATGTAAATTGTATGCAGAGTGTTTGATGTGTATTCTAATTCATGTGTTTTAATATTATATGAGGTTATTTGAAATTACTAATGTGTAATTGAGTTGCGTAGGAAAGATTATCCATGTGACCACAGAAATATTATGGAGAACCAAACCTACACCTATGTACGTTCGTAAAACCAGGGTTTGTCTATTTGGAGAGACAACACTCCATTTGTATCGTATTTTATTCGTGAAAGTGATTGTTGCATGAATGTTAAATTGAATTTTGTTTATTTGTGTAAATCCAACAAGAGACAAGATTTCATGTATGATTTTGTAAAAGTATTTTCTTTGTGTCACTTGAGACATGTGTTGATTTATGTTTGAGTTTTTCAATTTGTCTCTTGGAGGGAGTTGTTTAACTATAGCTTTTTCAATTAACTTAATGTGAATCCATAATTGTCTTAGGTAGAGAATCTTAGGGGTGGTCAACTTAAGTTTGACCCGAAAATTAACTTCAGAGGGGTTTAAAAGGGGTTAAATGGACACCTAAGGGTAGTTTAAGAGTGTTTCCTAAAGCCCATAAGGTATACCTAAGGGTTAGGAGTAATTTTAGGCAAGTTTCAACTCCCATGTGACCCTTTAGACACCCTAAAAAGTGGGTTTCCTAAGTTGATCGAAAATTGAAAATTAGAAGGCTTGGACTAAGTTGTTAACCTTCCTTTTTGAATGAGAGTTCTCTTTCCCATTCTTTCCTACCTTTCCTTTTCAGTTTTTAGAAACTTGTGAGAACTCTCACTAGGGTCTTCTTCAGCAAGAATGAGAGATTTTGGGGGTAATCACCCACTCTCCATTTTTGGAGACAAAGAATTTTGAAAAGAAAAAAAGATAGATTTGGGATTTAGAATTTGGCTAAGTGTAGAAAGAAAAGACTTGTCGAATTGGGCTGCTCATCCTCAACAAAACTAGCATACCTTTGGGCAGGTTAAGGTTGGTTCTACCTTTCTTTTAACGTTTTCTCATTTCATGTTGTTTTGAAAGAAATGCTTGTGTATAAGACTAGTTTTCTTGCATGTATTTCTTGGAAATTTATTTGGTGTTTGGTGCTTATGTAATGTATGTGTTTGGGAGTGATCAAGACCTCCTACTCTTGGGAGAGAGGATGGTCTTGTGGGTGGTAGAAGTGATAGGCCTCGAGTGAGAGGCTCTCGTTATGAGAGTGATCACAAGGGATTTTATGTCACCCTTGCTGCATGGATTGTTTATGCATTGGGGGTCATAAGGAGGGAAATAAGGCATGAATGCCTTGGGGGGCATAAGGAATATGAGGTTGTTCTACTTGATGTATTTGGTTTTCCATGAGGTGGCTATATGTTTTACCATATTTGCAGTCTCCTCAGGGTACTTGGTCCACTACCACCCTTGAAAAGACATCACAAATGTGTGGTGCAGTGTAGCCTGGGTTGGGGTTGTGTTCGAATTTGTATATTTTCTTGTCTTTTGTGTTTGCATGTGTTACCTATCTAGGGCTTGGTTCTTCGAGATCAGGGGTGGCTACCAGTTAGCCTAGGCTGGGGGGTGAGCTCTCCATGGTCATAGCTTTTGATTTAATGCAGGTTGTTGGAAGGAAGGAATAAGACATGTAGATATGGCTGGAGTTATTTGTTACAGAAAAATGTTGTAAATGTAATTAATATTCTTTTAAAGTCCTCACTTATTTGAAAGGAGAGACCTATTTGTAAAGTGACAATAAAGACTTGGGAATATGTTTTAAAGATATGTAATATTTATTCATTCAATACTACAGAAAAGAAAGGAATAACTTTGGTTTTAGTTTTCCAAATTTCTGAAAGATAACATTGTTGTGTTTTAGGATATTTTGATAAGAAAGTGATTTATTTTTTCCTTTTATGCATTTAAAACAAAATATTAGAAAAGAAATGAATTTGATTTGCATTCATGTAGGAGGCTGAAAATAAAAGCATTTAGATCAATTCATGTAAATGTAAAAGTCATTTTATTTAATTCTATGATTTTATTTTTATTTGCAGAAAATAAAGCCTAAAGTTAAAATAACCATCTCTATAGTTTTATTTTAATAATTTCTAGATAAATAAAGTGACTGTTTGAGTTTATTTAAATACTGTCATTTGTTTATATGCAAAAAATAAAAGCTAGGGTTAAACAAATTATTGGAAAATAAATAATTTCTAGATCTAAATAGCTGCGTTTTCAAATTTATATACTTCAGTCAATTTTTAATTTCTTGCAGAGGGTAAATCTGAGGGATCATCAAACTATCTTATTTAAATTTTAGCTGCTTGGCATTAAATTAAAAAGATGTATATACATTTATTAAAATTTGCAGCCTTTGATTTATCTGTTAAAATGGTTTTCAAATATACAAAAAAAATAAAAACAGCATAGATTTTCAAGAATGCTCTAAGTTTAATACGCAGTTAAAATATAGGTATTTAAGTTTAAACGAATTCATTTTCTTTCTTTTTCTAAAAATAAACTTATATATCATATATATATATATATATGTATATATATATATATATGTATATATATATGTATATATATATATATATCTATATATATATATATCTATATATATATATATCTATATATATATATGTATATATATATGTATATATATATATATATTTATATAAAATATATTTTAATGATTCTAAGAATTTTTTTTTTTAAAATATATATTAAAAAAAAAAAAAAGGGCAAACCAGAGGGCTAGGGCTCAAGTCGAACCCACTGTGCAAAGCACAGTGGCCGGCGGGAAAGCCGAACCACTGTGGTCCACATAGTGGATGGCGCCACTGTGGCATCCATAGTGGGCGGCCCGAAGGCCGCCACTATGGGCGGCCACAGTGGTCGCCGCCACTGTGGAAACCCACAGTGAACGGTGCCTCTGCGAACGCCGCCACCATCACAACCCCCACCCTCGCCTAAATGCATGGCCGCCGCTCCTCGGTAAAAAAATCTTTGGCCCCTGCACAAAAGGATAAAAAAATTCGAAACCCTAACCTAGTTCGGGTTAGGGTATTCGAATAGCAATGAAGGAAGTAAAGAATGAAGGAATTAAATAAAATATATATATATATATATATATATATATATATATATATAAATAAAAGAAAAAGCATTTTTAAATTATAATAAAAGAAGGTTAGGGTTTTCATGGTGATTAGGTTTGATGTTATAATATATATATATATACATATATATATGTATATATATATGTATATATATATACATATATATATATATATATACATATATATATGTATATGTATACATATATATATATGTATATATATATACATACATATATATACATATATATATGTATACATATATACATATATACATATATATATGTATATATGTATACATATATACATATACATGAGTATATAATAGTTATACTGCCTTAGAAGTACTGATTTTTACCATGCAATCAAAGTTTACATGACATAGTCTCTTATGCCATAACCAACTTTCATCTATATGTGCAATTAAACATGCCTTTTCACTATTATTCAAATGAAAGATATTACCTCTAATCTGATTACCGGTTGCAATTTCCAAACCAGTTCTATTCATGATTTTGCATTTTCCATTTTTAAATTGTAACTGAAATCCCTTCTCAACTAATTGACCAACAATTAAAATATTATGCTTTAAATCTTCAACATAGTAGACATTGTCAGTGTTATGCTTACCATCAAGAGATATTGAACCCTTACCTTTGATTGAACAGGCTTTGTCATCTCCAAATCTTACTAAACCTCCATTGTATTCTTGAAAGTTCAAGAATTTACCTTTGTCACCTGTCATACGATGTGAGCATCCTAAGTCAATGATCCATTCATCCTTTGCTTCAACTTTAGCTGCTAGGTCTTGTTCTACCAGTTGAGCAATAGGTGTCAGTTGATCCTTTGTTATAGCAACAAAAACCCATCCATTGTCTATTGGATCCTCATCAGAATCATCAGTCACACCTTCATCAGCAATGTAACAAGATTTGTCTTTATTCTTCTTAAATTTGTATCTTTGATATTCAGGATTAGGCTTGTATGTCCTTTTTGCTTCTTCTCTTAGTTTAGCATGTCTATTAGGGCATCTCAAAGCCATATGACCAATCTTATTATAGTTAAAACATTTAAAGGGTGCTTTACCTTCATACTTACTTCCAACTGGACCTTTTGGCATTTTCCTTGCAAATAGTGCCTCAAGTTCTTCAAGTTCTTCATTCTCCTTCCTTGTTTCTTCAAGTTCTCTTGCATAAAAGGCTTTCCAATCTAATTTGTCAAATTATGGAGTAGATAATGTTGATTCTTTAAATGCCAAATCAGTTTTTATAGTAGCAACAGGACCAAATTCCTCAATTTCAAAGGCTGAAAGTTTTCCAATCAATGTATCCCTAGTTACGGATGTATTAGGCATTGTTCTCAACTCATTTATAGCAGTAACCTTCATTTTATATGCCGGTGGAAATCCTAGTAAGATTTTTGAAACAATTTCATCCTCACTCAAAGTTCCTCCACAACATTTAATACCCAAAACAATTTCATTTACTCTTTCCATAAAAGCAGAAATCCTTTCATCTTCTTCCATTTTCAGATGTTCATACCTGACTCAGAAGCTTTCAAGTTTTGCAATCTTAACTGTGGAATCTCCTTCATTTAGTGTTACCAAATGATCCCAAATAGCTTTAGCAGTAGACCTATCTGATAATCCCATGATTTGTTGATCTGATAATGCACTCAAAAGTGCTTCTCTTGCTTTGCAATCTTTCTCTTCATCTTTAGCTAAGGTAGTTGGAGCAGTCTGACCAGCTACAGCAACAGTATAACCATTCTTTGTAACTTCTCAGATGTCTTTACCGATACAATTCAGATATGTCTCCATCATGATCTTCCATATCCCATAGTTGGTTCCATCAAGTTTAGGACTATCCTTCCTGAAATAATTTGTGGACATTGGATCTCCTCAAGTTGTTAAACTTCTGCAAAAGAGGACTAGGCTCTGATACCAATTGTTAGGTCCCAGAGACAACTAAGAGGGGGGGGGGGGGGGTGAATTAGTTGTCTAATAAATTCAAACCCAAAACCATTTAACCAACTTAATGCTTAATACCGGTAAACCAATTAAGTATGCTGGTAGATAGTGTTAATAGTAAATTACTATACTGGTAAGGATTAATGCATGAAACATAAACATAAAGTCATCCACAACACATAACACCAATATTTGTATGTGGAAACCCTGTAAGGGGAAAAACCATAGTGGGAAACCTTACCCACAATCAGATGATATTACTGCAGATAGTAAGTGTACATAAATGGGGTCTGCACATGCAGAAAGGCCAATAGCCTAGAGGTCACTGCTCAATCACAAAAATGGGAGTCACACTGACTACAATTGGATGGTTAAATCCAATAAGAATGTACTACACAAAAATAACATCTTCATATGCTAGATTTAGTACCGGTGTAATGCTGATATGCTTCTACAAAAAAATAGCTTCACCTTCAAATGATGTCTTCATGTATACCTCTGCTTAATCTCACATATACCTTCACTCAATTCTTTTTCGCACTCCACACTTGATCTTACAAATAAGATCTTACATTTATACCATACCCTAAGACCAATTTTAGTAGGTCGGCTCTACAAGATATTACAATAAAACATTTTACATACAATATAATATCTGATGCAATAACCGATTGAACATGTCAGCTTAATGCATTTATATCAATAATAAATCATCTCCATAGTGTGCCATGCTGATCTGGAAAATATAATCTTGCCGATGTAACCCTAGATAACCCTAGACCTATTTGTCGGTAAAAGCAAATATGCAGATATGAATATACCAATGATCAATTCTTCAAACCAAAGTGTCCATATGATGTCTTCGACATTATCAAGTGTCTTCCATATCATTCCAGGTACCGGTAAACATTATATTCTGTCGGTGAACCATATACCAGTAACTGTGCAATAGTTACTTGCTTGCCGGTGAATGTTGCTGGATCTCCAAAGTGCTTGTTTTCAGTAGGTGTTGACATCAATGACAAAACCTTACCAAAATACCAACACTTATTTGTCATAATATTTATGGCTTAAATAAAACCCCAAAAGGCTGCAAAATTTTCAATTTTTTTTATAGGAAGTATTTTCGGTGTTTAAATAATGAAAGTTAATCCTTTTGTACTTATAAGGTTACCATTCAATTGGAACCCAAATGCAATAATTGCCCTAATCAAATCAAGTACGAGGAGTTAAATACTACAGTAAAATACCTCTGATGGTAACTAAAGAAATGCCACCCATCGAGATATGTTCTTGACATGGCAAGTCAAGCAAGATAGTTAGACCTTAGATGAAGGCACCATAAACAAGATAAATAAGAATCGAGATAGATCAAATTAGAATCTTAAGCTATGTGAAAATTATGAAGGTTAAAAAGATCAAGGCTGCCATAGAAGATATAAATGAAGAAGAGTTAAAAGGAACTCTTATCTCAGATAGAAGCATTGACCTATCCTAATGACTAGGTACCTTAAGAATGTGGTCATGTTAGATTTCTTATTAAGAGCATTTGTTAGACAATGGTGGTAGCAATATAGTGGAGCTAGAGTTGGATAACCCTGCAGATAAGAACTCAAATTGATGAATGGAAATTCCCTTGGTCAGAAAACCCTAGTAATACTATAGGTGAGTTAAATAAGGAGAAAGGAGGCATGAACTTCTTGGGTGAAAACACGTATTTGCAATAAACCCTAAGTTCATCCGTGGTTATATAATTGGGGAAACAGGCAAGTAAAACCTCAACTAGTTCCTTTATGGGAAGATAATCTTGAAGAAAGTAAATAATGAAAGAGAGAGTAGAGTTGAGGTGAGAATCATACAAAAACCCCCATTGAAATTCAAGGAGTGTAAAAGTATTAGGATCCTATAATCTAGAAATGTGTAACTAGTTTTCGTTCGGAAACTAAGAAGAAAACTGCAACCCAATCGTGGTTAGCCGGTAGGTAGAAGACAATATGTAACACAATTTAAATACTAGGCACAATCAAAGAAGCTTTGCAAATTTTGGCAACTCAAGTGTGAAAGTATGCGGAAACATAAAGAATGGATGAAGTAACATGCAGATGGTAATGGCTCAGAGAGAGATAGTATAGTAGTATTATAATACCAAAGTTTAATGAGAATTAGTTGGCAGTATAAAATATTTTATGAGAACATAGATAAGGAGCCGAATTATGTGGTTAGCCAGGGGAGAACGTAAAAAATTATGGGTCTTAAGACATTGGTAGCTATTGGACACCCTTAAGTTATACCGTAATTAGGTAGCAAAATATTATGATGATAAGGTGTTTATTTTTTGTGGATTGAAGGAAATCGTAAGTTGTGATATGTCAGAAATGGCTAGTTAGTATATATAAATAAGTAATATGGAATGATACAACTTCCCTCTTTACTAAATTTTAATTAAAAGGATGGGTGTTGGTCACTTTTCAAGTGCACACCCCCTTGATTTCATAGTTGCATAAGTGAAGTAGGAGAGAATAAGTCCACTCTCAGAGTTGCTTGAAATATGTCTTGAAATGTGTGGGCAGAAATGGTTATCAACCGTTATCAATCTTACTTGACAATAATTCCACCCCAAATGGCTCTTAACCTTAAGTGTGAGTAATTTGACAACAAGCTCCTACCTAATGAAGGCAAGTGAATGTTAGAGGTAAAAGTATAAGGAGCTAGCTTTAGGTGCTAAGAAAACAAATGATGTCCCTAGTAAAATTATATGATTACATTATTCAAATCCTAAGAGGTTCTAAGTAAACAAGTGTCAATTTTGTACCGAACTATTAACCGTGTGTGTAAGACATGAAAATGTCGATACTTGAGCTACCACGTAACATTGAATCAAGGTTTAGCATATTAAGATAATTAATAGAAGCCATAATAAATTAAGTTATTAAGGAAGGATGTATTAAAATGATGGAGGAAACTGGATATTTATAAAATAATTGATATTGAACCAAGTAACTATATAAATGTCTATTTAGTAGAAGATGACCTAATTAAGTACTATTAGATGCAACTGTAATGAAAGAGACTTTTGAGTGAAATTATTATTGCCCTTGTAGCTAGGAAATTGGAAATCATCAAAGCAATGTAAACATTAGCCTAGTTCAATCATGAAAACTGAAATGCAATGATAACAATCCTAATTACACTCAATGAAAACATGAAAACAAGACATTCAAGATTGAAAACTAAGCAAACCAAATGCAGATGTCTCCTTCATGTGGCTCCATTGTCCTTCTTTCTCCTTCAAATAGCTTTGTTCGTGGATCTCACCTACTAGTGCATAAGCATGATGTGAAAGCAAGTAGACAAGACGATAGCGCAAGAATACTAGAAGCGTGATTGATTCAACCAGGGATTGATTCGAAAAAGTGATTAGTTGGGATTGAAGAAATTCATCCAATTTATAGACAAGTTGGAGAAAAGAGAAAATTAGCATGAATTTGATTCAAATGGAAATTTCAAATCAAGAATGACAAATTTGCACTATCTATGCAAGATTGATTGATTGTCAATTATGACAAAATTATAACAAATTTCTATGTCAAAATTGATTGATTGTCAATTATGACAAATTATGACAAACTGAAATGTCATTCCCACGAAATTAGGAGAAAAATAGGAGAGAATTGAATTAGAAATTAGGAAAATTAGAAAATTGGAAAATTAGAAAATTAGGAATTAAGTGAATTAATTAACAATTTTTCATTTATTAATTAATTCACAAAGAGGGAATTTAGAAAATGAGGAAATTAGGAATTAAGTGAATTAATTAATAATTTTTCATTTATTAATTAATTCACAAAGAGGGATGAACTAGTTAGCCAATTAAATAAACATTTAATTGTGACAAGAAGACTTAGGATAAATAAATAAATTATTTAACCTAGAGGAAGAAATGACAAACAAGGTTAAATGAATAAATCATGAAACCCTAGAAGATGAATTAGAAAATGCAAGAATGACAACTAGGTCTTGATGAAGGATAATTAATGTCGATTCAATTTGATCATGATTCTGACTGACAAAGGACCAATGTTGATAGACGATTTGATTGATAAATGTGCCAATTGACGAGGAACAATGACTAATTGATCCAAATTGACATGATTGAGAAGGACGACGATCGATGACAAAATAGATTGCAAAATGACAAGATTGAAAATGACCACGATCGATGACAAATCGATCGCAAGATGACAAGATTGAAAATGACAACGATCGATGACAAATCGATCGCAAGATGATAAGATTGAAAAGAGGACAAAACCCTAATTAGGATTGATGATGTCCAAAATGATGAAAAATGAGCATGCACATTGATGCGACAGGATAAGATTGACCAAAATCATGACTGAAGATTGTTATCGACAAGACCGAATTCGAAAGCGAGAAAAATGAGGAATGTAGAAGAAGGACTCGATGCTCGCAAATGATAAAGACCAAGTGCGAATCATAGGAGGAATGTTAATGCAGCGCAAAAACCCTAAAATAAGGCAATGCGCAAATGTTAAAGTGTGACTCTGCAAGCGTTGACCAGTTTTAGACGTCTACAACCCTTATTAAATTTATTTGATGCACTTGATAATAGGAGTTATCGTATTTGTTATGTTAGTAATTTTCTTAATCCTATCACCTAGGATTTTTATCGAGACCTAAGGTTTCATTGGGTCAGCTTGTTAAGCTTTAACCTCTAATTAAGCATAGATTGCATATAATTAAGTGTTCAAAAAGATTAGTGCAAGAGGAATGGATGGAGAATGGTAGAGTTAGTGCAAGCACCTATTAGAATATAATTAAGGATGTTAATAACCTTGAATAGATAGTGGATTATATCGGAAAGTGTTGCTTGAAATAGTAAGCACGTGGAGGTTAAAATGGAACATGACTTATAAAAATGAATGCAATCTCTTGTGTATAAGAATTTATTTCATAAATCAATAAAGGATTATAAAGAATCTAAAATCTCAAGAGTCTAATAATCACTTCCTAACACACTCAAGACGTGTGATCTTGGGCGATGTACTGCGATTACTCCCTATAGCATGGCTAGAATGGTCATCTTGTTTCGAGTTTGATTTGATATTAATTTTGATTTTCTTTGAAAAGTATATTGTGACACGGGGGCTAGAACTTTCCTTTTATTTATTTATTTTTATGAAGAGAGGATCACTAAATTTATGTTTGTTTTTATATGAACTACAACACTTGCCATGTTTCTAGTTTTAATATTTTTCAATTGCCAGCATTTTTCTTCTTTTTATTGGATTGGGCAGAAGTAACTTGTATTTTGATCTTGTAAAGTGTCAAAGTGGTCATTTTGATGGTTGATATAACTAGCCCTAGTGATGTGATTTGTGTAAATGTCTATCATGTTCGTTGAACCATTGATAGTGTGTCACAGGAGAATACCACAAGGAGTGAAATTAGGCACAAGAATTAACAAAGAATGTGTTTTATCAAATTAAGATAAAGGAAGGAATATCCTCCTAAGTAAAATTAATTGCGAGTAATCTGAAAGAGAAAAATTTATAACAATAGTGTGACCTAGACCTAATGAATTGCGAAAGTAATGATTGTTGACTAGTAAATTTGGCATGTGTATGGAGATGATTGCATGGATGATATCTAAAATAAGTATTAATAATTTCCATCACTCCCTTAGAATGGGATTGTTGTGTACCTTAATGTTTGGAAATGGTGAATAATGTTCTCTATAAAACTTAAACCTTGGAGCCTAGAAATATAAAAACATTTTAATCCCTAGTGGTAGAAAACTACCCTATATAAGGGCGGAATTGAAGAACCTAAATTTGATTTTGCCTTGTCACCTAAGAAAGGTGGAAGAAATTATGCACCTAGGACGGTTTAGCAAATAGTGTATTAACACCCTAATGAGGTGCCTTGAATGTAGAATAAGTAGAATCATTGTGGCTAAGTGTGATGTCAATTTTCTTAAGTAACATGCATGGACGAGAATACAGTAGGATAAACATGCTTTTAAACAAATCCTAAACAAAGTAGAACTCCTAGAAAACTCAATATGTGTAACCTTGATTATGATTTGGAGGGTGCAATAATCTAAGTTGTTGAAAGATAGAACTTTGCAAACACCTACCTGAGATCGAAGGGAAATGTAATAAAAATACTAAGAATTTAACCTTGTGAAGATAGTAAGTTAATTACAATAATAAGCTGATTTTGGTATTTCATCCTTCTAGTAGGCAAGTTAAGATTTTGAGTAACTCATTGAAATTGTGGGAAATGTTATGTCCCTACTTCTTAAATCCTACTCACACGACTTCCAGGAGTAAGTCAAACTCTAGGGGAGGAGGATCTAAGGCCTTCCCCAAACCAAGCTTTGATTAACTGAGTTGACCATGTTTGACCCTATTAATAAATGCTTTATAATTCAATAGAATGGACTGTGTTAGACAGATAGATTGGTGAGAAAAGTAATTGAACCAAGTTATAGAGTTATTGCACCTTGTGGTGTACATTTTGATGTGTTATGAATTTGAAATCCTAAAAGATCCATTGATTGAATAATCTTGATCTAACGTATGTCAGCTATGTCTGGATTTAGAACTTATATGATTCCATGATTTAGATAACATTGATGAATGTTGATGCTTCATTTATATGCTTTATGATATAGAACTCAATATGATTCTAGAATAGGATAAATTTGAAATGATATATGCCACTATTGGATTTGTAGGACTTTACTATGATGATAGAAATAGGATGTATGTGTATGTATGGATCAAAATTATGAGATAATGATAATTTCTTATGTGGATTTATTTGGATATAAGATATATTGATTTGTTTAAATGTAAATTGTATGCAAAGTGTTTGATGTGTATTCTAATTCATGTGTTTTAATATTATATGAGGTTATTTGAAATTACTAATGTGTAATTGAGTTGCGCAGGAAAGATTATCCATGTGACCATGGAAATATTATGGAGAACCAAACCTAGACCTATGTACGTTCATAAAACCAAGGTTTGTCTATTTGGAGAGACAACAACCCGTTTGTATCGTATTTTATTCGTGAAAGTGATTGTTGCATGAAAGTTAAATTGAATTTTGTGTATTTGTGTAAATCCAATAAGAGACAAGATTTCATGTATGATTTTGTAAAAGTATTTTCTTTGTGTCACTTGAGACATGTGTTGATTTATGTTTGAGTTTTTCAATTTGTCTCTTGGAGGGAGTTGTTTAACTATAGCTTTTTCAATTAATTTAATGTGAATCCATAATCGCCTTAGGTAGAGAATCTTAGGGGTGGTCAACTTAAGTTTGACCCGAAAATAAACTTCAAAGGGGTTTAAAAGGGGTTAAATGGACACCTAGGGGTAGTTTAAGAGTGTTTCGTAAAGCCCATAAGGTATACCTAAGGGTTAGGAGTAATTTTAGGCAAGTTTCAACTCCCATGTGACCCTTTAGACACCCTAAAAAGTGGGTTTCTTAAGTTGAGCGAAAATTGAAAATTAGAAGACTTGAACTAAGTTGTTAACCTTCCTTTTTGATTGAGAGTTCTCTTTCCCATTCTTTCCTACCTTTCCTTTTCAATTTTTAGAAACTTGTGAGAACTCTCACTAGGGTCTTCTTAAGCAAGAATGAGAGATTTTGGGGGTAATCACCCACTCTCCATTTTTGGAGACAAATAATTTTGAAAAGAAAAAAAGATAGATTTGGGATTTAGAATTTGGCTAAGTGTAGAAAGAAAAGACTTGTGGAATTGGGCTACTCATCCTCAACAAAACTAGCATACCTTTGGGCAGGTTAAGGTTGGTTCTACCTTTCTTTTAACGTTTTCTCATTGCATGTTGTTTTGAAAGAAATGCATGTGTATAAGACTAGTTTTCTTGCATGTATTTCTTGGAAATTTATTTGGTGTTGGTGCTTATGTAATGTATGTGTTTGGGAGTAATCAAGACCTCCTACTCTTGGGAGAGAGGATGGTCTTGTGGGTGGTAGAAGTGACAGCCCTCGAGTGAGAGGCTCTCGTTATGAGAGAGATCACAAGGGATTTTATGTGACCCTTGCTGCATGGCTTGTTTATGCATTGGGGGTCATAAGGAGGGAAATAAGGCATGAATGCCTTGGGGGGCATAAGGAATATGGGGTTGTTATACTTGATGTATTTGGTTTGCCATGAGGTGGCTATATGTTTTACCATACTTGCAGTCTCCTCAGGGTACTTGGTCCACTACCACCCTTGAAAAGACATCACAAATGTGTGGTGCAGTGTAGCCTGGGTTGGGGTTGTGTTTGAATTTGTGTATTTTCTTGTCTTTCGTGTTTGCATGTGTGTTACTTGTCTAGGGCTTGGTTCTCCAAGTTCGGGGGTGGCTACGAGTTAGCCTAGGCTAGGAGGTGAGCTCTCCATGGTCAGAGCTTTTGACTTAATGCAGGTTGTTGGAAGGAAGGAATAGGACATGTAGATATGGCTGGAGTTATTTGTTGCAGAAAAATGTTGTAAATGTAATTAATATTCTTTGAAGGTCCTCACTTATTTGAAAGGAGAGACCTATTTGTAAAGTGACAATAAAGACGTGGGAATATGTTTTAAAGATATGTAATATTTATTCATGCAATACTGCAGAAAAGAAAGGAGTAACTTTGGTTTTAGTTTTCTAAATTTCTGAAAGATAACATTGTTGTGTTTTAGGATATTTTGATAAGAAAGTGAATTATTTATTCCTTTTATGCATTTAAAACAAAATATTAGAAAAGAAATGAATTTGATTTGCATGCATGTAGGAGGCTAAAAATAAAAGCATTTAGATCAATTCATGTAAATGTAAAAGTCATTTTATTTAATTCTGTGATTTTATTTTATCTGAGATTTTATTTTTATTTGCAGAAAATAAAGCCTAAAGTTAAAATAACCATCTCTATAGTTTTATTTTAATAATTTCTACATAAATAAAGTGACTGTTAGAGTTTATTTAAATACTATCATTCGTTTATATGCAGAAAATAAAATCTAGGGTTAAACAAATTATTGGAAAATAAATAATTTCTAGATCTAAATAGCTGCATTTTCAAATTTATATACTTCAGTCAATTTTTAATTTCTTGCAGAAGGTAAATCTGAGGGATCATCAAACTATCTTATTTAAATTTTAGCTACTTGGCATTAAATTAAAAAGACGTATATACATTTATTAAAATCTACATCCTTTGATTTATTTGTTAAAATGGTTTTCAAATATACAAAAAAAATAAAAAACAACGTAGATTTTCAAGAATGCTCTAAGTTTAATACGTAGTTAAAATATAGGTATTTAATATATATATATATATGAAAACTATATTCATTTATTTAAGTTTAAACGAATTCATTTTCTTTCTTTTTTAAAAATAAACTTATATATCATATATAAATATATATATATATATATTTATATAAAATATATTTTAATGATTCTAAGCATTTAAAATATATATATATATATATATATAAAAAGGGGAGCAAACCAGAGGGCTAGGGCTTGGGCCGAACCCATAGTGCGAAGCACAGTGGCCGACGGGAAAGCTGAACCACTGTGGTCCGCACAGTGGACGGTGCAGCCTATAGCCGCCACTATGGGAGTCCACAGTGGACAGTGCCACTGTGGGCGGCCACAGTGGTCGCCGCCACTATGGAAACCCAGAGTGAATGGCGCCTCCGCGAACGCCACCGCCATCACAACCCCCACTCCCACCTAAATGCATGGTCGTCACTCCTCGGTAAAAAAATCTTTAGCCCCTACACAAAAGGATAAACAAATTCGAAACCCTAACCTAGTTCGGGTTAGGGTATTCGAATAGCAATGAAGGAAGTAAAGAATGATAGAATTAAATAAAATATAAATATATATATATATAAATAAAAGAAAGAGCATTTTTAAATTATAATAAAAGAAGGTCAGGGTTTTCATGGTGATTAGGTTTGATGTTATAATATATATATATATATATATTTAATAAATATATATTTATATATATGTATATAAATATATATTAGATATACATGAGTATATAATAGTTATACTTTTATTCATAGAGTTTAAAATGAAAAAGAATAAGACAAATTTTTAGATTGAAAAATTTAGTAAGTGTTATAAATTATATATGTCTTAATAAACATATGGGTTAGTAATTGTTTTGATAGCCATAAGGGTATTTTAAAGATGTTAAAATATATATATATATATATATATATATATATAATAAATTTTTCGAAGTCTAAACATTTAGAACTTTTATAGTAAACTGGGTAAAATTAATTTTGGATATGGGAAGTTAATTAAACTTATAGGTAAATATCCATTATAAAATTAATTGGCCCTTTTGTCAATTATATTTTAGGGAGTTGATTTAAAATAAGCTATGGATTAAAATTGAGAGAATGAAATAATAATTCTTTTAGTATCCGCATATGATTTAAATTATTTTTGGTTACTTGAGTTAGAGGTTTAATTTAACTTAAACATAGTTAAGACAAAACATGTTATAGCATTTTATATTCGTCAAATTAATGTTTTAAGATGTGATTTTTTTGAAAAAAAAAAATTTCCCATCCTTGCCCTAAATTTTGGGCATGACAAAATCATTGCCCTAGGTCCCAAACTAGATACCACTTTGCACTCTATACATAAATTAGTTAGAAGGCCCCTGTATCAATGCAAGCCTCGCTTGCATCAATAACCTCTCTAGTGCAAGTACCCTTTTCTACCCCTCTTCTTTCTTCTCAATCTTTGGTTTCTATGTTGGTATTTTCCTCAACCAACCCTATTATTGCATCATGTAATCCTGAGACAGTCGCGTCTTTCACACCTTCTTCACAATCCCAATCAATTGGAGCCCTTGCTAGCCCATTTGTGTATTTCCCACCTAACGTTGTTACTTTTGGCACCACAGTTAGCATGGCTTGATGAATAATGATGAACAACAAATATCCTAACTAGTACTGAGAGGGGGGGTGAATCAGTACATATAAAAACTTCTCCACAACTTATCAAGTTAATACAATGCTAACTGGTTGTCTTCATCACTGAACTTAACCTTGGCAATACCGGTTAAACACAGTAAGACTTCAGACAACTTAAACCTATAAAATTGAATACTTCAAATATCATTCAACACTTGATAACTACATCACCAATACACATATGCAAGTGTTGTATCAGTAATACCATAACCATTAGCTCTGCATGCATAATCACTTAAACAAAGAATACTCAATCATCACATGAAAAATGCACAACTCATGACAGATTTTTCACGTGGAAACCCAAATGGGAAAAATCACGATGGGGATGAATACCCACAAGCTTGTTTTGAACTCTTTTGAAGCTCACTCTATTAGGAGCCTAGTCCGGTTAAAGACTTTACAATAAGGTTCTGCTAGGAACCAATCCTGTTAAAGATCACCCAGTTAAGGGATGGCTATATACCAGGCTATTAAAGGTTACCTTGCTAGATGATTTAAAGAACTCAATGAACTTGAGTCACCTGGTTAGAGGATTTATAACAAGCCTATTAAAGCTACCCTGTCAAGGGATTTTCCTTCTATTCAAATGATTAGAAGTTAATAGGTAAAGCTTTTGATCTGATAACAACACTATTTTCTAAGGTAGATCCTTTTTCAGCTCCTCTCCTCTGCAATCGCACTCTACAGGTTTCACACTTTGGTTTGGCAAGAATCTCAACATGCAAACACAAAAACAACATTTTCCAGCAACAACAATATCAAAACTCATCAACCTTATAGACAAGAATTAGGGTGGTAACATAAACCCTAAACCCTAAGTATTTTAGGTTTATAATTACAAGTGGTCCAATCTAGACCGTCCAAACACTTTGCATAGAATAAAACAATATTAAATAGATCTCAAGTCACTCTGCATCGTCTGATCTTCACTGCATCTAGAAAATGGTAACCCATCACACACTCTTCATATACCGCTCAGAAAATCACACATTCTTGAGGTAGGCATTCAATGCATTCGATCTCCAAGTGCAAAATTCTCAGGTAAATCATTCACATGCACACAGCTGACATGGCATCCTGATCCTTATTCTTAACATTCACAAAACACCATCGATTGCACTACATAGATCATACCAAAAACCCTAAAACTGAACGGAGACTACTAATTGGTAGTAACACTTGGTGAACCTGGACACTAGTCCACTCCATCCCGGTTGACCAAAACTGCTTCCAATCTTCATACCGGTGTACCTACTTGAGCATATATTGACATCAATGACAAAATAATTTATCACCACTTCATCATATGCTAACATGGCCCACTTTGTTCAGACCCCAAGCCAGCCAACTGAGATATCTTCTTGTTTGCATGTTCTTGGGCTCACAAGTTTATCACCAGCTATCTCATCTAGTGTTGGGTCGCTATTCTCCTCATCTACTACTATTTTTTCTAGTATCCCTCCTTTTTCCCTAACTACACTCTCTTTGATAGCACCGACCCAATTACAAGTTAGTGTGGCTCCCATTCCTTTCATCCCACATGCAAGAGCTCCTTTCGCAGGACAAATGATCCCTTCCCCATCATATTTCTATCAATATGCAGATTCAGGAAAGCTCGTGCATGCTTAAAGGGCACAAAAGAGGACAGTTAAATATTCTCAGAAGCTCGTGAAGCCTTGTATTCAAACCATTTTTAGGGAGGATAATCAGAATTTGGTGTTTGCAGCCATGACACCAAATGTTATCAAACCAGCCAATCAAATGCAGCCATAAGACTATTCTATGCAGGCCATTGGCATTGATCTAAGAAGAGCCTGACCACAAGATAGGGTAGAAATATTGGAAGAATCATAAAAGGTGGTCTCTTTAGACTATCTAAAACTTACCTGCCTCCTCAATAAGCTCACAGTTGAGCTAGAGAGGGTAAAAACTACAAATGAGCAATTGATGAAGGAAGGGAAGGACAAAGAATCAAATATGAGTCATCTGCAGTCTACAATACTTCAAGAAAAGGGCAAGAGAGATAAACTCCAAAATGTATTTAAAATATTTGAGGGCCAATTACAAACAAAGAAGACTGCTAAGGATACTTATGAGAGTTACATGATAAGACATGGGAATTATTGTGTATGGAAGTTGCTTCCTCCAATGTGGCTCAAATGAAAGCTTAGTTGTAGAAAGCTATTACAGAGAAAGAAAAGGAACATCAAGAATTGGTCAGCATCTGAAACCTTGTGGAGAAAAAAGAAGAAAAAGATAAGACTTTATAGGACTTCCAAATTTTGCAAGCTTAGGTCACTCAAGAGCTTCATGAATCCCAAGCTATCATCGTGAATGAGTAGGCAAAAAGCAAGGGACTGCAGGAAGAGGTTCAGGATAAGAAGACTAGAATAATAGCACTGCAATACTAGGTAGCAATAAAAGCACAATATTTAAAAGAAATGCATGAGAAGTTATAATCCAAAGAATCCAAGGTAGAGTTGCTTTCAAAATCCCTTCTCCCCCCACAAATTTCACTTATCTAGTGCGGGGGCTTCATAATGCATATTGGGAAAAGATAAGCCAATTTGTTTCTCTCTTGGAACTAGCTTTGTGGTTCTTAGCAATTTCCCAAAATTTGCATGCTAAGGTTGACCCTTTCATTGAGCATACCATGCAAGCATTGGCCCCTAAGATCTCTGAGGCTCAAAATTAGTTGATTGGATTTATGCCATTTCTCCCCAGGATTTAAGTATAGTGGGAATCACAAATTCTAAGGAAATAATTCTAAAGACTAACTATTTCATCAATTGCAGAAAAATGGCCAAACAAGTTGCTTCAAGTTTATTAGTTTTAAAAGACTCCATCAGTCTTTTTACAGAGTGCCTCGAATATTTCATCAAGCTCAGCCTACCCTCCCCTTTTGTTCTAGATGGCTTGATCATGGGAGCTGAGCAACTCTTAAGCTTAGTTGTGTAGAAACAACAAGATCAGTCATCCTTACCAGTCCTAAGAAACCTTCTTGGGGTGGATGAGTTTGAGGCTTTATTTCATCCTTTGGCCAAAATCCTTAGTGTTCTCGAATTGGCCAACAAAGAGCTAGAAATGGTTCCCTTCAAAAATGTCAATGAGTTGGATTAGATTTTCCAAGCTTTCAAAGCTCAGGCCATTCCTTTTAAGGATGATTGGTTTCCCTTATAGTAGCTTTTCAACAAGCTTTTCAAGTTGGAGGCATAGGTCTGGTATACAAAACCATAGATTTTGGGTATCAACACCCTGTAAGAAATATTTCCCCAGAAGTTGCTGAGAAATGTAGAATTTTGTCCATTGTGCCCCTTTCAGGAGTTAGTTTTATTTTTTCCTTGGTTGAAGTTCTATTTTTGTTTTTCATGTCCTCCATGTGGTAGCATGGCTCACGTTGTTTAAGTTCTCTTTTCCCATTGCCAGGGGGCTGAGAGATGCTGATGCATGGCAAGTTGCCTTATCTCTCTCTCATGGTGGGCCTGCATCTCTAAACGGAGTTTACATTTGTTTCCCATGGCTGATCCTCTCTAGATGTCTCATGTAGTTTCATTTCATCCTCATGATGCTCCTATTGGCCATTTGGAAGAATTGATTATGTATTCCATTGATATTTTGTCATTGATGTCAACACTAGCTATTTTTTTTCTTTACTAGTATCCTTTTGGTCTCGATAGGTTGTTTGGTTTCTTGTTGGATTAGTTCATGATGATCTGGTATGCTCCGGTATGTTTGGGTTATGGAATCAGCTTATTCATGCTACTTAGATTCATGTTCATTTAGTTGGTTTTGATCTAGTGATCGAATGTTATCCTACTTGATGGCAAGCTTGGTTTGTTGTTCCAGTGAGGGTTTTAGTGGTAGAGATTTGTTGAAGATCTTTGATGATATTAAGTGGTGTTGGTGTGGTTTCTAGTGGAGATTGAGGATGCTAATGGTGATCATGTTTGAGACTTAATTGATTGGGATCATTGCTTTAGCATGTGTGGACCTAAATTAGGTCTCAATTTATCTAGATTATGGATTGGCTTAATGTAATGTGTGGATTGGATTTCTTGATGTATTTCTGGGATGTCTTATGGGTTGGATATTATTTATTTGGTCTCAGGCCAACATGTTTTGTAATTATGTAGTTGATTTATTGTCTAGTGGCCAACCTTATTATTTGTGGTCGAGGGTTTGTACATATATGATGTAAGATCTCATTGTAGATCATCATGGAATGTAATAGGAGTGAATAATGTAATAATCATTCAGGCAGAGGATTTAGTCGATAATTGGTGATCGAGTTGGGTTTATGTAAGATGATTTATTCCTCCTATATTGAGCTTAACTGGAACTGTACTCAAGCATAGGAGATGCAATCTTTGCAGTTCATTATTTCTTCCAGATTGTAGTCTGGATTTCTATGTAGACAGTTAGAGTCCTTTTGTGATGAGCAGTGTGCTCTAGGATATTGGCCTTCCTACAATTGTAGGCCCCTCAATTGTAATCACATACTTACTACAAAATTATTATGTGACTATGGGTAGGCTTCCCACCATGGTTTTCCCCTTTACTTTGTTTTCCATGTACATATCTTGGTGTCATGTGGGTGGTATTTATTCTCTAATTGTTGTTCATGCTTAATTGGTTTATCTACTATTTCGGTAATTGGTTCATGCATTTCAGTATTTATCTTTTGGGTTCCAATATTAAAGTTTTAATTTCTTAAGGTTCCAATAATCTAGCAACAACTGATTCACCCCCTCTCTTAGTTGTCTTCCAGTTATTTGAACTATCTAACAACTCCCTCCTGCTACCACATTGCACTTGAAGCAACCACCAAGTGGATTTAGCATGCTTTTGATATAATGGGGTGTTCGTCGCCAACATCATGTGGCTGAATCATGGTTGTGGGTTATTCCATTTTGATCTTCCAGTAGGAAATTTGATGGCAGTTGTGCTAGAGGCCAAAACTTTCTTAATCCAGCCTCTCACCAGGTTGTTTCATAGTTGCTAACATTGCTGCCAGTGATGCATATGGTTTTTCTCTCTATTTTCTCTGCTAGGCCATTGGTCCTCATCTATATAAGTTTTTATTTTTTCTCTTATAAGGGGTTCAAAATTTTGAGAAGGATTATAGACAATTTTTGTAGGATTACGCCTTAAATTCATGCTTGTGCCTTTGAAATTGTGACAATCAAATTGTGCCTCCGACCTTTATGATTATAATATTTCAGTATGCAAGGATATTTTCTATGCATTTTGTAATTCAATACAACTTCAATAATATATATTGTAAGACTCTACAGGTTGAACTATGTCTATTGAACTTGTTATCTAGTGGTTGAATGACATCTATTGCTTTATGTTGAATGAATGGTTGTTTATTTTTCAATCTTGATTTTTTGGGCATGTAGATTGTTGAATGGGCCTTAGATCTGCATGTGTGTGAAGTTTTATTTGTGCTTATTAGTAGACACAATGAACCACTGAGAGGGGGGGATGAATCAGTGGTTCTCAATCTTTTCCCTTTAACTATCCTATGTGTTTATATTGGTTATCATATCTAACTCAATGCAGACTTATCGGTTAGAGGGGAGACTACTCACAAATGCATTCACATATAAAGGGACATCACATAACACCAACATATAAGAGGAAAACCCATGATGGGAAAAACCTCAGTGAGAAATGCTGCTGGAGTCTACTGCTCCAATCTAGCCTCATAGTAAATCTCTGATTACAATGTTTAGGGCACCAACCCCATATTTAGGACACCAACCCAAGGAGCACCAAACCCTGATTTAGGGCACCAATCCAAGGAGCTACAATGCCTACATCGAGATCCAACTTAGTGATTACAAAGCATAATCATTTACAAGTTAATAACCTTGCTACAAATGGATTTTGTAACACTTCTGCAAATCTCTCTGGTGGATCTTCTATCCAGTTCACTACTGGTTCTACTCTCTGCTGGTTCTCTCTTCTCTCAACCACTCTACTTCTCTCCACCGGTACTATCTTTTGTCAGTTCTTTGCTTGCCTACTCTACACTCTTCTGCAACTCTTCACTATTAGTTTGGTCACCACCGGTTACCTCACTATTGTTGGTTGAACTTCTCAACCCTAGTCTCACTCACACTCAATCTCTCTTCTGATACTCGTTGACTACTTGACTAATTTCTTCTCACATGCAGCAACACTCTCTCATTCAATAACACAAACAATATATTTGGCTCACATACTTATAGCCATATTTTCCCTCCAAGACATGAGTTTGAACATTGGCATAGTTAGGGTTTCCACCATGCTTTGAATCGCCATCTGATCAGATCTCTAATCATCATGATATATCAAATCCAATCTGATATCATGTCCTTGATCAATGTTCAGCACTCAATAAATGAGCATCGCCCATTTGTCTTCCCTGTGAAACACGTCTTCTTTCTTTTGCCATCTGTAGCATGTTTTTCGGCCTTTTGTTTGATCGATCACATGAATGATGTAGTTTCCTTTAGCCACTTTGATATGAAATATCAGTCTTATCTGGATCTCTACAATTTCCTTCATCTCAAGCCTCAATCTTCTACTTATCTTCCTTGAGCCTTGCAGTCATCATAAATGTCGACCAACCACCAACTGCTTCCCTGACATGACATTTCACTGACCTCTGTGAGCTTGCCACTTCAACAACACATGGCATCCTTGTTGATATCCACCTAGACAAAGATATTTGTGTTGGCTAGACTCGGTCACCGACAATCAACACACAACCGGTTTTTCTTTTCTACTGGTTCTCTAACCCTACTAGTATCTCACACTTTACCGGTTAACCATCATGTATGCACTTTGTTGATTTGTCAGTGGAATACCTTATCCAGTCACCGAAAATTCCTATTCATAGCATGCTCATTCTCATAAGGTAGGAGCACATCACTTAGCCTCTTTTCTCTCTTGCCAGTTCTTATACTTATAGGTAGGCACCTTGATGACACCATGTCATCAACCTTCAGTTGTTTCCATCTGAGGCATTTGCATGCCAGTTATATTCTCTATCTACATCTGCACCACTTTGCCTTCTTCATCATCAAACCAGACATCATCTCAGTTGGTTTGTCAAGGTGAAAAACCCATCACTTCTTTGCTCTTTCTTTTCTATCCCGGTGGCACAATATACCAACCCTTTATGATCCAGTGCACATCTCTAATTACATGCACCTGAGGCATCCTTTTGTTTCACTGGTAGATATAGTGTGAGCCTTCAATCACCTGCCTTATACTTTTGTCTTATCTCATAGAACTAAGATGCATACTTTGCATAATAGGAGATAAGCTCCACTTATCGGTGGTAGTGGATCCTTGTCATCTATATCCTCCATTGCACTCATGTGGCTTTCTTGTTTGTGCAACATATCTTCAAAAATGTACATGTGATCCAGTTGGGGCACACTCACTGTTAGTAATCTCTTCATATGGTGACTGCATCTCTATCTGGTGGGAGTCCTATTGTTCTACATCCACACAACATAATAGTGACCTGTACATCCTTCTCCTCCTGTGTCAATGTGATTTAGGTAATATTCCACCTCTTCATCACAAACAATAGCTCAACATCTTTCCCATCTTGCTTGTACACTGGTCATAAGCTTGTCGATTGGAAATTACTCACTTGGTTGATTTATCTTCTCCATGTCAACACATCACTTACTAGTTGACATATTCTCCTTACTGGTGATAGACTGTACCGGTAAATTGCCCATCTCTTCCACACAAGTCAAACACTGACTTTTATAATGGTGACTCCAAAGGTCATTCTACTAAATGACATTCTCTCCCTTACCTTACCAGTACACTGGAACACAAGGTGATATCAAATATATCTCATTCTATATACATCCATGATATTACAACATATACATCTCTTATACCAGTATCTTGCCTATACCGGTTGACATCAATGGCAACACAATGCCAACAATCTTCCCCTTTGGAATTGATGTCAACTCATGTAGTATCCAGCATACTACATAATTTTTCTCCCCTTTTGTATAAACCATGGATTCTCACACACATGTAGTATGCAGTATATTACAGAATCCTTCTCCCCCTTTGACAGTAGTGGAAAAGGGTACTGTCAGGATCTCTCACCTCCTTGTATTTACCTGTCACTATCAAATATTTTTCTCCTCTTTTTCTCTTTATCGGATGCATATCCTCAGTTGATACCAATTGGTACAAATTATCAAGTTACAACTCTTGAGATGGAGGACTCAACCAACAACTAACGCCAACTGAGTATGCAAAATTGATATTAATTGTTAAAGCACTCAATTGCAGAAAGGGTGGGTCAGTGAATCACTGCCTACTTGTCAGTCAGACTGCATCATCTCCCCTTTGACATGAAAAAGTTATTCTAACCCCAATTAGCTGGTATCAAGTGTTGAAGTAGACTTTGATACCAATTGTATCTTCTTTGATACCAATAGTATGTTCTCCTGTGCAGGTAACTCTTCTTCTTTGCAGGCAACACTCCCGGTGGTCTAGTTGTGATTTCAATTGGATAGACATTGAAATATCTCACAATCCTAGATACCTCCAAAGACACAAATATACCGGTACAACCATAGACACTTGCACACCATTTGTGTCCAACAAGTCTGATATTAGTCAGAAAACATTGTTGTCAACTCCCCCTGATTCATGCATCTCAGGTCCACATTGCCAGTCAGACCCAAAACTAGGGCTCTAATCAACTCCATATACTAGTTGAGTTGTGCATATGTGATCATCTAATGATATTTCAGCTCCATATCCACCACAACCTATGACATGATCCTGGATCTTCGCAATGCCATACAATGTCATCACCATGCCATGAATCAAATCGGTTAGCCCAAAAACATGTATGCCTGCATGCTCAACAACCAAGCCAACATATGTTATTCAAGTCTTCATCAACACCACCTGAGACATAACTTCCCCATTCCATGTTACCAGGGATAATGCAATAATCTCCAACCTCATTGTCTTACATAACCTGCAAGTACCTGTTAGCATCATACTGGTAACATCCTACACATAATGGTTTCCAGTACCGGTCCATCATCACTATCGGAGCACCTTCTTGTAACTCCTGACATTTTATGTCACTTTGCATTTGAGTCCAATTGGTAATCTCCATCTATTAACAAATGCAATAGTGATCCAACTCTGATCTATAGATGTGTAGCCAAGGTCACCACTACACATACTTATCATCTCATTTACTTCCTTCATATCGACAGTAGCTTGTTCTTCCAAGTGTCCTCCCTCACTGAAGGGGTGAATGATTTAGTCAATATGTTACTCCCCCTAAGGTCCTACATCTCCTTTAGGCCTTAGGAGATATCACATGTGCATTGAATGCACAGTGCTAATTCATGGTCTTCTTCCTCCACACCTACTTGGTCTCATTCTTCTTCCCATTTTTAGACTTGGGAGCAAGTTTAGCCTTCTTTTATTGATGGGTCATTTCATTTCTAGACTTTGTTGCATAACCAGAAGTAGTGCTATAGTAGCACACAACACCCATCCAACTTCATCATTGGGGAATCTCTTAACATACTGGTTTGACCATATTCTGGTCATATTGTTGTGACTGGCAACCGGAACTAGTGGACCTCTTGAACCTGCAAGGACATTTCTCCTTTGGTTCCATGCAAGTCTCTAACTTCCATATGCTCTGTATTCATTTATATGTTGAGCATAGTTGCTATACCAACTTCCATGTGACTGCAAGTCCTTCTTCCTACATTCATAACTTCTATGGCCAATTCCATTGTAGTTATAATAAACATTATTTGCATAACTAGGAGAGGGGATATGCATTAATCTACTCCTAGATAAAATTTTCTCATATGCATGATATCTATGAGATCCTAGATTATTCCTTCTAGATCTCTTTCTACATTCTTCTACCCTGTGGACACGACCATTACATACAAAGAAATAACTAGTAAAGGATGGCATATGATTTACAAATTTATTCTTCCATGCATAGGGAGATCTTACCAGTCTAGTATCTCCATTTTTCCTTCTTTGAGGATGGATCCTCGATTGTCCATTCTTTGCATTTCTTCTATCTGATCTCTTCTTCTCCCACACTTGCTTTGTCTTGTAGGTGGTAGCACTTCCTTGTCTTCTACCGGTAGGAGGTCCTCTTTGTTGTCTTCTCCCATCTTACCTTTTCCTTTGGGATATGCATTGCTCCTCCTTCTTGTAGAACTAGTCTTCATTCTTGTCTGCAAATCTTCATCAGTTGTGATTAGATCAACCTTCTTCCGGGGAGTATTTCAGACAGTGAAGGTCGATCCCTTGTTCTCTCCATTTGAGGAGACAAACAAAATGTCATTGTGGGGGACATTCTTGCTGGTGGAGCATTCACCGACACCACTTCCTAATCCTTCAGTGTCCTTGGCATTCTTTTTCTTTTTCAACATTTTGTTCAAGGCATCACTACTGCTATCAAACTAGATTCTTACCTTGAGCTCATCTTGACATTTCTCAAGGTCATTTCGGAGAACCTCCATTTCTCCAAGTAGCTGTTGATATTCTTTATCTTTTGCCTCTAGCTCAAATTCTAGATCTTTACACTCCTTGGTGTCTTCTTCTTGAGTCTTTAACTCTAAGATACATTTCTCAGATTCTTCAAGGCATTTTATCAACCGGTTCTTCTCCACAACAACAACATTCTTGAATAATTTGTATTCATTTCTTACTCTTTTGAGTTCTTCAAGTACATTCACAAGCTCACCTTCAAGATCAACTTCTTCTTCTTCTTCACCTTCACTATCACTGCCAAACACATCTTGTCGGTAGGAGTGATCTACATGATCATTCTCAGATGTGTGCCTCTCATCTTCTAATTCTTGAGCCATGAAGAGGTGGGTTCCTTCTTCATCATTTTTGTGGATGCTAGTAGATCTACCTTCATCATTTGTAGATACATGAGATGCATTTCTAATTCTATCATCACAAGCTAGTTTTGCAGTAGTGGGATCATTTCCATAGAGCTTCTCCAGTCTATCCCATAAGCTTTTTTCCAATCTACATCTGTCCACCTATGAGGAGACATCATTTGTTAACCCATAGAGTATAGCCTTCATTGCTGCTTTATTGCACTGGTTTCTTCTTTCTGTATCTGAATCGGTGGGAGGATAGAATTTACTATGGAAACCATTTACAATAGACATCCAGACACCATACCTTAGAGAGGATAAGTGAACTTCCATTCTACAACTCCAAATGAAATAGTTAGACCCATTAAACATCAGAGTTGGGATTGACACTAAACAGACCATTGTGTCCTTAAGCCAGAATCTACCCAAGCTAGAGAAAGATCATTTGATTGGGAACCTACACTATGATACCAATTTTTAGACACAATGCACAACTAAGAGGGGATGAATCAGTGGTTCTCAATATTTTCCCTTTAACTATCCTATGTGTGTATACCGGTTATCATATCTAACTCAATGTAGACTTACCGGTTAGAGGGGAGACTAATCACAAATGCATTCACACATAAAGGGACATCACATAACACCAAAATATATGAGGAAAACCTAAGATGGGAAAAACCTCGGTGAGAAATGCTACTGGAGTGTACTGCTCCAATCTAGCAATAGAGTAAATCTTTGATTACAATGTTTAGGGAACTAACCCCTAATTTAGGGTACCAACCCAAGGAGCAGCAACCCCTGATTTAGGGAACTAACCCAAGGAGCTACAACCCTTGCACTAAGATCCAACTCAATGATTACAAAACATAACCATTTACAAGTAAATAACCTTGTTACAAATGGATTTTGTAACACTTCTGCAAATCTCTCTGTTGGATCTTTTGTCTAGTTCACTGCCAGTTCTCTGTCTGTTGGTTCTACTCTCTACTGGTTCTCTCTTCTCTCCACTTCTCTGCTACTCTCCACTGGTACTATCTTCTGTCAATTATCTTCTTGCCTACTTTGCACTCTTCTGCAAATCTTCACTACCAGTTTGGTCACCACCCGTTACGTCACAGTTTTTGTTGAACTCTTCAACCCTAGTCTCACTCACACTCAGTCTCCCTTCTAATACTCATTGAGTACTTGACTGATTTCTTCTCACATGCAACAACACTCCCTCATTCAGTAGCACAAACAATATCTTTGGCTCACATACTTATAGCCAGATTTTCCCACCAAGATGTGAGTTTGAACATTGGCACATGTGATCTAGTTGGGGCACACTCACTATTAGTCATCTCTTCATTTGGTGACTGCATCTCTATCCAGTGGTATTCCTATTTTTCTACATCCACACATCATATTGGTGACCTATACATCCTTCTCCTCCTATTTTGATGTGATTTAGGTAATATTCCACCTCTTCATCACAAACAATAGCTCAACATATTGCTCATCCTGCCTGTAAACTGGTCATAAGCTTGCCAGTTGGCAGCTACTCACTTGGTTGATTTATCTTCTCCATGTCAAAACATTACTTACTAGTTGACATATTCTCCTTATTGGTGACAAACAGTACCAGTAACCTTCCCATCTCTTCCACACAAGTCAAAAGCTGACTTGTATACCAATGACTCCAAAGGTCAATCTACTGAATGGCATTCTCTCTCTTACCTTACCGGTGCACTACAACACAAGATGATATCAAATATATCTCATTCTCCATGCATCCATGATAGTACAACACTTACATCTCTTATAACGGTATCCCACCTATATCAGTTGACATCAATGACAACACAATGCCAACACTTATAGCATTATAAAATTACCTTCAGTGCATCGCTATAAAATAGTTTTCTTTAAGTTATTTTTTCTTTCCCTTTTCTACCCACCATATATGAAGAGTTAGCTTCTAAAATCCCAGAGGTCACTCAGTGAACACATGTGGGTCCCCATCACTAAGTTTCCCATAAGGCTATTTTTCTAGAAGCAATTTTATCGAGCAACACTATCCTTTTGAAGAAGTATATAGTAGCAAAGAACTATGGTGCTAGGTAAACTAGTCTTTGGTTATTGATTTTTCCTTCTTTATGAGTTTTATTTTTTATCCCTACACCCATAGCTATTTGGATTAGATAGAGGCTATAAGCATCAAAAATAATTTTCATTCCATAGAAGTGTTAAGTGCTCTAAGTGTAAGCCTCAATGGCCTTTTCTACTTGAAGCTTTATAAGAATCCACTGCTATTATCATGCCATTCGATTACTCATTCCTTGAAATTTGTTTCCTATCCTTTACCCTTTTCCCATTATTCAAAGAAACATAGGCTAGAGACAATAGGGTGATATGAAAAAGTTGAGCCCTTAAGGGCTAATATGCTAGAACTCCACTAAGAATCTCTAACTTCCAAGTGTGAGGTCCTATTTTTTATTACTTTCAATTCCTATCTTACCTTACTTTCAAAGGTATTAGAATATAATTTTTTGATGAATGGGCCTTCTCTATTAGAAAATAATATTAAAGTACATATTCACAAAAAAGGCTTGGGGATAAAAGATCACCCCGTGAGAGTCAAACGACCAGAAGCCGGAGCCAAAAAACAAAGCTATTCATCAAAAAAACTTCCTCAATCAGCCAAAGCAGTGGTAGCTAAGGGGGAGGATCTTGATCATCTTTCTTTCCCCATACATTATTGGAAACCAATAACATTGAGAAGGGGGGAGATGAATTAGTGTTATATCAGAATAGTAGATTTTAGCCTTAACAAAATATTCATGCACAAACCGGTGTGCTGGTATAAACCGAATTGAAAGAAGTAAAGCAACCAATAAGCCAAACACATAAATGAGAACAATAACCCAGATTTATACATGGAAAACCTCAATGAGGAAAAACCACGGTGGGATTTTTGAACCACAATATCAATCCACTAGCTATATGAAGAGATATTATAATATATGATGGGCTTGCACTTACAGGAAGGCTTAGTCTAGAGCACACTGCTCAATAATAATAGGAGCCTCACTAACTACATAAAATTCTAGAAAACAATCCAGAGAAGTGTGAATTGCTAAGATAACATCTTCTATGCTAGAATATAGTTCCGATTTAAGCTTTGTCTATTCTGGTTGAAACCCTAAACCCCTTTACTAGAATAACCCTTATAATAAATTCCTCACATATGTACTCTCTCTAAAACATTTTGCATTACATTCTCATCATCATCCATTCTATACATTCTATACTATATCAAAATGATCTAATCAATCTACCCTATATATCCTATACAAATTTATGCCTTATGTCAGGTTACAAAGATATATACAATATCAGATTACATGTCGGCCATATAACATAAATGAATAAACATTAAGAAAAGTTGTCGATGCTGGATCGTAGATATGTCAGCCTCCAATACCGATAATCTTTACTATACCATGTCGGCCTGCATTGTCAGTGACCAAGGAAATATTCACCGGCGCCGGTGTTGGTGCCAGTGTCGGTGCCAATGCCAATGTAGAATCTATGATGTGCCTATTGGTACACCATATGAAGTCAGTACCCAAAATCATGTTGTCATAAATGACAACATAGTGAAACCAACCAATAAAGTGTCAATTTCCAACAATCTCCCCCTTTGGCATTGATGGAAACACTCATGTGAAAAAACATCATGCTTTCATCTGTCGGTTTCATCCTACCTTGCTCCCCCTGAGCTGAATATGCAAAATACTCCATATCTCCAAAATTCCAAAAAAATTGTAAGTCCCCCTAATGTATGCAACTTTTTCATTCTTTTTCACATCTATACTACTCCCCCTTTGACATCAATGCCCAAATTTTTTTTTAAAGAATAAGTATTGTACACTGAATACCTCCAAAAATGTCTTACCAGAGCTTGACTAGTTTCAAGATTTCTGGATAAGGTTTCTCTAGTAATTCCACATAAGTATCCCAGCCAGTTTTGAATGTGCTTGAGATAGATACAAGTCCACTCAATAAATATGCAAAAGATTCTTTTTCATTTACCTCTGTCAGTGTAGGTTTTCCCAACATATCCATGCATTCCTTCTTATGTACACAGAGTGAATCCAATCTTGGACTCACCAAACCTCTCAGATTTTTGGCTCTCCAAATGATTTTATCTCTTTCCTTTTCAAGAGAAGAAATTTGGTTCTCCAAAGTCAAAATTTGTCCATCAATTGATGTTGTCAGTGAAATTAGTCCATCAAAAGAGTTAGCAATACTAGCAATTTTCTCTTGTATTTCTTTTATCTTTTTCTCTACATTTGTTGTAAGTATTTCAGTATTGCAACATACCCTGTATATATTACTACATTGTTTCAAAGAATTTTCAATCAAAATTAACTTTTCCTCAATCTTTTTCTTCTCTCTCAATGATTTGATCAAAAGAAACTTTCTTAGCCTGAGAGAATCTTTCAAGTGCTTGATGGTTAGAGATCTGTTGTAAGGATTGAAAGTCTTTTGATATGTACTCATTTATTATCTTAAGATTACCGGAAGGGCTCGCTTCATTTTTAATCTTACACTCTAGGACCAATCTATGTAGAATAGTGATTGATTGATCTATAATCCCCTTATCTGTGGATCCCTCCTTCATCAGTTTCTGAGCAACCATCACCATTAGTTTTGTGGGACTCATCTCTGTGACGGTTTTTTTTTCTACTAGATAAGTGTCAATTGTCAATAATGATGGGCTCCCAACAACTGGTTCCCTACTGGATTCCCCTATTTTCTCTAATGATTTATCCTTTATTACCTCCTCACTTGCACCGGTGGCTTCGCCACTTGATGTAGTCTATGTAACTATAGGTTCCTCTCTAGAAACATCATCCTCAACCTATACATTAGTATCTGGAGGACAATTGTCCTCAATATTAGTATCATGTACAATGTTCTTAGTATTAAGCGATGTTTTAGTATTTGTCTGTACATTTGTGTTTGTCGGTGGATCAATTTCTAATATCTTGATATTCTTCAAAACTGAGGGTGGAGTACCCATAATCCCTTTTCCTTTCCCTTCAACCAGTGTATTTATAGTATCTATCTTGGTCTTTGGTGAAGTAAAGAATCCTCTGTGTTCTCCTAAAAAATTAATCCAAGCTTTCTGAGTTTCCTTTATTACTTCATTCATTCTCCCTAGCATCTGACTTGTTATCCCGTGTTTGCTATTGAAAACCTTTCTATCTGTAGCCTCAATTGTCTTTTCCATCTCATCTAGAGCTATAGTAATACAGATAGCTAGTATTTCTTACATTTTAATGTGCTTATCCTCTTGCATAGCAGATAACCTTCTAGCATATAACATGTTATATAACTTAGCTGGTATTTGATTTTCTATCTCTATTAATACTTTCTTATAAATATCTAAGTATAATAGGACTACTTCCTCTACCTCTCTCTGCTCATCAACTTCTAATTTGTCATAATAAAACTCAACATTCTTCAGCATGCCATCTTTAGTTATTTCATCAACAATTTCTGCACAAGTTTTGGGTGTAACCTTACCAGAATCAGTGTCATCCTTCTTCTTCCTTCTGATAGTACTAGATGCAGTTGTAGGTGTAGCCTTAGGTGCTTGCTTCTGAGCTGGTAACCTGATTGTGACCTTTCTAATTGGTTGTTTCTTTGCTTCTACCTTAGGTTCTTTCGGTTTCTTCCTAACAACCCTCTTGAAGGCTAATGGTGTGTCATCCTCTGATTTTGAAACTGCAGTAATAGGTTCAATGTGAACTACCAGATCCTTCCTCTTTATCCCTTTCTCCCTCTCTCCAAGACAACATCAATAAGTGCCTTTATTTACTTTGAGACCTCCTATACAAATTTTCTTGCTTTTCCTTCTTGTTTTTCCCTTCTCCTTTGGTTGAACTCTATTTCAACCTCTAGAGTCTTCTATTGTGTAGTTCCATAGGGCTTCTCTGCCTCATCTATTTCTGCATCAATTAGATTTTTTACATATGCATCAAGGATTAATGCATCTACCTCATAGCCCATTTCCTCTATCCAAATCTTCTGGGGCTTGACTGCCTCCATGAGAGTCACATCCTTCTTAACCATGAAACAGATGTTGGTAGAGTATTTCTCTACTACATGCTCAGGTATTCTTATCCTAGACCTCATAGATTTTTCAAAAGCCTTGAAATAACCCCATATCTTATCATCTCTTTGACTTCCTAATGCAATAATTGATTGTTTTAACTATCTTCCTACTAGAACTGAGTGTATCATTTAGAAAGTATAATATCAAGAAGACTAACAAATTTCCATACCAGAAGGTGCCCTTATTCTCACCTTTAATCTTTCCTAAGTTGATCAATAACTCTTCAGGCATCCAACCGCAAAGATCTAACTTTACATTTTCTTTGATCATCTTATATGTAGCCAAAATACATGAACTGGAAACAAAATTTAGTTGTTTTGATTGAGTTACCTTGTATCCTATAACCATGTTGCCAAACTTGATGTCAGTGTCGGTGATAGTACTCACTTTCATCGATCTCTTGTTAGAAGTGGAGTCGGTGATCTGCCTCATGAAGCCATTTGACACTTTCTTATCTGAATGTTGCCCTATCGATGACGAACCTGTAATTGTCTGGATGGCTTCCTTAGTGATTTTATAAGGTTTGTCCATCCATATTAATTCCCCATGTACTCTTCTAAGTACATATCCAATTATTTCATCCTCAAACTCTGAAATATCCAAAATATCAGTAAACACTAGATCTTCAATGTATTTATATGCTGGTTTAATCTTTCTAGATTCTCCCATTAGTTCATTCATATACATCCCCTTGATCTCTGAAATTCCTAAGTCCTCTATATGACAGTGAATGTATACCCTAACATCTTCTACATACATCACTCCCTCTGGAACATGAGAAAATGCTCCAACCGAATCTTCCATGGTAGCCACATGTGGATACCGCCTGAAAATTGGCCTGGCATGGTCCTTAAATACAATTGGATTTGCAACAAAAATAGGAACAAAAGATGATCACTCTTCCATGTTTTAAGAAAAATACCTTTTGTTTTCTCTTTGTGAAAACCTTCAACAAGTTCTTCCAGATGTCGGTGAAGTCACTCAAGAAGAAATTTGATTGCTTCTGAATAGCCTCTGATCGCACTTAGTCACTTTGAATTGCTAGAAATCACTCTGAATGTAGGGCGATTAACAATGAAGTGTATTTGACCTTTTATCCTTCAAAAAAAACCCCAATCTTCTATTGACATAAATGACTGCCAGTGAAAGATACCGGATCTCACTTAGAACATATCCATGTTGGATAATCCTTTCCAATATCTGGAACATCTTCCAGAACCTCTTATCGGGGTATATGCAGCATCTGCATGAATTTTTCCTACCCCTAAGGCATCTACCTTAGTTGCCAGATGAGCTCATTGCTAGTGCAAGAGCAACCTCTTCTACCGGATAGGTAGCCAAGATATTCCCATCTAATGATTTTTCTTTAGTCTTCCTAACCCATCTTTGAGTGTGATCATGTCGGATTTCATTAACCTTCTCTTTTCCTTTTTCATTTGATCCTCCATTGCTAACTAGTGGATTTCTGCTTCTGCAGAACTTAGCAATATGTCCAACTTCATTGCATGCATAACATGTAACATTGTTCTTCTTAATTGCTTTGCTAAAACTGGTGAAATTGCTTGACCTGCATTGATTAGCCATATGTCCAAATTTTTCACAAGCATAGCATTTTACATTCATTCTACAATCTTTTGTCTTATGACCAATTTTATTGCATTTAGAATATTTACTGGGAGCAGAATCAGGGTTCTGATTTGCTATGTTTCTACATTCATGTGACCAAATCTATTGCAAACCAAACATCTACTATTAAATTTATAAGCATTGAATTGTCTTACCGGTGCCTTATGGTTTTGATCTTCATTAGCAGTACCAAAACTCTATCCTTGCTCAAATCCAAGTCCACTGGAATCTCCAATTTGCCTTGGTCTCTTCAATAAATCATCAAGTTATGCTAAGATGATCTTGAATTTTTCTTTGTACTCACTTGCAGAAGTTAAATCTTCTCTTAGTATTGTCATTTGTCTCTCAAGCTCTTTCTTATTGATTTGGGATTGCACCAAATTAGTTCTTAACATATCATTTTCATGAACCAATCTACCCCATTCTTCAAACTTGTTCTTCAGGGATACAACAAGATTTTCTTCCTTTTTCTTTCTATCCTCATTCTCCTTAGACATCCTCATAGTTATAGATTGCATTTCATTATTCATAATCATGTTCTCCTAACTCAATTTATGACATTATTCCTTAAGTTCATTTTTCTCTTCATCATCCCGATTTTGCAAAAGTTCCTTCCTTCTAGCTTGAACAGATGACAGCCTCTCTTGTAGGACAATAATGAATTCCTTAGCTGAATTCAACTCATCTTGTAGCTTTAAGTTCTTCATTCTTTCAGCATCATAATCTTCAAGTGCCATCTCAAGCTTCTTCTCCAAAGCCATATTCAGTGATTCTGGTTTCAGGATCTTCGTCAAGATGTTAAACTTCCTTCAAGGCACAAGGCTCTAATACCAATTGTTGGAAACCAATAACATTGAGAGGGGGGGTGACTCAGTGTAGAATCTGTGAAGTGCCTACTGATACACCATATGAAGTCGGTACCCAAAATCATGTTGCCATCAATGACAACATAGTGAAACCAACCAATAGAGTGTCATTTGCCAACATACATCAGTGGGGCCAGGAGTCGGGTTTGGCATGGACCATCCATCTTTTGGGTCTTTTTATTCTTCTCCTTCTTCTCGCTTGGGAGGTGAAATACCCAGAACCAAGCGAGGAAATTTAGAGGTGGAGGTAGCAAGCCACCCAGAACTATCATCAGCAGCAGGAGCCAAAGTAATAGGAGTAGCAGGAAGCCACCCCGAGGCAGAGCCACGATGTGGAGGAGAATCTGATTGGTGCCTCCACGCATTGTCTCTCCCACCAAAAGAGCAGCGAGGAACCTAGGACCATGGGGTCTGAGAGCATCGAGTAGAGGAGCTTTGGCCACAATGGCGGCCATGGGGCAGAGTGCAGTCGACAGTAATAGAATCTGGCGGCACTCTGGTAACCAGACAAGGGGCATTGCCCCAATGCTGAAGGAGCTCCTATAAGTGGCCCACCTCAAGAGCCACTTTATTGGCTTGTACCTGAATCTGCATTAATACATTATTACAAATGCAAGCTTTAGCATAGAGAAAAACATTAGTATCCAAAGAGCTATGAGTGAAAAGAACAACATTTCTATCTTTCCCAAGAGTAAATAGGATCTCCATTCTGAAAGCATGCCATATTTGGGTAAACTTGAAGGGGATTCTAGGAGAATCTCCCAGAAGATCTATATGCCAAGAAAAGGTCTTAGGCCAAAAAGGTCGAAAGAAATCATGGATTCAACTCCAATAATGTTGAGCTCTTCTACAAAACCAAAAAATATGCATAAAAGTTTCTAGATGCCCACAAAAAGGGCATCAGGGATCAGGAACCCCCAAATGTTTAAGTCTGGAACCCAAAGGCAACTCTTGAAAAATAACACACCAAGAAAAGTGTGCAATCTTGGGTTCAGTGGTGGCAGACCAAACAAAAAGAAACCTGAGTCTCCATGATTTCTAAGAAGACTATGAATGCCACCGTTGGTTAAGAATATGGACCATAGGAAAATGGGGTACCAACCAGAGATAACCCATTTTGGGTTTGTAGCTAGTGAAAGGAGTCTAATGATACCACTTCCAATCCTTCCACCAAGGTCTGATAGACTGAATGCCAAGCTTATGTAGCAGATGTGAGGATAAGGCCAAAACTGGAAGGTCATAAGTCTGTCGATCAGGTCAGGATAGATGAAACTGGACCTAGAGGTCATCCCATGACTGAAGACTCATAGAAAGTCTAGAAAATAGGTCCTTAGGTGTTCTAATGTTGCATTTGTGAAAACACAGAGCACTAACACCTAGATTTTGGCCAACGGTAACCCTTGCACCTGAAGATGAGGTGACCACGAGAGGTTGTGTTGATTCATGGAGATCCCATCATGAAAACCATCACCCACCCACTAAAGCCAAGGCTTAATAGCTTCCCAAGCATGCTAGATGCTTTTAAAAACAAAAGTACCCTAGATCTGAACTGGGTCTTTCATAATGAGAAGGGTTTGAAAACCAATCCCCTTCCAAGTCAGCCTATTAGCAAGAAAACCCAAAGAAATGTAATGCCAAAGAAGGATTTTCCAAGCCTCATAGCTAGATAAGGATCCGTTGATCCATTTAGCATTTAAATCAAGCCTTTGTTTCTAGGTAGAAATAAGGTTGAGCCCTTTGGACTCCTTGGGAAGGAAACAATACTCCTAAGCGGCTTTGTGAAAACCTTGATGGTCGAAACCAAAGGCCCAAAGAAAATTCCACAAAAGTCCTTCCAACTTCATGTAAGAGGCCTTGGAAGGATCCCTACATGAAGAGTAATAGACATGAGTGGCACCCAAAACCTTTGAAAAAATTTTAAATTTGCCAGCCAGCGAGAGAGGCTTGGTTATCCAATAGGCTATTTTTTTCTCAATCCTTGCTAAAATAGCATTCCAAAGATCCACAAGCGAAGCTTGAAAGGAAAAAGGAATGCCCAAAAAGCAAAATTTTTTGCCATGACGAAGCCATTTCCAGCCATATTGAAGCATCCAGGCCAGAGCAGGAAGAAAAGACTACCTATAACATTGTGTCTTGTGCCATTGAATGGCCGAGCCAAAAGCCAAGCAAAAAGTTTCCAGACATTTAAGAGCAGCCTGAACATTATCTTCTTCCTCAATGAGAGTGAGAAAGGAGTCATCTGGAAAGTGGCCATTGACAAGTTGAGAAGGTGACTGAGGAAGGGAGATTTTGTTGGCTTGATGATGATTGTAATGAATTCATCATATGTTATCATTGATGAAACACATACACACACATGTTTATATTATCTACTAGTATAACTTCAAGTTGTTTATACTACAATCAGTATGCTAGAGGTTACACTAAGAGGTTTATCTCTAACCAATACTTTGTAACAACCAGTATATGCATAGAAGACAACCAGTCAATACATATTAGTCGGCATCGAGATGAAGATTAAGCGAAGATTATATTAGGAGATTCAAGGATAACGGTTCATATATTTAACTCCAACTAGTATTGATTGTTCCAACTGGTATTCGTTGATTGTATGATGAGTTATCACAAATTGTGATGAGTTTTCCCATCAACAATTTTTTGCGGTATTTTTGTGATGAGTTATGATCACTTGACTAGATACACTACACCTAGGTAATTATGTTATGATTTATTATGGTTGACATGAAATCTAAATGTCTATATATTGACATCACAATGAATTATTTCATATGAGTGAAAGTGGTATGTTGTGTGCAAAAGACAAAAGAGTTAAGTTGTAGAGTATGTAGAAGAGTAGTGTTGAATATGATTAGAAGGATCTAATCAAGCAAGTATTTTGCTACTCAGATAGATCAAACTAATCCTATTGTTTTCTAACAATCACAACAGAATTCAAATCCCCTAATCGGGTAAGCTCTAACAAGCTTCAATGTTCAAATCCTCTAACGGGGTGATCCATTAGTTTGGATACAGAAATCCTCTACCGAGGTTACTCCTAACAGAGTACTACCTTTCACGGGGTATAAGCTTCTAATCAAGCTTTGGGATCTCTAACAAGATTCGCTCCTAGAAGAGCACTTTGTAGACCCTAACCGGTCAGTTATCTATTACTATAGATAGTTAACTTGTGAGTTCCATTTCACCATGGTTTTTACCTATTTGGTTTTTCCACATATAAATATTTGTGTTATGGTAGATGTTTTACTTATTGTGGATGTTGTTATATCATTTTGGATTACATGGATTGTGTTAAAAAGTCTTGTTAAGTTCATCTACTGGTTAGTGTTTGAAGTAATTATAATTTTGGTGTCACTGATTCACCCCCCTCTCGATGATTTTCAAGTCCATCAATTGGTATTAGAGCCAGGTTCTTTGAATCCTAATCACTTATAAGGGAGCCTTGAAACCACCATGGGGACATGAGCTACTTTGAGATGGCTAGAGAGCTAGAAGCTAGTAGAAATGAGCTTGAAACCCTTAGGGTCAAACTGAAAGCTTCACAAGTCAAAAGGAGAGAGCCTACTAAACAACTATTAGAGATATCTGACAATAGTTCTTTAGATGAGGCCAATATTGATGCTTTAGTCAAGGAATTTGAAAAGTTAAATGGTGAAAAGCTAAATCTGAGGAGAGCTAGAAGGTCTTGCTATCCGCATGAGTCAGGAATTGGAATCCAGAAGAGTTGTTGAAGATCTTATCAAGGAAAGAGATCATGAGATTTCCAAGATCAAGCATGAAAATGCTACCTTGCATGAGCATTTGAATACTGAAAGAGAAGAGAAGGAGAACTTACAAGTAGATCTTGAATTAGCATCATCTCTGAGAGAGAACCTATCAAATCATAATGAAGATCTCACCAAACAACTTACCATAGCTAATGAGAAATTGGAAACGTTCAACAAGAGTTCTACCTTGCTTGAAGAACAAATCCAATCACAAAGGATGAAAGGTGATACCTCTGGACTTGGTTTTCACACATCTGAGAAAGGTGAATCCTCCGGTAACAAGAAAAACACTCTTAAGAAAAAATCTACTCCTAAGATCAAGAAGCCTACCGGTAAGAAGGTCTTTAAACCTATTTGCTTTTTTTGCCATAAACCCGATCACACTACAAATGTTTGTAAAGACAAACCTAATAGAAATGCAAGCTACAATACTAATGCTAGGTATGTGTCCAAGAAATTTGAAGGTCATTGCTCCACACATAGAATGTATGGATATAGATTTGTTGAGTGTATATATGGAGCAAATAATCTTGTACCACATATGCATCCAAGACCGAATGGCAACTGGATGAGGAATTTTGGCAACCAGGTGAACATGAACTGGCAAAGACCCTATGGCAACCAGTTTAGTCCATTTGAGATGGAAAAGGTAACAACTATCATTTGCACCATCTGTAATAACTTTGGTCATGTGGCTATGAAGTGCAAAAGAAGAATTGGGAGAGAAAATGTAGGACCTTGGAAATCATCTGGTATGGCCTGCTATCACTGTAACAAACTGAGGCACTTAGCAAAATTTTGTAGATCCAAAAATAACAAACTGGTCAATTCTTCTAAGGATTAGAAAGGAAAGGTGAAATTTAATGTTGAAGAAACCAGAGAGGAAATGAATCGGATATGAAAGAAGAAAAGTGATGACTCGCCTGGAGAAGAAACTGTTCCTTCACCCAATGAAGAGAACCTTGCACCAGTAAATTAAGCCTTTTAAATATGGCTAAGGGAATCTTAATGATAAATCCACCTCAGGACCCCTTGAGATAAATGAGTGGTAAGAGAATTTTGAAGCATGAAATTTTGATAACTTTTTGTCAATATGTTATCAATCAGTTTTATCCTTGAGCGGTGAAATTAGGGTTTGTAACCCTAACAGGTGAGCATTTAATGTAGTAGGTAAAAAGGATAAAAGTGATTTTTTACTTTGTTATTTTTACCCTAACACATTTGAGAAAGAATTTTTGAGCACTTGCTGAGCTAAGAAAGATTGTTGGTTGATAATTGTTGAAGTTGCATTGTGATTTGTAATCAAGCTGATTTGAAGGTTGCAGAAGATCAAACTAGTGTGCACTTGGGCATTCAACAGGTAAACAAGGCAACATGCATAAGAAAAGGTATTTCTTTAAAAATCCTACTTTGAATCTTGTTCATCTGCAATGGCATCATCTTCAAACTCTTTAGAAAGGTTAATGATTACATCTGAGCTAATGGAAGTTGTAGAGGCGGAAAAAATTGTGTCGTATATTGCATTATCACAAGTTCCTAGTGGAGTTTTAATAAAAGGAGATTTGTTGAGCTATATTGATTGTAAGATTGAGGATCTAGGATCACTGTATATTTACACTCAGCTAAAATCCCTTTGTGATGAGAATGGAAAGATTTAGACATAGCATGCTAGGGTTTTCGACATAGCATGCTAGGGTTATTATTCAACCGGTGAAGTACCTGAGCTGAGGCGAATTTCAAAAGAGATGGTATACTCTCTAACAGATTCAACATCTAATAAACGTGCTTTTTCTGTTAACAATATCAGAGACTCTGCAGTGAAACTGGTAGCAGTGGTGATAGGCTACTGAGTATTTTACTCCAGTAGACTAAATAGTGTTCCATCTGCAGCAATTCATACAACTCATAGGATGATAGTTGAAAATGCAGATTATGATCTTTGTGAGGCTATTAGGAGACAATAGTTTCTAAATCTACAATCTATCAAAAGGACAACAGTCTAAAGTTCAAATATGGTCAGCTATTGGTCAAGTTATTCTTTTATTTCCAAAACTTTCTACTGGGAATAGGAGATATTGAATGGTCAAAAGACCTACTGGTATCAACTCAAATAAAGAACATCATCAAGGTAGTAAAGAATACTTTTGCTACTACTATGAATAAGTATTTCAATGAGTTTCAGAAGAAGATGGGCATAAGAATGAGATTTCCTGAAGATGTGGTAAGACATTTTGCAAAAGACATTGTTTTCATAGTTACCACAAATTTTTGTTTGATGCAAGCAATTGAGCAGAGAAAAGAAGAAATGGAAGATATGAGTTATGAGGTGAACCATGACTTACTAGTTGGTTATGCTAATAACCTATTAGCATCTCCTAAAGATAAAAAGAAGGCAAAACTGGATATTGTGGTAGTCCACGATGCTCAAGCCAAAACTAGTATTTCCCCTGCCACAAGTGGGAAAGGAAAGAAAAAGAAAAATGATGAAGCACCTCCAGTGATGAAGAATACAAGGGTGACTTGGAGTACCCAAACCAAAAAGGAACCGACACCTAAAGTCTATACAAAGAAGGAGAATGTATCAAAGAAGAGAATTCAAAAACTAATTCTCCAAGAAGAATCTAAGGGTATTGACACTGAAGAAGAACCTAAGAAGATGAAAGCTATCGGTAGAGTAGAAAAATCAGTAAAGGAAGTGCCAAAGGCAATTGTGCCTATTGATATATCAACTTTCAAGCCTAATACCCATTTTGAAAGAATAATGAAGACATCGGGGAGGAACAGATTTGACAATGTCAAAGAGCATTTTGATTCCTTCACTGAAGATGAGAAGGAGCAAGTCATTCAATAGGTAGTCACTCATTTGTGTCATTACAATATATTTCCACATGATCTTGAAAAGGATATCTCAAATTCTTTGTACACTATTCTTTTGAATAAATGGGAGGAAGTTGTAAAGAAGGAAAAATAAATTATTGATGAGATATTTGTACAATATTTTGCTAATTTTTCCAAGGATGAAATAAGTGCTTTGGTTGATAAGTACAAAATTCAATTTGCTTTCAAAGAAAGGAGATTCAAGCTACTTAGTGGAAAGAGGGAAATTATTGAAACTGAGACCCATCGAATTGTTAGATACTTGATCAGTTCCAAAGACACTGAGAGGGGGGGGGGTGAATCAGTGTCTAACCAATAGATGAAATATTTAAACTTGTTGGCAACTTTATAACAGAAATTAATATACTGGTAAACAAATAATGATGCAGTAAAGAGAAACAAAAGTATAACCATCAATACACACCATAACACAAATATTTTTGGTGAGGAAACCCGGTAGGGGAAAAACCTTGGTGGGATTTGTGACCCACAATATTTATTCACTGGCCAATATGAATAAATATTACTTGTACAATAGGGGCCTGCACATGCAGGAAGGCCAACTTCCTAGAGTTCATTGCTCAATAAAAAATAGGAGTCACATTGACTACAAAATTGGATGATTAAATCCAATGACAATGTACTGCTCAAAATAGCATCTGGAATGTTGGATTCAGTACCGGTTTAAGCTCTATTTGATACCTCTACCATAAACCTTGCTTCGCTCTTTTCTTCTCTTATTCGCTCATATGATAATTACATCAAAATGCATATAAATTTCATTCGCTATCATAACCTATCACATCATATATATTGCTTCCTTACATTACCTAATTACATTTCAAAATGACCTACAAGATCTCATACATATATGAGTCTTTACAATACATCATGTTGGCTATACAAGTATAATTATAATAACAAAATAATATTATTTCAAGTCAGCTTAGAGTGCTAGTATAATCTATTGTTAGTGTAGACTGGATGTCGGTGAGAATAAACTTGTAGTGCATGTCGGTGTCGCTAGATGATGTTTGCTGCCGGTATAACCTATGAACCATGTTACCAATTGGTTACCATCAATGACAACATCAACTATTCTCAACTCATTGTATAATGCCAACAATATCCCCCTTTGGCATTGATGGCAACACTCATGAAAAAAATCCAAAAACTAATCTCCAAAATTTGAAGTCCAAAAACTGAGTGTGCTCTCCTTGAGAAAATGATCTCCTTCTATACATTTTTCTCATTACACTACTCCCCTTTTGACATCAATGACAAAGGATGTCAAAAGAATCAAAGGATTTCAAAATTTACCTAGAAACCTGTAAATGGTTATGTACAATCTGGAACATGTCTGCCAAAACCAAGTTAAGACCTTGCAAAAACTTAGTACTGTCAGAAATTATAGTCTCTGTCTGTCAGATCATACCGGTGAGATAATGCATTTATTTCTCCAGTGATCTTTCTCCTTGAATAGATTCCTTAGATGGCTCATTCCGATTTGTTAATAAGTTATCCAATCTAGGACCAAGTTTGTTCTTTAACTCATGGGTTTTCATTCTCAACCTTGCCTTCTCTCTTTCTAATTTCTCAATCTTCTTTTCATAAATTGTCATTTCCTGATCCAAAACTGAAGTAAGTTCTGAAGAACCAATCATATTATCAGCAATATCATTAATTTCCTTCTATGTTTTTATTATTTCCTCATCAATATCCTCTTTTAAATGGTGTGGTTTACATGCTTCCTTGTACAACTCTTTGTATTCCAGAATGGTGGAATTTAGTGCTGGTAACAAATAATCAATTTGATCTGTATAGTCTCTTCATTTATTTTATCCACAGTTTGAATGTTAGAAGCAATGAATTTGGACAATCTGTCCAATTTACCTATAGATCCATCAATATGATCAACTTTACATGTCGGTACAATCATTTGCAAAATTGGTAAAGTATCATCAATGGCCTTAAATGCTAAGGCATTGCATTTTGTAATCCTCTTTATTGAATCTAAAAGTACATCTGTAACATTCGTTGGTCTATAATCCATAGTAGAAGTGCTAGACGAAGTGCTTGGTTCTACAATTGGTTTATTTTCTTCTCCAGATGTCTGTACAGTTACCTTAACCACTTCTGCTTCCTTTCTTCCATCCTTAACCTCTTCTTTATCCACTTTTTCTTCCTTATCCTCATTCTTATTTTCATTTTCCTGCCAGTTCAGATACATTCTATTCTTGTTCCCTTCTACTGAGAGAACAGTGTTTACCGGTGACTCAGAGACCTCAACATTTGTAGCTTTAGCTTTCTTTTCCTTTGCGGTTGCCTTATCCAATACAATATTGATATCCTGAGTGTCAACATTCATTGTGAATAGAATGTTTGACTCTGGATCAACATTATCTTCTTTTACTTCCTTTGACTTCTTTTCTTCAGGCTCATTTTGCATTTATACCGGTGCCTCTGATACTACTGGTGGGGTGTCCTGTGTTGGTGGAGGTAAGTTGTCCTTAACTATAATATCTGGTATATTGCCAACCTTACCCTTACCCTTGTTTGTCTTCTGATACACTTTAGTGAATGATTTATCAACCTTTTGTCTATCTTTCTCTTCTTTCTTCTCTCTCTCAACAAAAAAGATATCTCACTTATCCATTGTTTCATCTGCAATCTCTTTAACTTTGTCGGCCATAAGACTAACTTGTCGGTGACCACTCACAAAAATAGTTCTATTGGCTTCAGATATAATGTCATCAATTTCCTACTTGAAATTAATAGGATGCACAGCTAATAGAGCTTCAACCTTCAATTTCTTATCAAGTTCCATAACAGGCGTTCTCTTTGCTTCTAATCTTAAGTACAAATTATTTGGTATAACATCTACAACTTCATTAAGAACCTTCTTATATATGTCTAGATACAAAATAATTCTTTCCTCTATAGTATCCTTATCCGAATATTTAAAAGAATGATAATATTTATTTAGTTTGCTAAGGTTACCATCTTGAGTAATTTCAATGAATAACTCTTTTGGTGAAAGAGTATCTGGTTCCTTTGGTTCAGATTTCTTATTTGGAGTAACTTTCTTCTTAGGACCACTGGGCTCTGTTACAGCCTATTGCTTCTTTCTGAGTGTCCTTGATTTCTTAGGAGATGGAGTAGGTACTGGTGAGGGTTTTCTTTTCTTTCTTTCCACTCTTTTAAATTCAGCTGCCCTATCATTGTCAGAATTAGATGAGGTAGCCACAGGAGAGATATGTGCTACTGGTTGTTGTTTTGTTCTTCTTTCTTGTTCAGCAACACCTTTCATTGGATCTAGTTTCAATAAGCCTTAACAATTTCAACAAACGTTGAAGCATCTTTCATTACCTTGTCTCTTATCTTCTTCTGCTTCTTAACTTCAACACCTTTCTTAATTGTTTCAGCATTTTCAAATATCTCATTTGTCAGTTTTGGTGCAACATCTAGGAGTATTTTAGCATATGAATCCAAGATGTGTGAATCTACCTCATAGCCCATCTCTGTTATCCAGATAGTTTAGGTCTAACTGCCTCCATCCATACTTCATCTCTTTTGATAACAAAGCATATTTGTTTATCATACTTATCAACAATGCTTTGAGGAATCCTTTCCCTTTGTCTCATTTTTTCTTGAAAATTCTTGAAATACTCTATTTCCAGTTTGTCACTATCAGATCCCATGCCGGTAATTGCCTCTTTTATCTATTTTCCAACAAAAATATCATAGGCAAAATCCTTATGTCCAATACCAGGAATCTCTTATGAGAAGTAAAGCATTAAATACACAATCAGATTTCCAAATTTAAAGGTTTCATTCTTATCTCCTTTTATTTTATCCAAATTCTCTAGCAATTCATCTTTTAACCATTCACAAATGTCAATTTTAGCATTATTCAAGATCATCTCATGAGCACTATGAATGCATAAACTAGATACATGATTCAGTTTGTTAGTATGAGTAACTTTATAACCAATGACCATACTTGTAAATTTAACATTGTTATCTTTTATATCATTGACCCTAAGTGATCTGTTATCAAATGTAGCTCTGGTTAAGCTCATAACCTCTTTGTTTGGAATTTTCTTTTTCTTATCAGGCCTAGTGTCGATGGAGGTTAAACCAGTAATAGCTCTTATAGCTTCCTTAGTGATCTTAAATACTAAGTTTAACCACATAAATTCACCATGAACCCTACTAAGAACATAGAAGATGGTTTCATCAGAGAATTCTAGCATATGGAGGATGTCAATGAACCCTAAATCCTCAATAACCTTGTGTTTCAGTTTAACTACCACATGTTTGTCAGTGATAACATTTATGAACATATTCTTCAAATCTTCAGACCCTAAACTTTCAATGTTACAATGTATGTATGCCCTAGGGTCTTCAAAAAATGTGAATCCCTTCAAGATTCTAGAAAATACACCAATGGAGTCATCCAGTTTTGCTATCTTAGGAATTATTTTGAAAATAGGTCTAGGTCATTTTATGTTCTCCACAATGGTAGGGTTTGAAATGAATTTAGGAATGGAGGATGAAGAAGCCATTGTGTAAGATAAATACCTTTTAGCTGAGAAATCCTTGAATGCTCTTAAAAAACCTTTGCTGCTTCGCCTTTGGGATGCCTTTGCTCAAAATCGCTCTCTTCAAATGCTTGAATGCTTGGTGAGATGAAATGAGAAGTTATAGTGCCTTTATAACCAAAAAGTTAACTTACAACTGCAATAAATGCTTTGTTGGTGAAGTGAAAACTCCACATATCTATTGGTAAAGAATAATTATAACTTCTTACCACCAACCAAGGGTAAATGCATGATCTTAAATTAGTTGCCTTACCCCTAAGGATTATTCCTTAGTTAGATGAAAAATCTCCTACCGGTGCAGGATTGCCCTGTTCTGTCGGTGCAGAGACAGATTCATCATTTCTCTGATCTCTCTTCCTTATCTATTGTTTAGTGAATTCTTGCTTGATTTCATTTACCTTTTCTTTGCCTTTGTCATTAGATCCTTTATTGTTTGCCAGTATAGTCTTACTTCTACAAAATTTTGCAATATTCCCATTCTTGTTATATGCATAACAAGTTACATTGTTTCTTTGAATAGATTTTCCATAACCTTGACCGGTTTGAGTTTTGGAATGATTAGGTAAATGTCCAAATCTACCACAAACATAGCATTTTACATTCCTTCTGCAATTATCTGAGTTATGACCATTTTAATTACATTTGGAACATTGACTGGTGGATGAGTTTGTATTTTGATTATTCCTAAATCTGCATTGATTTTCTCTATGACCAAATTTGTTGCAATTAAAACATTTTCCATTGAATTTATAAGCATCAGGTTGCCTTACCGGTTTGCTGTGATTATGATTGTTTGCAGTCCCAAAAATTTCTCCATGTTCAAATCCAAGTCCAACTGTTTCTCCATTAGGTTTCTGACTTTTCAACATATCATCAAGTGTGTTTGAACTATTCTTGAATTTGTCTTTATATTCATTTGCAGTGACCAAATCACTTTCTAAAGTGCTAACTTGTCTCATAAGTTCCTCATTGTCATGTTGCATGTGAATCAAATATGTTTTAAGCATATCATTTTCATAACTAAGCCTTAGAGATTCATCTGATCTTTCATTGTCTTCTGGCCAAATCTTCTTCATTCCTCTTTCTATCTTCAATATCCTTGCATAGTCTCATGGTTAAATCTTGCATCTCATTCTTCATGTTACTGTTCTCTTGTCTTAGTTTCTCTGCAGTATCTCTGAGAGTTTCCTTTTCTTCATCATCTTGATTTTGCAATTGCACATGTAATTATTTTCTCTTATTCTTTGTTATAACCAGGTTATTTTGAAGTTCTTTGATAAATTCATGAGTAGTTCTAAGTTCATCTTCCAGTTTGATATTCTTCAATTTTTCTGCATCAAAATCTTCAAGAGCTCCTTCTAACTGTTGTCTCAAACTTTCCATTGGTACCGGTTTCAGAATCTTCCTCAAGTTGTTAGGCTTCTACAATTAGAGGACTAGGCTCTAATACCAATTGTTAGATACTTGATCAGTCCCAAAGATATTGAGAGGGTGTTGGCATTATGTGAACTGGTATGAGGACATGATGACATTGTATGTTGTCATTGAATTCAATATGTTGAAGAAGAGAGAACTGATATGTTACCAAGAACCAGTATATGTGCCAAAGTGAAGCAGTGTGTTTGTTCAAGGTGAACCGACATGTGGTTATGGGAACCAGTACATGGAAGCTTTGTATGACTACCAGTTGGTAGTCTCAATTTCAGGGTTTCCGGTTGAAGTGCTTCAAGCCTGTGTGACTCAATTGGTGACTTTGTGTGATGAGTTAGCATTATAAAGAAGAACAAATCATGTTGCCATGTCAGTCTTATGCACATGAAGGATCTTACATGAAGGAGATTGTTCCTATCGACCTTGGGAATATGTGAAGTCTGTAAATGGTGAAAACACGTGATGGGTGTGCGAAGTCTGTAAATAGTGAAAATGTGTGATGGGTTATCAGCCGCCATGAAAGCGGTGGAGAACGAACGATGGAGAATGTCTTGAGATCGGTTCAAGATAGTTGCATTTAATGCAATATGCTCAACGGTCAGGATTGAACTGTTTGAATTGCTTAACCTAACAAGTTTAGGGTTTAGGGTTTATGCTACCAACCTATCTATTTCCTATAAGGTCGATGTTATGTTGCATGTTGAGGTTGGTGGAAAAAGTTGTGTGTGTGTATCCAAGTGAAGGGATATGTGATTCTTGCCAGACTAGAGGAGAAAAGTGATACCTACAGAGTGTAAGTGCGGAAGGTGAAGAGGAGCTAAAGAAGATCTGCATTGGCATTAAGTGTTGCTACCAGATCATTGTAATACCTATTGATCTCTAACCACTTCAATAGTTGGAAAATCTCTTAACAGGGTAGCTTTAACCAACTTACTGTAAATCCTTTAACAGGGTGACTCAAAACCATTGAGTTCTTGAAATCCTCTAACAAGGTAACCTCTAACAGGGTTTAACCCTTAACTGGGTATTCTAGCCATCCCTTAACTGGGTGATCCCTAACAGGATCGGTTCCTAATAGAACCTATTGTATCAATGTTTAATCGGACAAGGCTCCTAACAGAGTGAACTTCTAAAGAGTTCAAAAACATCTTGTAGGTATTCATCCCCACCATGGTTTTTCCCAATTGGGTTTCTACATGAAAAAAATTGTGTGTCATGTGTGGTGTTTTTCATGTGATAGTTTAAGTGACTTGTGTCTGAAGGTAAATCATGTTGATCTAGCTATTTATATATCTTTGATGATAGATTACCTGTTCATGCACTAGGGTGAAATCGAATGAAGTATTAGATTGTATGAAAAGATAAGTGTCAATCAGTTTATGCTTGTCTCAGTTATTCTGGATTTTGTTGGTTGAACTCTGTTTAAGACCGGTGTTACTGTTTGTCTGCCAAAGCACAGAGTCTGCTGATAAACCTGTTTAGGATTGCGTTTTTGTCTATACTGATTCACCCCTTCCCCTCTCAGTAATGGTTTGGTACTATCCATTCATCATTGAGTTATCAATTGGTATTAGAGCATCCTTCAGGTCCTCTGTGTTATAAGCTTAACCGCCTGAGGAAAAGATCCCAGTCTAATGATGAAGAGGGAAGGTCCAAAGTTCAACAGAGATAATTTTAGTATATGGAAAGACAAAATGAAAATATACATCAGAAGTATGGGTGCTCATTACTGGAGCTATGTTGAGAACGCTTATATTTCCCCTTCTGGTACTCTCACCGATGACCAAAAAAGAGAGATGCAGGAGAATGGGCAAGTCATGGAAGCCCTAATTAGCAGTTTATCTAACATTGAGTTTATTGATGTCCAAGATAAAGTAAATCCCAAAGAAGTATGAGATACTATTGAAAATATCTATGGTGGTGATGAGCATGTAAAATAAGATAAGGAAGAAAGCCTTAGAGGGAAGTTTGAAGACATGCAGATGGTTGAAGGTGAGACCATTCAACATTATGGAATAAGAATCAAAACTGTTGTCGGAGATATCAAGAGTGCAGGTGGTAAAATGGAAGATTCCACTGTGGTAAGAAAAGTCCTAAGATCCTTATTACTGGTATATGCAATAAGGGTTGCTACTATTTAGGAGTTGAGATCAATAGACAAAACTAAGGTATCCCTAGACTCCATCATTGCAAAATTGACAGCCTATGAGCTAAATAGTTTTGATGGCAGTGTTCAAAAGACTATATCAACTTTTAAAGCTTTTGTCGTACCATCCAGAAAAGGAAAAGAAGCTAGCACTAGTGGTGAACCAAGATAGAGTAGAGAAATGGATGATGAGGAGATTCTGATGGCATTTGAAGCTCTTCTTTCCAGGAAAATTCCTAAAGGAACCAGTAAATACAGAGGTAAGCTCCCTTCGAAATGATTTTCTTGTAACTAGATAGTACATATTGTTGTAAACTATCCTAATGGTGACAACAAGGACAAATGGGAAAGGTTCAAGACATTCAAAGGAGGAAACCGAAGAAACTATTTTGTGGAAGTTGATAAAGGTGTCACAGATGAGGAGTCAGAAGATGAAGAAAATGAAGATATTGTGTTTGTTGTTGTCAAGGAAGATGTGTCAAACAAGAAGGCTCTTGTCTCCTGCTTTGATAATTCCAATGAGTGGACTATTGACAGTGGTTGTTCTCACCATATGACTAGTGACCGAAGCAAGTTTCTATCCTTGGAAGAGTATGATGGTGGTGTGGTTTGCTTTGGTAATGATGCACCATGTATGGTTAAAGGCAGAGGGTCCATCTCTCTAAATGGAAAGAGTAGTGTTGACAATGTGTATTGGGTTGATGGTCTCAGACACAACCTTCTGAGTGTTACCCAACCGAATGATAGTGGCCTCACTCTACAATTCAAGAATGGTGAATTGGTGGCCACCAGCATGCAGACCAAAGGTAAACCTATTTCAGCTGAATGCAAATATCAGTACATGTCTCATGGTTAAATTTGATGATAGCTGGATATGGCATAGTAGACTCTGCCATGTAAACTTTGATAACATTGTGAAGGCTAGTAAGATCAAGGTAGTTAGAGGGTTGCCGGTGCTGAGAAAACCAGAAAATACCTTGTGCAGAGAGTGTCAACAGGGGAAAATGTCTTCCTCAACCTTTTAAGGTAAACCTTTCACTGCTGACAATTTGCTTGATCTTATGCATACTGATTTGTGTGGTCATATGAAAACTAGGAGTGTGCAGGGTGATATGTACTTCATGATTCTCACTGATGACTGCTCAAGAATGATGTGGGTCACATTCTTAAAAGATAAGTATGAAGCTTTTGTAATGTTCAAAGCTTTCAGAGCATTAGTGGAGAAGGAAAGTGGTAAAAGGATCAAGTGTCAACTGATCAAGGAGGGAGATTCACTTCTGGTGAATACAACAAGTACTATGAAGAACATGTCATCAAGAGGCAATTGTCTGCCCCCCAGACTCTACAAAAGAATGGAATAGCAGATAGGAATAACCAGACTATGGTTGAAGCAGCAAGAACAATGTTGATTCAAGGAAAGGTTGCTCACACCTTTTGGAGAGAAGTGGTGAGTGCTACAGTCTACACAATGAACCGGGTACTCATCAACAAAGGTAAGGGTAAAAATCCTTATGAGTATTGGACCGGTAAGACACCTATGGTTAGCTACTTTAGAGTGTTTGGTAGCAAATGTTACATCAAGAGGAGCAAACACCAAAGCAAATTTGATGTGAAATGTGATGAGGGAATATTCCTAGGGTATTCCACCAAGAGCAAATCTCTCAAGTGATTCAATAATAGGACTTTGAGAATTATGGAAAGCATCAATGTAAGAATTGATGAAACCTCTGAGAAAACTGAGGAAACTGGTAGTGAGAAAGTGGTAAATAAATTAGTTGTAACCTTCTGGGAACCGGTTGCCAGTCAACCAAGTACCAGTAACATTTTTCCTACACCAGTAGATGTAGATGTTGATATTGATGGAGATGAGGATGAAGAAGAAAAGCAAGAGGAACCTGTTAAGACCATTCCTCAGTATGTCAAGCTGAATCATGATCCTAAGAAGATCATAGGAGATAAGGATGTAGGAATCCTTACAAGAAGAAAGGTCAGAGAAAACTCATGTATGATCTCTAAATTTGAGCCTAAATCATTCAAAGAGGCACATCAAGATGAAGACTGGATCAAGGCAATGGAAGAGGAACTTGACCAGATAGAGACAAATGGTACATGGTCTTTGGTACCTAGACCGAAGCATAAAAATGTCATAGGTACCAAATGGGTTTTCAGAAATAAGTTGAATGAGGATGGCACAGTGATTAAAAACAAAGCTAGGCTAGTGTGTAAAGGATATGCCCAAGAAGAAGGAGAAGACTATGGAGAAACCTTTACTCCTGTAGCCAAATTGGAAGGAGTTCATATGCTTCTTGCATATGTAGCTTTTAAAGGATTCAAAGTATATCAAATGGATGTAAAATCTGCATTCGTAAATGGTGTACTTGAAGAGGAGGTGTATATAGAGCAACCAGATGGGTTTGCCCTATCTTAAGATAGTGACATGGTGTGTAGGCTACATAAAGCCTTATATGGTCTAAAGCATGCACCTAGACCATGGTATGAATGCCTACACTCCCATCTTGTGAAGATTGACTTTGAGAGAACAAGCAAAGATAGCAATATCTACTTGAAATTTGAAGGATACCAGATCTTGATCTGTGAGGTATTTGTTGATGACATTATCTCTGGTGGATATGATAAGATGAGTCATGAGTTTGCAGATGAGATGAAGAAAGAGTTTGAGATGTCACTCATAGGGGAGATTAAGTTCTTGATTGGACTATAGATTCAGCAGATGAAAGATGGAATCTTTATCACTCAGTCCAAGTATGTCAAAGAGGTGTTAAAGACCTTTGGCATGGCAGCTAGCAAACCGGTTGGTACACCGATGGTGACCGGTTGTAAACTATCCAAAGAGGATGACTCAACATTGGTTAATGAGAAGGAATACCAATCTAGGATTGGTAAGTTGCATTATGTAGTGCATAGCAGACTAGATATTGCACATGCAATTGGCATTACTGCAAGATTCCATAAAAGTCCAAGAGAATCCCACTTGGTTGTAGTCAAGCAGATTCTTAGGTATCTGAAGGGAACTATTGATTATGGATTGTGGTATCCATATAGCAAGGATTTCAACTTGAAAGTATTCACAGATGTTGATTGGGAAGGTAATATGGACAACCGAAAGAGCACAACTGGTGGTGCATTCTTTCTCGGTGGTAGACTGGTCTCATGGATGAGTAATAAGCATAGTTGTATCTCTCAGTCTACAGTGGAAGCAGAGTATGTTGTAGCTTTCATGAACTGCACTCAGACAATTTGGATGAAGCATGTATTAAATGTCTTCAAAGTTCCTGTATCTGAACCGGTGAGTATATATTGTGACAATACTAGTGCAATTAACATCTCCAAGAATCCAGTTTTACATTATAGAACCAAGCACTTTGAGCTTAAGTATCATTTCTTAAGGGAAAAGGTTCAAAACAAAGAGATTGCACTGGAACATGTTTCCAGTAAGGAGCAGTTAGCAGACATATTCACCAAGCCTCTCCCAAAGGCTAAATTTATGTACTTAAGAGGTGAATTAGGGGTGTTGCCCCTTTAGGAGGTGAACTAAAGGTATATGCTCCACATCAGTCAGGTATTGCATAATCAATTTTTTTTTTGATTGATGTGTTGAAGGATGCTACTCCTCAAGGGGAGCAGCATAATGGAACAGGGAAGCTTGTGCCTCCACTTTGGCATTGTTGTCAAAGGGGGAGAAGAAGTGAAGTAGAGAAGATATCTGCAGAAATTGGGGGAGAAGATGTCAAGCAGAGAGATATCTTTTTATATTGCCATCAATGCCAAAGGAGGAGATTGTTGGCATTATGTGAACCGGTATGAGGACATGATGACATTGTATGTTGTCATTGATGTCAATATGCTGAAGAAGAGAGAACCAGTATGTTACCAAGAATTGGTATATGTGCCAAAGTGAAGCAGTGTGTTTGTTCAAGGTGAACTGGCATGTGGTTATGGGAACCGGTACAAGGAAGCTTTGTATGACTACAAATTGGTAGTCTCAACTTTAGGGTTTCCGGTTGGAGTGCTTCAAGCCTGTGTGACTCAATCAGTGACTTTGTGTGATGAGTTAGTATTATAACAAAGAATAGATCATGTTTCCACATCAGTCTTGTATGCGTCAAGGATCTTGCATGAAGGAGATTGTTCCTATCTACCTCGAGAATGTGCGAAGTCTATAAACTGTCAAAACGCATGATGGGTTATTAGCCAGCATGAAAGCAGTGGAGAATGAATGATGGAGAATGTCTTGAGATCGGTTCAAGATAGTTGCATTTAATGCAATATTCGCAATGGTCAGGATTGAACCATTTGAATTTCTTAACGTAAAAAGTTTAGGGTTTATGGTTTATGCTATCGACCTATCTGTTTCCTATAAGGTCGATGTTATGTTGCATGTTGAGGTTGTTGGAAAACATTATGTGTGTGTATCCAAGTGAAGGGAAATGTGATTCTTGCTAGACTAGAGGAGAGAAGTGATACCAATAGAGTGTAAGTGCAGAAGGTGAAAAGAAGCTAAAGTGGATTTTGATTGGCATTGAGTGCTATTACTAGATCATTGTAATACCTGTTGATCTCTAACCACTTCAACAGTTGGAAAATCCCTTAATAGGGTAGCTTTAACTGGCTTACTATAAATCCTTTAACAAGTTGACTCAAAACCATTGAGTTCTTGAAATCCTCTAACAAGGTAACCTCTAACAGGGTTTAACCCTTAACCGGGTATTCTAGCCATCCCTTAACTGGGTGATCCCTAACAGGATTGGTTCCTAACAGAACCTATTGTATCAGTCTTTAACTAGACAAGGCTCCTAATAGAGTGAACTTCTAAAGAGTTCAAAAATAGCCCGTGGGTATCCATCACCACCGTGGTTTGTCCCAGTTGGGTTTCCATGTGAAAAAATCTATGTGTCATGTGTGGTGTTTTTCATGTGATAGTTTAAGTGATATGTGTCTGAAGGTAAATCATGTTGATCTAGCTATTTATATATCTTTGATGATAGATTACCTGTTCATGCACTAGGGTGAAATCGAATGAAGTATTAGATTGTATGAAAATAAAAGTGTCAACTGGTTTATGCTTGTCTCAAATATTCTGGATTTTGTTGGTTGAACTCTGTTTAAGACCGGTGTTACTGTTTGTCTACCAAAGCACAGAGTCTACTGACAAATTGATTTAGGATTGTGTTTTTGTTTGTACTGATTCAGCCCCCCCTCTCAGTACTAGTTTGGTACTATCCATTCATCATTGAGTTATCAGAGGGGGGGTGAATCAGTGTCTAACTGGTAGATGAAATATTTAAACTTGGTTGCAACTTTATAACCCAAATTAATATACCGGTAAACAAATAATGATGTAGTAAAGAGAAACAAAAGTATAACCATCAATACACACCATAACACAAATATTTTTGGCAAGGAAACCTAGTAGGGGAGAAACCTCGGTGGGATTTGTGATCCACAATATTTACTCACTGGCCAATATGAATAAATATTACTTGTACAAAAGGGTCCTGCACATGCAAGAATGCCAATTGCCTAGAGCTCACTACTCAATACAAAATAGGAGTCACACTGCCTACAAAATTGGATGATTAAATCCAATGATAATGTACTGCTCAAAATAGCATCTGCAATGTTGGATTCAGTACCAGTTTAATCTCTATTTGATACCTCTGCCATAAACCTTGCTTCACTCTACTCTGCTCTTATTTGCTCATATGATAATTACATCAAAATGCATATACAATTCATTCGCTATCATAACTTATCACATCACATATATCACTTCCTTACATTAGCTAGTTACATTTCAAAATGACCTACAAGATCTCATACATATATCAGTCATTACAATACATCATTTTGGCTATACAAATATAATTACAATACAAAACAATATTATTTCAAGTTGGCTTAGAGTGCCGGTATAATCTATTGTCGTTGTAGATTGGATGCCAGTGATAATAAACTTGTAGTGCCTACTGGTGCTACTAGATGATGTCTACTGCTAGTGTAACCTATGAACCATGTTACCAGTTGGTTGCCATCAATGACAACATCAACTATTCTCATCTGAGTGTATAATGCCAACACAAATATCCTGTGAAATCAAACGGATGGAAGAACTTATCCAATCCTCTAAGAATGAGGAAGATGTTGTCAATCAACCAGAAATCGATGAAGAAGAGATTGTACAAGTTGATGAGGTCTATCCTATCAAGAATAAGGATGACACCATTATTCATGTTGTTGATGATGTTCAAGACACAATTGATCTATTTGGAGACAACACTGCACCAGATATGGAGCCTCTTGAAATCACTGACTTACAGGTCAAATTAGTTGAGCAAATAGCAACTCAACTAAAAGTGGTCAATCCACCAGAACCAGAATAGCCAGAGAAACCCCAATCTCCATCGGTTTTTCAAGAAACTCAGAAGGAGTCTATGGAAATTGTTGTCACATAGTCTTCTGAAAAGGAAATAAAGAAGAATCAAGAGAAAGCGATCATTAAGGTTGCATCCTCTGAACCAGCAAAGCAACAACAACTTGATGAGGATGATGATGATTCATTGAGCATTTCAGGGCCTATCAATGTTGACAGCATGAGCACATCTGAAATGATGAAGATTGCTAATGTCATGCAATATAGAGCGCATAAGAAGAGACTTAAAGAGAAAAGGATTGAGGCATAAATAATTCAAACTACAGTAGATATTTTATTTGGCTTGCTACCGAAAATGTCCACAACACATCTATCAACCCCTATTAGAAAACTTGGTCAGTTATTTGTAGATGCATCTAATCAAATCAAGTCACTTGATGAAGTAGCTCAAACCTATGCTGAGAAAAGTCACAAGAAGAAGTATGGGGAGAAACTTGCAAAGGACGTTGATACTGGAAAAATGGCTCTATCACATAATAAAGCTTAATTGGGAAAAGCTATTGAAACAAGAGGAAAATATCTTGCTTCTACCTCTAATGTTTCATTATTTTATTCTGATATTAAAAAAAGGCGTACAGAAACTGAGCAAGAGCTAGAAAGGATATGCAATGCATATGTCCCACTTCAAGACTCTATATTTGCTTTTAGAAAATTTGTAGATGATGTGCACAACAGGTTGGATATTTATGATCATGAGAAGGCAAAGAGCCTTTGGTCTCTAAAGGAACTCAAGAGTCTACTCACATCACAAGTGGACATACTACAAAGAGCCTACTCAAATGCAGAAGCTATCTTAGCAACTCCAGAAACCTGTAGACTAGATTCAATGGAAGAGTTCCATTCATAGCTTATGTCTACATTCTAGTACACTGAGAATGTGATAAAGACATGGACAAATACTTTATCACAGTTGAAGAGGAACTACAATGTTATTTTCATGAGACTAGCTTATGCTTGAATCTTGATTTAGTTCTTTTTTTTTAAGTTAGTGTTGTATATGCTGAACACTTTGATACAAATTTTCTATATATTTATATTTTTCTTTTTCAATTTGGCATTGTTGTCAAAGGGGGAGTAGAAATATGTGTGTGTTTATGAAAATTTTGTATAATGTATGCATTAAGGGGGAGCATGTGTATATGTGTAAAAAAAATTTGTATGCACTTAGCGGTATTATTGTAACAAAAAATTAAGTGTTACCATAAATTCCAAAGGGGGAGATTATTGGCTTGATGATGATTGTAATGAATTCATCATATGTTGTCATTAATGAAACACATACACACATATGTCTATATTGTCTACCCGTATAACTTCAAGTTATTTATACTACAACTAGTATGCTAGAGGTTATACTAAGAGGTTTATCTCTAACCGATACTTTGTGACAACCGGTAGATGCATAGATGACAAACAATGGATACACATTAGTCGACATCAAGATGAAGATCAAGCAGAGATTATATTAAGATATTCAAGTATAACGGTTCATATATTTAACTCCAACTGGTATTGATTGTTCCAACCGGTATTTGTTGATTGTGTGATGAGTTATCCCACCAACAATTTTTGGCGGTATTTTTGCGATGTGTTATAATCACTTGACCAGATACACTGCACCTAGGTAATTGTGCTATGATTTCTTATGGCCAACACAAAATCTAAATGTCTATATATTGACATCACAATGAATTATTTCATATGAGTGAAATTGATATGTTGTGTGTGAAATACAAAAGAGTTAAGTTGCAGAGTATGCAAAAGAGCAGTGTTGAATATGTTTAGAAGGATCTGATCAAGCAAGTATTGTGCTACTCAAACAGATCAAACCAATCATGTTGTTTTCTAACAATCACAACAGAATTCAAATCCCCTAACTGGGTAAGCTCTAACAAGCTTCAATGTTCAAATCCTCTAACAGGGTGATCCATTAGTTTGGATTCAGAAATCCTCCACCGAGGTTACTCCTAATAGGGTACTACCTTTCATAGGGTATAAGCTTCTAATCAAGCTTTGGGATCTCTAACAAGATTCTCTCCTAGTAGAGAACTTTGTAGACCCTAACCGGTCAGTTATCTATTACTGCAGATAGTTAACTTGTGAGTTCCATCTCACCGTGGTTTTTACCTATTTGGGTTTTCCACGTATAAATATGTGTTTTATGGTGGATGTTTTACTTATTGTAAATGTTGTTATATCATTTTGGATTACAAGCATTGTGTTTAAAAGTCTTGTTAAGTTCATCTACCAGTTAGTGTTTGAAGTAGTTATAATTTTGGTATCATTGATTCACCCCCCCCTCTTAGTGCTTTTTGAGTCCATCAAATTCCATGGAAATGTCCAATAGAAATGGTGTTAGCAAGAAAGTACCCAAAACCCTCTGTCGTAAGAACATATAAGGCAAGAGCCAGAGGACAGCCCTAGCGAATGGATCTAAAAAGACCAAAAGCCTCAGACTGATGGCCATTGATGGTGATGCAGGCTGAGGCATCACCGAATAACATCTGGACAAACTGAATGAATTTGGGGTCGAATCAAAGAGCTTTGAGCATAGCCAAAATAAATGGCCACTCAATGTGATCATACACCTTAGCGAAGTCAATCTTAAGGAATATTTCTCATTGTTTGGAGCATCAGGCCCATTCCATCCCTTCCCAAAATGCAATAATATTATCAAGAATAAACCTGGACTTGATAAATCTAGTTTTCTCTAGATGAACAATCAAAGGAAGGAGATGACGAATATTGAGAGCCAAGGATTTGGAAATGATCTTATACGAGACATTGAGAAAGGTAATAGGTCTCCAATTGCAAATGTCCTCTGTATCCCCAACCTTAGGGATAAACTTGATGTTACCTTGATTAAGCATCTTTCCTAGGGACTGGGAATGAAAAGCTTCAAGGTAGACCTTATGTAGGTCACGACCAACATAAGGCCAAAGGTCTTTGTAGAACTCACAAGGGAAACCATCACACCCTAGGGATTTATCATCCGCCATAGAAAAAATAGCTTCCTTGAGATCATCTGCCATAGGTCTGTTGAGACTCGGAAAGCCTTTTAGGAACAACAACTAAGCAATATTGCAAAGCTTGGGCTCTGGCTGGAGAGTTTCCCTGCACTGTGAACACCTTCTCATAATGACCAATAAAATCTTGTAGAACATCAGGAAGCTCGGTGAGAACAACATGCCCCTCTTTGATTTTCTTAATCCCTACAGAGGTATGACATGTGCGCAATGCAAGGAAAAATTCTTTGGAGGCCTTGTAACCCACCTTAAGCTAGTGTAACCTGGCTTTGATTTGAGATCCTCTGGTAGAGTAATTATCTGCAACTTGTTTCTGATGATGGAGCTGGGCTAACCGAAGTTGCAGGTTAGAATCAAAAGGATTCAAGGCCAAAGCTTATGTGGCAGCACAAAGATATTTGGTCATCGTGTCATATGAGTGCCTACGGTACATGGAAAGTTGTCTACCATAAATGTACAAAACCTCATAGAGTGGTTAATTACATCACTCCACCATGCAATCCAACTAGTGTGATGATGATGACCGAGTTCCAAATTCCAAACCCTTTGAATGTGGGCCATCATGGCCTGACAATGTAAGAGAGACGTGTTGAGGTAGAAATGCATCTTGGAAGGATGCAAATGGTGTAGGAGTACCCTTCTAAGGTCTTCCTCCTTTTGGTTTTTGTGGGTGTTTTGCTTCTTTAAGAAGCCATTGTAAATGTAATAAGAGCCATGAGCTCATTGGTCTTATTTAGGTCCTAGTTTAGGTCCTAGGTTCTCAAGTCTTGGTTGAGGTTTCTTATGGAGGAGAGGGTATGTGTTAAATTTATTAGTTTGGGGTCCTTCTAGCATGGTGGTGTCCATAGGATAGCCCAATGTAGGCCTAGGAGTCAAGAAAAGCAACATTGCAAAAGTTGCTCAAAAGTTGCAAAAAGTTGCATGACAACTTTTCAAAGTTGTCAAGCAACTTTTCCACCTAATAGGTCAAAAACCTTAGTTTAGCATGGAGAACCCTAATTTTTGCACATAGACTGAGGAAAGGATACTATATATAGTTACAAACCCTAAAATGATGGTTTGGATGTTAGTTTTTGTACGGCCCAAGAAAAGAGACCTTGACTGTGATGGTAATTTTGTTGCCAGTCGGCACAAATGGAGCATGAGAGAGTGATAATGGATTGTTTTGTAGACTAAACTATGTTGAGAGATTTGTGTTGTGTTTACTCTTCCATTTTTAGCAATAAGTTTTAGTGTGTTGCACAGGTTTTGAGTCTTTTGTAAATATTTTGTAAAACACTCTTTCACTGTCCAGTTTTGGACCGTTTTGTGTCAATGGGTTGACAACTCATATCCCCACTGTGGAATCACCATGAAACCATGGTGAATAGGATTATAGACCCTATAAATTACCTCAATGAAAGTAGGGCCCTTGAAGATTTAGGGAAGCCATCCAAAGACCCACTCCTAGGCGAGACTGGATAGTGCCCGACTAGGAAGGGTTAAGGTTGCAGAGGTCCGTGAGAGAAAGGAAGGTCAGAGGAGGATGCACCATTTGGAGGAGTTGTAGAGGGGTGTGTGGAGAACCATTTTTGAGAAGAGGAGCTTCTATCAATCTAGACAAGGTGGTAAAAACACCAAACCATCACTGTGACCTTGGTAGGCCTAAAAACCCTCTTAAAAACCCTTAAAAACCCCAAAATTCACCTAGGGTAGTGTACGGACACTTGGAGGCCCAAAACTTGGAAAATATTTGAGCTTTTTCCAATTGAACAACAATCCTTTTGGGGAGTTTCACAAGTTGGGTCATCATTTGCAAGAGAGAGCCCTAAAAGTCTGGAATGGAGGCCAAATTGGGCTCATTCCTTGTAGTCCTATTTTGCAGGAAAGAAGCAAAATAGTGAGATCGGTAGCAAATAGGAAGGTATAAACCTCTTGGGGGAACATGAATGGATGGAAAACCATGTCTAAGACCTTTCCTATCCTTGCTAGGACCTAAGAAGGTGTAGGACAAGCCAAACCCTTATTAGCCTAAATAAGGGTTCTTTTGAATCTCATGAGTAGGTGAGACCTTAGGAGAAGTATTACAAGTTGTTGGTGGGTGGATTGGGAAAGGTCAGGAGATTCCACAAGAAAGGGAAGTCCTAGAGACCCGAGGGTGTGGTTAGAACACCTGGTGCTCCAAGGAAAGGATCAAAGAGCATAGACTAGGCTAGTCTATCCCATACCCATTCCCATCAGCGACCTAGCTAGCTTCCATTCAATGCTAAACTTTATGGGGATGTGATCGAACAGTGTCACATAAAAAAGAGGAGAGATGGGTAGATCTTGATCCTCAGAAAAATAAAAAAAATATTGCACAGTTATCATAGCACGACCAAGCCTTTTCAAAGTTCTATCCGAGCCATCTCTGAAATTAGACCAAGTGTGCTAGACCCCACCTAGGTGGCGGTGGTTGGTATTGGGGTCAAAAAGAGACAATTTATTATACATATAGCACTAGGGTTCCCTCTCACTAGTTGTCCATCGAAAAGGCAAAATCTCATCCTTATCGGTCACCACCTCAACCATATTGAAGTCACCACATATGACCCAAGTTACAAGTGGCAGAGTATCAGCAATCCAATGCCATAAGTGTGATCTATCAACTACATCATTGGGAACATAAACATTAACAATCCAAACAAAATGATTATTGATTGACAACAAAACCCATACAACATGCTGCATGGGATCAAAACCGTGAGAAATAACTATAGAAAGCCAATGAGGTGAAAAGAGAGTGGCAACTCCACCTTGACCAGCCTCATGTTGGGAAGCAAAAACTAGGCTATCTGGCCAAATAACATGACATGTAGCAGTAAGAATGAAACCAACAATTTTAACTTCCTGGCGGCAGAGAACATCCAGGCCTAAAACACATTGACGAACAACTCTAACAGAATACTTTCTGGTGAGGTCTCTTAGACCTCGAACATTCCATGAGATGTAATTCATGAAAAATATTGCATGTCATCCTCATCCCCAAGAGAGGAGAAGCTATTGCACAAAAAATCTAAACTGAGACCAAGAAGAGAGTTCCCACTAGAAATAACTCTTCTTTTCTCTGAACCACCATCTGCTATCTCAGCATGCCCAAAAGGGATGCAAGATCGACATAGAGAGTGTGGAGTAGAAATTGTAGATGTAGCCTAAGGAGTGTGAACCCAAGGGGGTCAATTGGCACCCTCAGAAGGATCCTTCCCCTCCTAGCCAGGGTTTAAAACTGAAGCAGACGACATAGAGACCACCTGGGAAGATGGTTCCTACATAGGAGACTTCGTCGTTGGCTGAGAACTTGATCTGACAGGTGGCTTTTGGGTAGAAGCCACAAATTTATTGCCTTTGTGAACCACATTGGTCCATTCATCCTTCTTAGCTCCCTCCACAGGTCAAGAGCCGATCTCCTTAATAGGGGGTTTCATTTTTGGTATAGCCAAAGGATAATCCTTGATTTTGTGCTTTGCCAACTAGCAGGTTCAAATAAAGAACCTTCTGGGTGAAGGTATTGCCACCCACTTGAATATCAATAGTTTCTTTTAGGTCATGGGAAAGGTCAACCTCAATGTAAACCCTCTTTTGAGGGTGATCATTAAAAACCGGTCTGGTTCAAGACAAATAAATTTTCCAACATACTGAGCAATAGTTTGCATGAAAAGCGAACAAGGCAAAGGAAGACCAGGGAACTCAACCCAGATCAGGACTCTCAACTATTTATCATCTAAGAAAAAAAAGTCTTCAGACCAATGCTGGAAAACCAGAAAGGAAGACCGAACGATCCATGGCCCATGAGAGAGGATAGCCTCAACATGGGAAGGTTTCGAGAAGCAAAACAAAAAGAAACCCTTGGTGAGGCTTTGGATGCCATCAAGCCGGACTCCATGAGGAGACTAAGCTTTGGCAACCCAATCATGAAGCATGCTTTCAGGAGGGATACGACCCACAAAATAACCTATCAAAGTGCATTTTTCAAGCCACTCACGGGCATTATCAATATCTTGAATAGGAAGCACGACATCAGGTGAGGACATACCTCATGAAACACTTTCGGAACAAATTTGTGAGGGTGTTTTCTCTGAGGCACCATGAGGATCCATCGCAGCAACTCCAGCACCAACATCAATTGCTGAGATAAAGTTGGTTGGAGCCATAATAAACTCTAGAATCCCATAGTAAATGTGGTATGAAAAAAAGTAGTACACAACCTCAAACCCTAGCAGGGCTCATTCCTTCCTTGTGAAAGATTTTTTTCTACCATCACTTTCATATTAGAATATAATTTTCAATTAGATTAAATAGCTTCAATCATTCCTAGATCGATAACTAGCATTATGTCACTATATTACAAATTAGAATAACTAGGATATTTTTATGTGATTAGATAAATTATATTTAAATTAGATTTAAATTTAATTCAAAAATAATTTTGAAATCCCTTGATACCAACATAAGGAATTGAATTAAAATCCCACAATAACAACACAAGGTATTGGACACAACTAACACATCAAATGGTAAATAAAATATATTTTATTATATTTTATTTATGTGATATAAAATCTTTTCAATTAATAGTGGTTGATAACATCACCTTAAAATTTGAGAAAATACAAAGAGATAGAGGAGTGCTTTATTTTCATGTATTTGGACTAAATTATGTAGTTAATGGAATACCCTAAAAATGGTCACCTAAACCATGGGCCCCTAATCTCGACAACATCACCAAGGTCCTAACCAAAGGCAATTAAATCAATCTTGAGCACATTATTAATTTATTAATCATCAAATGTCACATGGCCAATCAATTACTCAATATTAATTAAATATTTATTTAATTAATTGAATCATTCCAAGAATATCATTTTGATAAATTATCCTGTTTAATTTATCAAATATCCTAGCATATTTAATTAATTAATAAATTTGCCATTTAATCATGCAAAAAAAAAAGAATTAATCTATAACAAAAGAGGAATTAATTACAAAGCAAGAGTTGAATTGAAAATAAAATAAAAGAATTGAATTGAGAGAGAAATCAAACTTGAGATATTATTTCTTCTTCTAAATTTAGAACTTGAAATTGGAAAAGCAATTATTTGAATTATTGATCATTCTCTAAAATTAGAACTCAAAGCTTTTCAGAAAAAAGAAGTTCAGTTGCATTGAAAAGACTCTTTTCTTGAATAAATCAAAGAATTATCTATTTTTATCACAAGTGCATGGAATTATTTAAATCTTATTTCCAATGCAACTTGAACTTCCTATCTAAATACATTTCAATTAAACTATAATTGGAATCTATCTCAAGGTTAACTGAACCTGATTTCTCAATTATTTTCAATTAATCCTAAATTGAGCTTTTTTGTAATTCTCTATAAATTCAGCCTTCAGCTCTCATTCAAAACACCCCAGAGATTTTTGAGAACACGCTTGGAGATTATTATTATGCTGATTTTGCTCTGGAGTCATTGAATACATTGTGCTTTTTTAGATTATTTGCATCCATATTTAGTTTATCCATTGTTGCTTGAATCTATTATTGCTTGAATTATTCATCCATCTTGCATCCATATAGTTTAATATCATGCTCATATAGATTAAATCCTTCATCTTGGTGTAGTCTAGTCACTGGTATTTCTTATAAAAATCTGAGAGCAATCTTATACTCGCATCTTTTAGAAGGCAATTAGTCGCTTTGTTATGGTTTATTATTTATTGATTATTGATTTACTAACCATACATGTAATGACTTAATTGAAGTGTTGTGCCTGCAGCTATCAGACTCTTTTCACTTTTTCACACACACATTTCTGGCCCCCATCGTGGGAAGAAGATTACATTTTTTGGCCTTCAAGACTAACTTTTTTATTTTTGTTATTTTTCAGATTTTAGACTTTTCGGATTTTCGTCCATACAGCTTCTGTGTCATATCGTACGACATTTCTCATAGGCCAAAATGACAAACAACTTGTGTTGTACAAACTAGAATCCTGAATCGTACGATCTGGTAAATACTGTCATACGATTCTGTATTTTTCCTGGTTAAAAAAAGAGAAAAAAAAGCAAATTTTATGACTTTGGTTTTCTGTTCAAATTGATTATACTGACGACTGACCTTGGTTGTTTATTTGTCTATCTTAGAATTTTTCACAGCCTAATCAGTTTTTGCAGAATGCTTGTCGAAGAATATGCTTGTCGCACAAAGACAATATGACTACTGATTTGTTGTCTTTGCAGGTTGCCTGAAGAAAATTGACCAAACATCGTGTATTCTTTAAATTCATTTTTAGGAATCTAAATTGCTATCTGGTTAAAAAAAAAATTTGTATTTCGTGTTTTAAGTAAATTCTGAGAGGTAGGAGATTATGCTCGTCTTTTTCTAGACAATCATAAAACCAGACCCTTGAGGCATTTTCTTTGTTTGAGATTTGTACATCTTCAGCAGGCATGCCCTTCTGAGGAGCTTAAAAACTCTTAAAGCCGTTACGGCTGGTGTGAGGGGAATGACTAAATGGCAAGTACTCCAACCCACTATAAAATAAATGTGATTTGATTAAAATCAAGTCAATGGTAGTGCTCGGGAATAACTCTCCTTAGTACCTTCGGGTATATTGAACCTTGGTTTTCAAGGCTGGGAGACCTCTTAATTGAGTTTATACCTCGACGCACCAAATGGACCCCTTACTAGATCCAATTAAAATTAGAAGCTACTCAGTTCACCTCCGAAAGGGGGATAATCTTTGTACAAGAGAGATAGTAACTCTCCAAAGATACTTGTCATTTCGTGCCCCTATTAGCATTTGGAGTCCGATAATACGGCGTTGAGAATCCATTGTGTGAGACTCAGCGGCTGTATTCTGATTAGCTATTGGGTGTGTACCTGAGTCTACAAGAAAAGGTTTTCTTCTCTCACCAAATTCTGTAGGGCTTGCATGTTGTGATTGGAGTTACTATTCATACTACATGTTTTCTGTGTTTTCATCCCTCAAACTAAAACTGGAATACCGAAATTGGAGAAAACAAGAAACAACTCAGTGATCAAAAACTATGTCCATGTCAGAACTAGTCCATCCTAAGTCAAAATTCTATCCAAAAGTAGTCTATCTTAGTCAAAACTCAGTCCATCTCAGAATTGGTCATACCCGGTTGTCATACTCAGCTATTGAAAAACTCAAAATTTTTGTCTCTGTCCTAAGAACAATCGTACGAATCTAATAATTTATCGTCTTGCTTCATATCCTGTGTCGTATGAGTCTGATTATTTGTCATCTGAGCTCAATCCCCTATCCTACAAATCCTAATACTCTGTCATATAAAGCTGAATCTTGTGTCGTATGATATAGAATTATACTAAATCTTCTATCATCCTAGACATACCCATCTATCGTACGGTACTAGGTAGCAACTCATACGAAAAAAAACTGTTGTCGTCTTGAAGCTATTAAATTCTCATCCGGCTCAATAAAACCTATCGTATGAATCTTTGATTTTGTTAGTACAAAGCAGTCAAACTTGCCTAAAATAATTTATAGCAAACATAATACTGGTTATCATCATCCTAAGCATAAACAGATCAAGACAGTGTACCTCTACCATTTGTATTCCATGATTTGGTCGATCATCTTTCAGCTAGTTCAATCAACTACTTATCAAAACTAAGTCACTTAGATAACATCTTATACAGGATACATCATTCCTGAAACCAGATTGAATCTTAGTCACTACTCTCGAATCAACTTAGATAAATGTCTTATACAGGATAGATCTTTCATGAAACCAGACTAAATCTTAGTTGCTTCTCTCAAACAATACGTTAATCGAACAACTAGCTTTAAAATTGATCTTGACCTCTGCATCACAAACAACTTTAGGTCACACTAATCCATAAAAAATGCCTATTCAAACCAAGAGTTCTCCTAAGAAAGAAGCCAAAGGCAAAGGACAACCCTTCACATATCAAGATAACCCATACTACATGAAGGACCCGCTTACTGACAAACCTTCATCATCAGGGGTACCAGTTTTTGATGAACCTAAATCTCCCACTATACATGAGACAGAATACAATGACAAAGACAACCTTAGTATTCATGAAACCGATAATGATCCCTCATCAAGTGAAGCTGAAGAAGACACCGAACCTCTAGAAAAAGATATTCATGACTGTCAAAAGGATAAAGACTTCTGAAAAATGATGAAAGCTATCCTGGCTCGAGAAAAGGAAGACTATTTCTTAGAACTAGCAAAACAAGGTACCAAACTTCCTATTGGATATGATGTTCAGACACTCATTAATAAAAAGGAAGAATCACCTATACTCATGGTACACAAACAATTACAAGCCTTACGGACAGAGATCACAGAACTGAAAAATAGGGATAAGTCCCCAAAACAATATTCTCTGGAGACAATATGCCCCTTTCCATTTGACAAGAATCTATACATGCCTCCATTTCCTGCACGAGTTGAGATCCCAAAATTTGACAAATATGATGGTACCTCAGATCCTCAAGATCATGTTAGGGAATTTTGTGCTGCCTGTATAGAGTTCATGCACAATCAAACGTATCTCATGTACCTTTTTCCAAGGAGTTTGGGAGGACAAGCTATGGAATGGTTCTCAAGTCTACCCAGAAGAATAAAAATGTTTGAAGAACTAATCCAACTATTTTTACAACAATACTCATACAACATTCGACATCCCATGACTATGATAAAGCTTTGCAATGCTAAACAGAAAACAGGGGAGCCTTTTCTTACTTTCCTCGAACATTGGAGAAAGATGTTCTCTAGGTATTCACGACCTATCCTAGATTCTGAGAAAATGGATATATTTGTCAACAACTTGGTCCCAGAATTGAAATATAGTATCCAAATGCAAGTACACCCATCATTTAACAAAATGGTAGATAATCCTATTTGAATGGAATATGTGCTCATAAAGAAGGGGGATATCTCACCTTGGAAAGAAACACAACCAAGATCTAGCTCTAAAGAGAAGAACAAGTATTGGAAATTTGGCAAAGACAACAATAAGAACATTGTTAATGACGGAGTACTAGACACTGTTAAAACCAACTCAAAGCCCATGATATTCAACTTGGCTAGTGGCACACAAGCGCTCAAAGCTGTTGAAGCTGCAAAAGAAAATTCTCCAAAGAAAACAAAAGAGTGGTTCAAAGAGAAACCTTGGCTTTCCAAACCTAAGCATTATTTCACTCCTCTTGAAGAATCATATGAATCCGCTCTCAAAACTCTGTTGGAAAACAATCTGATAACACTACCAGATAATTCCAGGCCATATGAACTAGAAGTCAAACCAAAATGGTGGAGAGAAAATGAATACTATGACTACCATCAGAATAAAGGTCATAACATAAACAATTGCATGAAGCTCAAACATGAGATTCAAGATCTCATAGACACTGGTAAAATTGTTGTCGAGAATCACCCAACCAATGCTGATCACAAAGCATTTAAGGACCCTTTACCTATTTACGAACAAGGTGATTACTCAAAGACCAAAGGAGGTGCCAGAGTAAATTATACTTATACCAACAATGACAACATTATTAACATGATTAAGCCTTCCCAATCTGAATATTGCAATCTTATTATAGTCCAAGATAAACCAAATGAATCATGATATGAAAGAGCTCTGACTCATTCTCAAAAGAAAGTCACTATCCAAGGAGCTAGTTCTTCCCACCCAGCTCAAGCAACATCAAACCTACCAGCCCCGTCAAACAAACAAAAAGAATCAACCTTGGATAAATTTAAAAGGCTAACTTCAACATCATCCTCTGGATATAGCATTGTTGAACAATTGAAAAGGACAAATGCTCAAATCTCAATATTTGAATTGCTAAAAATCTCTTTTGCTCACAAAGAGATCCTGGACAAAGTGTTGCTCACCACTAATGTTCCAAAAGATTTAGATATTAATCAGTTTCAGTCTATGGTGGGTCATCTAACTTCACCTCACTATCTGACCTTCTTTGAAGAAGATGAAAACTCGCTAAATCATCCACATAACCAATCATTGCATATTGAAGCCATGATCCATAAACATAGATTCAAACATGTTTTGATAGATGGAGGCATGAGGTTGAATATCTGCACTTGCACTCTGCTTACACAACTCAGATTTTCTGAAAATGTCACTGATCCCGCTAAGAAAATAACAATTAAAGCCTATGATGAAGAATAAAGGACCTCTAAAGGTTTGGTATCATTACCAATCATAGTGGGACCTATAGAAATAGATGTCCTTTTCTAGGTACTTGATCTTCCTCTGTCATACAATATCTTACTGGGCAGGTCGTAGATTCATGAAATGAAGGCAGTTCCATCTACATACCATCAATGCTTAAAATTGCCCTACAATGGAGTTGAAGTCAGTATTCCTGTTAATACAAATGTCCCCTATAATGCATTGACAAAAGGTGTTGATACTTTTGTACCTCATAATAGGATAGCTTCTACAAATAAAAATCTAGAAGATCTGATGAAAGACTTAGAAAATAAATTGAAGATTACAAATACTGGCATGGATGGCTACAAGATAGAACCGATACTTTCATTAGTCTCTCTCCCTCCATCACCAAAATAGTTGGGAAAACCATCAGAGGCTATGAGAACATAAACTTCAGCTCCGAATATCATATATGATGGTCTTTTTGTATAGTCTTCTACTTCCCTGGCAGATGAAATATAAGAGGATGCAGTTCTTAAATGGGTTTTCAAGGAAGATAGTCAAAATGAGGAAGAACAACATTGTGAGATTTCCTCAACCCAATATGGTCCTGGCTACAATATGATTCAATGCATGGGATATTCAGGTTTTGGTCCCCTAGGCAAACATCAAGAGGGTATTATTGAACCAATTTAGCTGCAAATGAAATCAACAAATGATAAGGCTGGACTGGGGTACAATTTGAAAAAGACATCAAACCAAAAACATGCTTCTAAATCTAAGTTGTGGAAAAGGATATCACCTTCAACATTACAGGAAACAAACACTCAACAAACTCAAGCAGAGTGTGTAAAAGAGAAAGAGGAATCAATAGTCAAGAAAGAAGAAATAGTCAACACTCAAGCTCCAATGGTGTTAGCTACAACAATACAAGGAGTTGAAGTCCCAGAGGATATAAGAGACAAAGTAGAAAGGATCAGAGAATTGTTTGCACCACTGAAGGTTCCAGTCACATACACTAGTAGGAAACAAGTAGAAGATTCAGAGACTAACTCTAATGAGTATGAATGGGGTCCATATCACCTCTCAGATACATCCACTATAGAAACTCTAGAAGAGTCTACTAGTACCACAGATGATACTCAAGAGCTGATGCACATAAAACTAGAAAAAGAAATACAGGAAATTAGACAAAAGAGACAAGCAAACTATGAACAAGGACTAAAGGAAGGAATAATACCAGAAATCTTTTCATCTATGTACCCCTATACTAAGACAGAACAAATCAGATATAGCACTACACAAGAAGAATTGGACGCAATAGAAGAAGAACCAATCATCAGTCCAGAGGAAGCTGAATGGAGTAGACGACAGGGAATCACAGAAACATCAAGATCATGTCAACAGGTGTGTCAGATATAAATGATAAATGAGACAAATCTTGGAGGAACTTGCAACATTAAAGATGTTGGTGTTGATATGATACATATACTCACTAAATCACTTAAAGAAGACTTGGAAACCTCATCCAATGACTCTGATGACTCTGACAGTAGTCCTATTCATGACAATATCTACTCAGCATCGAATTTTGAATCATCTACTGTAAATAATGAAAATTAGTCTACTGATCTTATTGCTATTGAACCACGATATGAAGTCCAGTCTGGCGTAGAGAACGATGCTACAAGTATGTCTATTGGATTGGGTTCACTAAATATTAACATGCACTTTAATAATCATAATCTAACTTTTCCTAGTCTCAAGACATTTACGCAAGGTATCCTTCTAGAACTCGACTTTTTGATTCGCAGTTGTGATGACAATACTGTGAACTTCCTCGAACCTATCCATGCTCTATCCTTGGTACATCCTGAATTAATTGACTGTAGTCTACAAGACCAACCCATGAATGTACCTACTTTTTCCAATGATTATATGCTAGCCTATTACCTAAACACGGTTGAACCCATGTACTCTTCCACCAGTGAACATAGTGAAAACATGACTGAAACAGATATCAAGTATCTTAGTCGCAAAAATCAAAAAAATAAAAATAAAAGATTTGATGGCGAAAACCACATTGTGGCGGTATCAGAATCTAAAAAAGAGAAAATAAAGGACATACCTAAGGGTGAAAACCTCTTTGAGGTGCTTGAAGGTGAGATACTTGATATACTGCCAAGTTACTTCCAGGAGAGATCTTCTATATTGATTGAGCCAACTCAGTTAGTGAACATTGTGTTAGGTCCCGGAGACAACTGAGAGGGGGGGTGAATCAGTTGTCTAATGAGTTTAAACCAAAAACCAATTAACCAACTTAATGCTTAATACCGGTAAACCAGTTAAGTGTGCCGGTAGACAGTGTTAACAGTAAATTTCTATACCGGTAGAGATTAATGCATGAAACATAAACATAGAGTCAACCACAACACATAACACCAATATTTGTACGTGGAAACCCTGTAATGGGAAAAACCATGGTGGGAAACCTTACCCACAATCAGATGATACTACTGCAGATAGTAAGTGTACATAAAATGGGGTCTGCATATGCAGAAAGGCCAACATCCTAGAACTTGCTGCTCAATCACAAAATGGGAGTCACACTGACTACAGTTGGATGGTTAAATCCAATAAGAATGTACTGCACAAAATAGCATCTTCATATGCTGGATTCAGTACCGGTGTGATGCTAATATGCTTCTACAAAAACCTAGCTTCACCTTCAAATGATCTCTTTGTCTATACCTCTACTTAATCTCGCATATACCTTCACGCAATTCTTTTCCACATTCCACATTTGATCTTACAATTAAGATCTTATATTTATACCATAACCTAAGACCAATTTTAGTAGGTCGGCTCTACAAGATATTACAATAAAAACATTTTACATACAATATAATATCCGATGCAATAACCAATTAAACATGACGGCTTAATGCATTTACAACAATAATAAATCATCTTCATAGCGTGCCATGCTGATCTGGAAAAGATAAACCTGCCGGTGTAACCCTAGATAACCCTGAACCTATTTGTCGATAAAAGAAAATATGCAAATATGAATATACCAATGATCAATTATTCAAAACAAAGTGTCCATACAATGTCTTCAATATTATCAAGTGTCTTCCATATCATTCCATGTACCGGTGAATATTATATCCTGTCGGTGAACCATATACCAATAACTATGCAATAGTTACTTGCTTGCCGGTGAATGTTGTTGGATCTCCAAAGTGATAGTGTTTCAGTAGGTGTTGACATCAATGAAAAAACCATACCCAAATACAAACAATCTCCCCCTTTGGCATTGATGGCAACACAAGATGGAAAAACCATCAAAGTGCCAAAACAGAAATGCCAAATACCGAAAACCAACAATCTCCTTTAAACAACAATTTCTCCCCCTGGGAGCAACATGTGTTTATCCAAAGATTAATCTTTAATACCAATCTCTCCTCAAAAGATAATGTGTTTTTCCATAGATACCTCTCCCCCTTTGATATCAAATGCCAAAGTTACAAAAATCAAGTTCATACAAAATACCAACTACTCCCCCTGAGAAGTAGCTTCCTCATCAAAGACCGGAGTAAAAGATTTGTCTTTCTATTCTGTCAGTTGATGAAAATCATCAACTATCTAAGTCTCTACCAGTGGTGGTATGACTCCAAGCTGATCTCTGAGATATTCAAAGGTCTCCTTAGGCAAAGGTTTTGTGAAAATATCTACAAGCTATTCTTTAGTATTCACATAAACCAGTTTTATCTCTTTTTCTTCAACTTTTTCCCTTAGAAAATTCAGTTTGATAGAAACATGTTTTGTTTTAGAATGTAATACTGAATTCTTAGATATATCAATTGTTGCGGTGTTATCACAATATATAGTAATGGGTTCCTTGCATTTTACCTTTATGTCTTTCAACATTTGCTTAAGCCATAGTACCTATGTACAGTTAGTTGCTGCTGCAACATATTCTGATTTTCTTGTTGATAAAGATGTACAGCTCTGTTTCTTACTCAACCAACAAACTAATCTTTTTCCAAGAAAGAATGCTCCTCCAGTGGTGCTTTTTCTATCATCCACATCTCCTGCCCAATTTGCATCTGTGTATGCACATAGGTCAAAGTTTTCATCTCTAGGATACATAATCCAAGATTTGCTATGCCTTGTAAGTACCAGAAAATCCTTTTTACTGCTGATTCATGATTTTCCCTAGGATTACTTTGAAATCTAGAAACAATACATACTGCATTCATAATATCAGGGCTGGTTTGTGTTAAATACAGTAAACCTCCTATCATAGATTTGTATCTAGTTGGATTAACAGGTGTAGATTCATCCCTTTGAGATAATTTGTCATTTGTAGTCATAGGTGTGCTTACCAATTTAGAGTTCTCCATCCCAAATTTCTTTAGTAATTCTTTCAAGTACTTGGATTGACTCAAAAATATACCTTTATCAGTATGTGAAATCTGCAATCCTAAAAAGAATTTTATTTCTCCAATCATAGACATTTCAAATTCTTGCTGCATTTTAATAGAAAATTTCTTACATAATCCATCTTCTCCTCCAAAGATTATATCATCAACAAATACTTCAATAATAAAGATGTCATCATTAGTTATTTTGTAATACAAATTTCTATCTGCATTTCCTTTAGTAAAACCAATCTTTAAAAGATACTTATCCAGCCTTGCATACCAAGCTCTTAGGGCTTGTTTTAATCCATACAGAGCTTTTCTTAACCTGCAAACCATATCATTGTCATCTGTCAAAGAAAATCCACTAGGTTGTTCAATATATACTTCCTCTTCAAGATCTCCATTCAAAAATGCACATTTAATATCCATTTGATAAACTTTGTAGTCCTTGTGAGCTGCAAAAGCCAAGAATAATTTGACTGCCTCAATTCTGGCTACCAGTGCAAAGGTTTCATTGTAATCAACTCCTTCTTTCTGAGAATATCCCTTACACACTAGTCTTTCTTTATTTTTGACAACCTTACCATCTTCATTGAGTTTGTTTCTAAATACCCATTTGGTTCCAATTACATTTTTATCTTTAGGTCGGGGAGCTAGTGTCCAAGTATTATTTTTCTCAATTTGTCCTAATTCTTCTTCCATAGTTTTAATCCAAAATTTATCTTCACATGCCTCATTGATAGATGATGGTTCAATTTGAGAAATAAGACATACCTCTTCATTTGCCAATCTTCCTCTTGTCATAACTCCTTTAAATTTGTTTCCAATTATCTGATTTTCAGAATGATTCAATCTTACACACCGGGGTGTCTTAGTTTGTTGTGTTCTTCAATTACTGTGGAATCCTCTGATGATACCGGGGTAACTGGATCTTCATTCTGTACTGGTGGATTTGATGTAGGTTCATTTGTCACAATTTCTGTTACTAGTTCAGAGTCTATATACTTCGAAGTTCCTCTGAATTGTTCATCAATCTTTACATTTGTACTCTCAATAATATTTTGCAATCTCTTATTAAAACATCTGTATGCCTTGCTCTTAGATGAATAACCAAGAAATATTCCTTCATCACTTCTAGGATCAAATTTGCAAATATACTCATCTCTTCTAATATAACATTTACTTCCAAAAATTCTGAAATACTTAAGGGTAGGAGTATTACCAAACCATAGTTCATGAGGGGTCTTACCGGTTTCACCTTTGATGTGAACTTTGTTGAATGTATAGACAGCAGTGTTGACTACTTCTCTCCAATACACATGTGGTAGATTTGCTTCAAATAACATACTTCTTGTTGCATCCAAGATAGTTCTATTTTTCCTTTCAAGAACTCCATTCTGCTGTGGTGTCCAAGGTGCTGATAATTGTCTTCTAAATCCATTCACTTCATAGAATGTATTAAAATCCTTAGATGTGAATTCTCCTCCTTGATCTGATCTTAAACATTTGATTTTATTACCGCTTTCATTCTCAATCATTTCTTTGAACAGTTTGAACTTTCCAAGTGCTTCTGATTTTTCTCTGAGAAAAGTAACCCAACACATTCTAGAATAATCATCAATAATTAGCACAAAATATCTATCACCTTGTAAGATTTTAGTTCTAGCTGGACCACATAAATCAATGTGAATCAAATCAAGAACATTATTGGATTTTCTGGAATACTTTTGAAACTAGCTCTAACTTGTTTTCCAAATTGACATTCCTTACAAATTGTATTCTGAGGTTTCACAATTTTAGGTAGATCTCTAACTGCCTTAGAAGTACTGATCTTTACCATGCAATCAAAGTTTACATGACATAGTCTCTTATGCGATAACCAACTTTCATCTATATGTGCAATTAAGCATGCCTTTTCACTGTTATTCAAATGAAAGATATTACCTCTAGTCTGATTACCGATTGCAATTTCCAAACCAGTTCTATTCATGATTTTGCATTTTCCATTTTTAAATTGTAACTGAAATCCTTTCTCAACTAATTGACCAACACTTAAAAGATTATGCTTTAATCCTTCAACATAGTAGACATTGTTAGTGTTATGCTTACCATCAAGAGATATTCAACCCTTACCTTTGATTGAACAGGCTTTGTCATCTCCAAATCTTACTAAACCTCCATTGTATTCTTGAAAGTTCAAGAATTTACCTTTGTCTCTTGTCATGTGATGTGAACATCTTGAGTCAATGATCCATTCATCCTTTGCTTCAACTTTGGCTGCTAGGGCTTGTTCTACTGGTTGATCTTCTGTTATAGCAACAAAAACCCATCCATTGTCTGCTGGATCCTCATCAAAATCATCAGTCAAACCTTCATCAGCAATGTAATAGGATTTGTCTTTGTTCTTCTTAAATCTGTATCTCTGATATTCAGGATTAGGCTTGTATGTTCTTCTTGCTTCTTCTCCTAGTCTAGTATGTCTATCAGAGCATCTCGAAGCCATATGACCAATCTTATTGCAGTTGAAACATTTAAAGGGTGCTTTACCTTCATACTTACTTCCAACTGGACCTTTTGGCATTTTTCTTGCAAATAGTGCTTCAAGTTCTTCAAGCTCTTCATTCTCCATTTTGGTTTCTTCAAGTTCTCTTGCATAAAAGGCTTTCTAGTCTGATTTGTCAAATGATGGAGCAGATGATGTTGATTCTTTAAAGGCCAAATAAGTTTTTATAGTAGCAACAAGACCAAATTCCTCAATTTCAAAGGCTGAAAGTTTTCCAATCAATGTATCCCTAGTTACTGATGTATTAGGCATTGTTCTCAACTCGTTTATAGTAGTAACCTTCATTTTATATGTCGGTGGCAATCCTCTTAAGATTTTTGAAACAATTTCATCCTCACTCAAGGTTCCTCCACAACATTTAATACCCAAAACAATTTCATTTACTCTTTCCATAAAAGCAGAAATCCTTTCATCTTCTTCCATTTTCAGATGTTCATACCTAACTCGGAAGCTTTCAAGTTTTGTAATCTTGACTATGGAATCTCCTTCATTTAGTGTTTCCAAATGATCCCAAATAGCTTTAGCAGTAGACCTATCTGATAATCACATGATTTTTTGATCTGATAATGCGCTCAAAAGTGCTTCTCTTGCTTTGCAATCATTTTCTTCATCTTTAGCTAAGGTAGTTGGAGCAGTCTGGCCAAGTACAACAACAGTATAACCATTCTTTGTAACTTCCCAGATGTCTTTACTGATGCAATTCAGATGTGTCTCCATCCTAATCTTCCATATCCCATAGTTGGTTCCATCAAGTTTAGGACTATCCTTCCTGAAATAATTAGTAGACATTGGATCTCCTCAAGTTGTTAAACTTCTGCAAAAGAGGACTAGGATCTGATACCAATTTTTAGGTCCCAGAGACAACTGAGAGAGGGGGTGAATCAGTTGTCTAATGACTTTAAACCAAAAACCAATTAACCAACTTAATGCTTAATATCGGTAAACCAGTTAAGTGTGTCGGTAGATAGTGTTAACAGTAAATTTCTATACCGGTAGAGATTAATGCATGAAACATAAACATAGAGTCAACCACAACACATAACACCAATATTTGTATGTGGAAACCCTGTAAGAGGAAAAACCATGGTGGGAAACCTTACCCATAATCAGATGATACTACTGCAGATAGTAAGTGTACATAAAATGGGGTTTGCACATGCAGAAAGGCCAACAGCCTAGAGCTCACTGCTCAATCACAAAATGGGAGTCACACTGACTACAGTTGGATGGTTAAATCCAATATGAATGTACTACACAAAATAGCATCTTCATATGCTAGATTCAGTATCGGTGTAATGTGGATATACTTCTACAAAAACCTAGCTTCACCTTCAAATGATGTCTTCATGTATACCTCTACTTAATCTCGCATATACCTTCACACAATTCTTTTTCGCATTCCACATTCGATCTCACAATTAAGATCTTATATTTATACCATAACCTAAGACCAATTTTAGTAGGTCGGCTCTACAAGATATTACAATAAAAACATTTTACATACAATATAATATCCAATGCAATAATTGATTAAATATGTCAGCTTAATGCATTTACAACTATAATAAATCATCTTCATAGCGTGCCATGCTGATCTGAAAAAGATAAACCTACCGGTGTAACCCTAGATAACCTTGGACCTATTTGCCGATAAAAGAAAATATGCAAATATGAATATACCAATGACCAGTTCTTCAAAACAAAGTGTCCATATGATGTCTTCGATATTATCAAGTGTCTTCCATATCATTCCAGGTACCGGTGAACATTATATCCTGTCGATGAACCATATACCAGTAACTGTGCAATAGTTACTTGCTTGCTGGTGAATGTTGTTGGATCTCCAAAGTGATAGTGTTTCGGTAGTTGTTGACATCAATGACAAAACCATACCAAAATACCAACACATTGGGACTCAAGAGACACCACACATCATTCATGTAGCTCAATCATTATTAGCAGAAGAATTGAAAGATTTCACTCATCTCTTTTCAGAAAAGAAGATCAATTTTGCATGGATGTACTCTTATATGCTAGGCCTGGATCCTGATCTTATCATGCATCATCTTTATATCACACCAAGAGTTAAACCAGTCAAGCAAAAACTATGTAAGATGCACCCTCATGTGGCACTTCTAGTCAAGGCTGAGCTAGAAAAACTGCTAAAAGTTGGATTCATCAGAGCTATAGACTATGCTGAATGGATTTCAAACATAGTACCAGTTTCAAAGGTAGACAAATCTATTAGGGTTTGCACAGACTTCAGAGATCTGAACAAAGCTTGTCCGAAGGATGACTTTCCATTACCAAACATTGATATGATAGTCGACATGACTACTGGGTATGAGATGTACTCACTAATGGACAGATTCTCTAGATATAATCAGATCAAAATAGCTCCTGGAGATCAAGAAAAGACAGGTTTCACCTGTGCATGGGGAACCTTTTGCTAGAATGTCATGCCATTTGGGCTAAATAATGTAGGAGCAACATACCAAAGAGTAGTAACTACTATCTTTCATGACATTATGCATAAGAATATGGAAGATTATGTTAATGACACTTTAGTAAAGACTATGAAGAGATCCACACATATTCAAGAACTAGGCCCTATACTAGATAGAATGGAAAAATTCAAACTCTGATTAAATCCAAAAAAGTGTGCATTCAAAGTGACATCTGGAAAATTACTTGGCTACATTATTTCAAAGAAGGGAATCGAGGTTGATCCTGAGAAGGTCCAAGCTATAATGGAAATGCCGCCTCCAAAGAACATCAGTCAAATGAGAAGTTTACAAGTACGTCTCCAATCAATCAGACACTTCATTTCTCAGCTAGCAGACAAAGCTCAACCTTTCACAAAAGTTTTGAGGAAAGGAGTAATATACAACTGGGATCAAGAATGTGAACAACACCTTCAACAAATCAAAGAATAACTATCCAATCCACCAATATTGATGCCACCAATTTAGGGTAAACCATTGATCTTATACATATCAACAATTGATTCATCACTGGGGGAACTTATTGCACAACAAGATGACAATAAAAAGGAACGAGCTATTTATTACATCAGAAGAACATTGGTGTCTTATGAAATGAATACTCTATAATAGAAAAATAATGATTGGAATTAGTCTTTGCATCACAAAAATTGAGATACTACATGTTATCACATTTAGTCAAGTTGGTGGCTAAGATTGATCCGCTCAAGTATCTTCTCAACAAAGCAACACTCACTGAAAGATTGGAAAAATGGGTCATGGTACTTACAGAGTTTGATATTGAATATGTGGAATGCAAAGCCATCAAAGGATAGTTAATTGATGATCAACTTGTTTAATCTCCACTTGAAGACACTCAACCGCTGCATATAGAGTTCCTAGATGAATCAATAATGCACCTTACTCAACAATCCTAGAAGATGTTCCTTGATGGATATTTCACCCAAAATGGTTTTGGTGCTAGAATTATATTTATTACTCCTCAAAAGTATTCAATCCCAAAGTCTTATAAGATTCTTTTCCCTTGCACAAACAACATTGCATAATATGAAGCTTTGGTAAACGGGATAAAGCTAGCTATCGAATGGAAGGTTGCAAAATTACACATCTATAGAGATTCTCAGCTGATCATCAATCAAATCAATGATACATATCAGACTCGAGATGAGAAACTCATGCCTTATAAGAGAATGGTGGATGATCTCAAGAAATATTTTACTTTTGTATCATTCTAGCAAATTCCAAGATCAACAAATAGAGCACCAGATGCTATGGCCACCTTGGCATCTCTACCTGAGTTACAAGAATCCAATTTTTTCTTTGAATTCCTGGTGGAAGAGTTACATTACTCTACCTATGATTCTCCTGAGACCCAAATAGTCTGCTCTTTTATTGGACATGACTCATCCCGATACAGCCACATTTACTCTTATTTACGAGACCAAATTATACCTGAAAATCTTACCCATAATGAGAAAAGAAACCTAACCCAAAATGCTTCATGATACGTCATTATTGCTAGAGATCTATTTAGATGAGGTTTCGACGGTACATTGCTTAGATGTCTAGAAACTAAAGAATCTAAACATGCATTATCAAAAGTCCATGAAGGTATTTGTGGATAACATTTGAATGGTCTTACTTTAGCTCGAAAACTACTAAGGGCTGGCTAATACTGGCTAGACATGGAGAAGGATGCTACAAAGTATTCTAAGACTTGTGAGAAATGTTAGCTACATGGAAATATCATACATGCTCCAACAAGGGATCGCATACCCTTCATTACACATTGGCCTTTGATCTCATTACTCAAATATATCCTACATCATCTAATGATTATAAATTTATCATAACTGCCACTAAGTATTTCACTAAGTGGGTAGAAGCAGTTCCACTCATCAAAGAAACCGACAAACAAGTAGCTCTGTTCATTCTAAATCATATCATTTGCAGGTATGGGATACCTTCATCCATCATGACTGACAATGGAAGACAATTCAAGAATAAAGATCTGGATGAGCTCTGTGAGAAATTCAAAATTAGACAACACTGGTCATCTATATATTACCCCCAAGGTAATGGACAAGCTGAGTCATCCAACAAAAACCTACTGACTATCTTGCACAAAACAATGAACAAATCTGGGAAGGATTGACATCTGTAGCTCAATCCTGCATTATGGGCTTATAGAACAAGTATCAAAACACCTATTGGGGCTACACCTTTTTATTTGGTGTATGGGTCTGAAGTAGTATTACCTATTGAAGTGGAAATACCATCTCTAAGAGTTTCTTTGCAAGGTCTTGTTACTGATGAAGACTATAGAATATCTAGATTGCAAGAACTCAAATTGTTGGATGAGCGTTAGCAAGTGGCGTTTGATCATCTCAAAGTGTACCAAAAGAGAATTTCTAGAGGATATAACAAAAAGGTTCGACAAAGAGAATTTCAGGTTGGTGACCTAGTTATGAGGGAAAATCCTAAAAATCAATAGTTTCGAGATAACAAAGGGAAGTTTGAACCCAACTGGCTGGGTCCCTACATCGTTACTACAGTATTTGGCTCTAGTGCCTATCAGCTCTCAACATCAGAAGGAGAATAGCTTCGTGAACCGATTAACACCATTCATTTGAATAAATTATTCACTTAGCATTCTCTTCTCCAAGCAACCTATATAGCTAAAAATGTCCTGAAAAAAAACTCATAAAAATCATAAAAAGCCCTGAAAAAAAAAATGCCCTTGTGAAAACCTGGTAAACAGGCACCTTAGTAAAAAAAGAAGAATCTCTGCCAAGTAGGTGAAAATCTGGCAAATAGGTGCCTCTTGTACTTAGCGCTCCATCTATCAATGCAACGTTGGCATTCTCTCTTTCCTGCATCTTTATTATCGCTTGTACATATATTTCAGTCACTTTTGTGACATCCTGGTTCATTGGAACCCCCATGGCTTGAAGCTGATTAATGTCCTAGTCTTAGGTTAATCGACATGCAACTTTACATATCCTAAGTTGTATCAACCAAGTCATCTTTCCGTCAGTGAAACTTGGTCGTCCACTCTGAGTTAGTCACCTGTCTCCTAGCTACCGAAGAGTTTTATCACTGAGTACACAATCAAACAACAAAATTGAAAACAATCACTAAACATTTTGAGCTATGAATGAAAATTTACTTTGTATGTTGTCTTTTATATTGATTTTTTATTATTATCCCTCTGAGTAACTTGAGGAAGTCTATATTGACTAAGAGGAGCAAGGATTGGGGGCATAATATTTTCTTTGTTTTCTGCTTGTAGGAATGTTTTTGGTGATCTAGAAACATCTAATAAGTTGGGTGTCTATGATAAGAGCCTTCACAACAATGTGAAATCACCACACATACCTTGACTCCGCTTACGTGTATGCTACAGGGAGGTTCCCATCATTTCTTTGTCTATTTTAAGGGAATTTCTTTATCACACAATTTGGGTCCCTGTGAAATCTATCCAAGGATATGAATGAAAAAAGGGTCATTGTAGACAAGATAATTAATATTGCACATGAAAAGAAAGGAACTCTAATCTGCCGGTTATGTTTGTTTTGCTCGATGATGAAACTTAAGCATTTTAAATCTAGTGACTAGGTCTAGGTTGCATCTCATTTTGCATTTTATTCTATATTTTGTGAATTTAGAGTGATTTTGGTATAATAATAATGATCTCTTTATCTTCTGAATGAGAGCTGGAAGCATCATCATTTCTTAGCTAAGTGGTCTCTTTTTCATCATTTCTCCGATTGAGTACTTGCGTTTTGAGATGTTAGTAGCACACATAAACATCTTATATAGATTCATACATTTCATTATTACTCATTTACATTCACCTTACTGCATAGAAAAATTAAAATAGTTTTTTACATCATTCATTACTCATTCATTTATTTGCATATGAAAAGAAACAAAAATAGACATCCATAATCATTTGAATTACATACATCCATATTGAAAAAAAAATATGCATACATATAGAATAAAGCATATAGAAAGCATCTCATAATCGATCAACACAAGTACTATGAAGTCCAATCAAATCTCATATATATATAATCATCAAGTCTCAGGGTACAAAAAAAATGTCAACTAACATGTACAAACTCCCATCGGAGCAAGAATCGTAAGGGCTACAAAAAATTGGTGTGTCTAAAAAAAATCTCAGAGATATAAAAATGATATCTAGCTCTCGGCCTCTCCCTCATCGCCTGGTGGAGGAGGTGGAGCTTTCTCACTAGGATCCTAATGAGGTGCCCGAGCTCCCTCTGATCATGCGATATACTATAAGTAGGGTACAACCTTATGCGCTACAGAAATAGCTACATTGTAAGCTGCAACGTAATAAGTCATCCGACTAGTTTGGTGCAAACCCTCCTTCTGCAAAGCATCTATCTCTGCCCTCCTCTTTGCTCTCATCTCTAAGACCTAGCAATCTCTCTCTGCTCTAATCTCTACTAGATGTCGGTCTTGCTCCGCCAGCTGAGTCTATGCCATTGTCAACCATGACTATAGCTTCGCTAGACGTACCCTCATCGACCGTGTTGCGTCAGCCCCTTGCTCTCTCGCAGGCTCTCCACCCCCATCTCCACCTCCAGCTCCACCTTGCTCCTCCTGCCTCTATCGGACCTATCTAGGAGCTACCTGCTCCTCCTCACCTCCACCCAACCTAACACCAACACTACCTAGGGGTCCACCCTCACCCCTCTATTGTCTAACTCCAACTGGAACCCTGCTACTACTAGCATCGAGATCACCACTGTCCGGCTTAGAGCCTTGGCTCTCTATCCCTATCCATGTCTCTGTCCCTGTCCCTATGCGAGGGCATCATCCTCAATCTCCTCAATACGAGGTGCTTGCTCTATCAGATCTGTAAATCTAGGGAATGGATGCTGCTGGAACCAATCCATGTATTGGGGCAATACCCCCGCATCTGCAATGTCATCCATGTAGTCCCACTATTGTCATTGCAATCCAGTCACCTCCTGCATACCCAAGGCATAAGATAACCTCGGTGCCTATCCCCACCTCTCCTCATTAGCATATCTCGCATATGTTGTGAACTCCTACGAGATCCCCTGAGGCCTACCATATAGCCTCATCACTCGAGATACCACAAATCGTTCCACCACAGTTTGTGATCTACCAATGGGTGGGTGTGTAACAAACAAATCTCTGTGTATGATCCTCTAGTCATCCCATGGCTCTAGGCTCCTGTAAGGTCTCCATACCACAACTATCAAGTCATCTAATTGTCGTTGCCAGAAATCAATCTTGCCTAGATGGGGCTGTGTGACATATCATGAATATCTATATACAATCAATTGACCAGGCTCCCTGTCATCATCTACAATCGGCCTACAAACTGGGAGGTGTTCCTAGGCCCATACCTATAAAATCAAGACTCCTCCAGCCATGCTCTTCCCCTCCAAATAAACAATCTCATGCATCTCACAATACATGTGGGCCAATATACAAGAACCCCAGCCTAGTCTCTAAGGGGTCTCAACAAGCCTCTCTAGCATCCTGTCCCATCCACAAAGGAATCCCTATTGTCCTCTATCTGACATAAGAAAACAACCAATAAACCCTGCTATAACACAAGCCAAAGGAAAAGCCTCACTATACCTACTCATCATAATGTCCCAATTGATAGAACGTGTCAAGATATCTGGATCCCTGAATACACGTCTAACAGCCTGTAATCTAGGAAGTTGTGTTGCATCATAATCTACCTTACCCCCAGCAAAAGGGATACAGAGAATCCTATAAATTTCCTTGAGAGTGATTGTCATCTGCCCAACTAGAAAATGGAAGGTGTTATGCTCAGAATGAAATCTCTCCACTAATACTGTGAGCATCCCATGATTCACACGGATATCGGGTAACCTAAGAAGGTGGGTGAAACCGCACAAATCAATATGTGCCTACTCAACATCTGACAACTGCCAAACTAATGTCATAGTGGGTGGATATACGCATCTAAAAAGAACATGAGGCAAACGAACCTGCAAAAAAATTCAAACAACGAAGCATCCGAAAACATTCCAAATAAGCCTACAAGAGAACTAAAAAAACACGCAAATTCAACTACGTCAATTGCTAGATCAAAATTTCAAGTTTGAACCTTAAAAAATGCTCACTGTTTTCCAAATGATAAAATACAGAAGGGTAGAAACTCGTACAAGTCAGGATTAGATCTCGTACGACAAAATAATCCCATACGATATAGGACTAGACTTAGGACAACAAAATAGTCTCTTATGAATATTGTCGTACGATACAAGCGTAGGCTTCGCACGACAAAACTAATGACTCTAAATGACAAAATACACTTTATCAGTTTTTTGTATGAGACAAGATCCTGTCTCACATGACAAAATGTGAAAGCCGACTTTAAACGTGCCAAAAACTTGAAAAATCAATTAAAAAATTCAAAATTAAAATGAATAACAGGCTTAAGATCGATCACTTACGGCTCGCTCATAGTCCTAAGGTCAATTATGTCATCTCTATCACTTGAATCGATGCTCACGGATGGCAACCACCATTTTCTTTGCAGAAGGCTTTTTGAATTTTCAAACTTGGAAGGTTAAAATGACTTGAAAATGACACTTTTACCCCTTATATAGCCAAAACCCTAATTTTTCAACTTGCTTCGATGGACATGAAAATTGTACCCTTAGCTAATCCGCCCGTTTTGATTCCATTTTTGAGATCTAAATCAAAATTTGAGATCATTTTGCTAGTCAATTTCACAAAATTTGGACCACAACACTTTTTCATCAAATGCTCATTCTTTCTTCAAATTGCGCTCAATTTCTCATGAATCAACATTGAATCTCAATTTTATTCTACACAACAACTTTGCGCTCAACTTCAACATCAAAACCAAATATTCAAATATTCCTCAAAATCATTTGCGCTCAAATAATTATCATTGCCAAAAATTGCCTACAATCATGTACCCTCGCTATCTTTTGATTTCACTCCCGAGGAGGCATACTCGTGACCTTATGACCTCACATCTTCAAAGTCGAGCAAAAATATTTTCAACTAAGAAAATCAAATTCTTATTGCTAAAGGGCATCTCAGCTTCATCACTTCACATCAAGTTGAGATCTCTCGATCATCTGAATCGAATCAATCTCTAGGGGCATATTAGTTTCATTTCTTCAAATCAAGATGATATTTGTCTTCATCTGAATCAATCTCTTAATGTTAATCAGTTTGATCGCTTTACATCAAGTTGATTATTTGTTTAAACTCAATCAAGGGTTTAAAGAGTATCTTCAATCAGATGCTCACTCTAAGTAGGTGTTCAGTTTCATCGCATCAAATCAAGTTGGACAGATTATCTTTGCTCATCGTGTCTTGATCCATCAAGTTCAAGATTAATTTTATCTTCTCTCATTGTGTCTAGTTCAATCAAGTTCTAGATCAGTAAGATCCACTTCTTGATCAATCAAGTTCAAGTTCGGTATCTTTGCTCTCTATCATTCCTAGTTCAATCAAGTGCGGGATCGGTATCACTTTAATCAGACTATGTTTAGCTTCTTTGCTTCAAATCAAGCTAAATGCCTCAATTTTCATCTGGTTCGTGATCAATCAAGTTCAGAATTGGTATCTCCTAGACATCACATATTCTTTGAACCAACGCGTTGCTCGCACATTAATTCAAAGAGGGGAAAATGTAATACCCTAAAAATGGTCACCTAAACCATGGGCCCCTAATCTCAACAACATCACCAAGGTCCTAACCAAAGGCAATTAAATCAATCTTGAGCACATTATTAATTTATTAATCATCAAATGTCACATGGCAAATCAATTACTCAATATTAATTAAATATTTATTTAATTAATTGAATCATTCCAAGAATATCATTTTGATCAATTATCCTATTTAATTTATTAAATATCCTAGCATATTTAATTAATTAATAAATTTTCCATTTAATCATGCAAAAAAAAAGAATTAATTTATTGCAAAAGAGGAATTAATTACAAAGCAAGAGTTGAATTGAAAATAAAATAAAAGAATTGAATTGAGAGAGAAATCAAACTTGAGATATTATTTCTTCTTCTAAATTTAGAACTTGAAATTGGAAAAGCAATTAATTGAATTATTGATCATTCTCTAAAATTAGAACTCAAAGCTTTTTAGAAAAAGAAGTTCAGTTGCATTGAAAAGACACTTTTCTTGAATAAATCAAAGAATTATCTAATTTTATCACAAGTCTATGGAATTAATTAAATCTTATTTCCAATGCAACTTGAACTTCCTATCTAAATGCATTTCAATTAAACTAGAATTGGAATCTATCTCAAGGTTAACTGAATCTGATTTCTCAATTGTTTTCAATTAATCCTAAATTGAGATTTTTTGCAATTCTCTATAAATTCAGCCTTCAGCACTCATTCAAAACAACCCAGAGATTTTTGAGAACACACTTGGAGATTATTATTACGCTGATTTTTCTCTGGAGTCATTGAATACATTGTGCTTTTTTAGATTATTTGCATCCATATTTAGTTTATCCATTGTTGTTTGAATCCATTATTGCTTGAATTATTCATCCATCTTGCATCCATATAGTTTAATATCATGCTCATATAGATTAAATCCTTTGTCTTGGTGTAGTCTAGTCACTGGTATTGCTTATAAAAATCTGAGAGAAATCTTAAACTCACATCTTTTAGAAGGAAATTAGTTGCTTTGTTATGGTTTATTATTTATTGATTATTGATTTACTAACCATACATGTAATGACTTAATTGAAGTGTTGTGCTTGCAGCTATCAAACTCTTTTCACTTTTTGCACACACGCAGTTAATTCATTAGCAGGATAAGAAAAGGAAATCCCTTGATAAAAACACAAGTCACTCAATTGAATTAAACAATCAATAAATCATGCAAGCCTAAGAAAAATATACACTAATCAAATTGTCAGCATCAATGAAATAAATACATATGTAACAAATAAAAGCACAACTACAACCAACAAAATACATATCCCTTTTCTCTCTCTCTTCCACTATCAAGTCCATGTCTTGGGAATAGAGAAGATTATGTAAAAACTATCCTAAATGAGATCTAAAATAATAAAAAAAATCAATAAACAACTAATGTTAAATTATAAGTTTCGGAGTACATTTCCATCTTGCACCAAATCCAAGAGGAAAATAATAGAAGGTGCATAAGATATTTAGCTCATGCAAAATAACTATCTCACTTGGAAACAATAATTGAATTAGAAGAATGTAAGCTTAAAAAAATTGTGCCTTTTCTCAAGAATCGCTCAACTTAATATGGGCTAATATCTCACCTAGCCATAGGAGAATCATTTTAACTACACCTATTCAAAGGCTTGCTAGGTAGAATTTACACATTCATATGTAAACATAGTATTCTTTTATCAACCATTTATTCCTTGCAAAGTGAGAAACCAAGTTGGTGTAACGCCCACCTCACACATTCTTATTCTTTTGATTCTTAGGACTTTCCTTCCTCATAAAGAGGGTAGTCTTTCAAATGAACCAACACTCCATTGGATTTTTCCATGTGAACAAGAGTGATTTAGTTCTACAATGTCACTAAAGTGTAATGCATGCATAGAATTAGATTCAACTCATTCAAATGCATAATGGGTAAGTTTGGACCATCATAGGTCTCCCAAGAAATACATGGCATATATCCATTAACATTACATCCAACCTAAC